>NW_011495041.1:6229763-6270805 GCF_000754665.1 Bison bison bison
CCCCATCCCACCCCTCTAGGTACCAGAATGCGCTGAGCTGAGCTCCCCTGTGCTGCACTGCAGGTTCCCACTAGCTACCTGTTTCACACGTGGCAGTGCATATATGTCAGTGCTACCCTCTCAATTCACCCCACTCCCCTTCCCCCACTATGTCCAAAGTCCATTCTCTAAATCTGCATCTGCACCTCCAAATAGGTTCATCAGTTCCATTTTTCTAGGTTCCATATATATGTGTTAATACACTATATATATTTTTTTCTTCTTGACATGTAACAAATAAAACTATTAGAGCCTTTTCCTCTCTGGCAAAACTTCACTCATCAGACCTTAATCACAATATGAAATAAGAAAGGGTCAAAATTGACAGTTAAACACTGAGCAATAAATGTATTATTATAGCCATAATTGTTATTTCTCTGATATACTAAAATTTATCAGTGTAGTGGTTGAGAAGCCAAATAATATAAGGAATTAAAGAAAATGAGAATAGCTCATTTCATTTTTTTAAACTATTACATCAATTGCTATGCCTTAATAACTGCCAAGTGACAGGCAGTGTAACTTTAGAATAAGAATTATGTTTGAGGTTAATTAATTAAAGAACTCAGTTGATTTTTCACCATTAGCACATCCTTTAAATTGTTGTTTTAATAGAAGTGAAGTAAATTTGTTTATTGATTCCTGTATTGTCACCTGGATACCTTTGTGTTCATTACTAAAATCTCTTAGGTATAAAATAAAATTGTGTACACATGAAAATATAATTACATGAGCAATTAAAATCTGACTTTGACTTCATATTTATCAGATTTTGTTCAAAAAGTTCTCAGGTGGGTAATGCCAGATTTTAAGAGACTTATTTACGAGATAAACTCAGTTTATTTCATACCTTAATGTAATTACATATTAAAAATAATATATTTTGGAAGGCTTATAACAGAAAAATTAGACTGCATTATTAGAAGGGTGTATAAAATTAATTTAGCTGCATTCAAAATGTTTCCTAAATATCTTCTATTTTTCTGAATGTTTAAAACTCTTGCCTGTGTCCTGTAACATTTTTCTCCAGATATTAATATTTGTATATAAGAAACATGTAGCAAAGTATATTAATTGGAGAAATTTAATTTGATAGTGTAGGGGAAGCACATTTTTACCTCTACCCTTTTAGGGCTTTTTGACTGGGTCTAAAAATTAAGCTGACATAAAACAGATCAGCAGGTGAAAATCATGCAAATTTATACTAAATCTTCTGTGACATGGGAGCTCTTATGAGGAAAAAAGACTCAAAGAAATGGGAGAAACTAAATGTTTTTATAGAATGTTGAACAGAGATAGACTATTAAGGAAAAGTAACTAAGCTATCTGGAGAAGGAAATGGCACCCCACTCCAGTACTCTTGCCTGGAGAATCCCATGGAGGGAGGAGCCTGGTAGGCTACAGTCCATGGGGTCGAAAAGAGTCGGACACGACTGAGCGACTTCACACTAAGCTATGTGGCGAAGCTAAATGATAAGGATTCCTCTAATAAGCTCTGTTTGTATAGGTATAGAATTCTCTCAGTCTCTACCCGCTTGTCCTTGATAATAAGGACATTACTTTGCTTCCTTCTAGTATATGGAGGACATCTTTCATATAGGATATTTTTTCCTGCTTTCAGGAATAAAATGGGGGGAGGGCGGTCAGAGAGCCCTTCTTGAATCTTGTTTCTCAAGTGACTTTAATTCAAAATAGTCAATATGTCATATCCTGGGGTGATGTGCTCCAAACTCCTCATTGGTTATGTTCATATATAAGTGGTTTAATTCATATAAGGTGGCAGGCAAGGACATGAAGTGGATGGAGTATAAAGCTTATTAGACAACATTTTAACCAATCATTTTTATCTAACTTGTGTCCAACTTTTATTCACTTAGTCTTTTGATAGCTGCTGTTTTCTCCAACTGCACCCTCCAGAATTAACTTTACTTTCATAAGACATTTTATAAATTTTTTAATTTACTTATTTGTTTTTGACTGCAGTGGGTCTTCATTGCTATATGTGGGCTTTCTCTAGCTGCAGTGCTCAGATTTCTTGCTGTGGCTTCTGTTGCTGCAGAGCACAGGCTCTAGACACTCAGGCTTCAGCAGTTTTGGCTCATGGGCTTAGTTACTCCATGGCATGTGTGTGTGTGTGTGTGTTAGGACCATAAATTATAAACTCTTACTACCTCTCTCTCTGAGATGTGGTGGGGTCTATATTTCTTCCCTTTGAGTCCTGATTGGCTTTTGATTGTTTTGAACAATGGAACGGAGCCGAGGAATGCTGGGTGACTTCTGAGGCTGATCAGGAAAGCTTTGAAGATTCTACCCAGTTCTCTTGAAAACTGACTCTGGGAAAAGGTGTTGTTGTTCAGTAGCTAAATCATATCTGACTCTGCAAACCCCATGGACTACCGCATGCCAGGCTTCCCTGTTCTTCACTATCTCTCAGAGTTTGCTCAAATTCAAGTCCATTGAGTCTGTGATGCCATCCAACCATTTCATCCTCTGTTGCTTTTTTCTCCTGCCCTCAATCTTTCCCTGCATCAGGGTCTGGGGAAAGATAGCCAGGATATAAATTGCAAATATCCTTAAATGCAGAGCTTCAGAGACCCCCTGTAGTCAGCCTGTAACCACATCCATCGCCAGCCTTAGGAGTGAGCCTGATTAGAGGCTGGGCCAGTCATGCCTTCAGAGGATGAGAGTACAGAGGACTTGTGATGGGTACTCCTGCCCAAATTATTGACCTCCAAATCCCACAGCAAATAATGTGATTTTTTTTTTAATGACCAAGTTTTGAACTAACTTGTTAACAATTCTCTTAATCAGTTTGGTCTGCCATTAAGAAAGACAAATACCATGGTCTTGGTAATTTTGACAACAGAAATTTATTTTCTCACTGTTCTGAAGGCTGAAAAGTCCAAGATCAAGTTTCTGGCAGGTTTCAATCTTTATTCACTATTAATAGTTGATTTAAACTTATTTAAAGCTCAACATTTAGAAAAAGAAGATCATGGCATCCAGTCCCATCACTTCATGGGAAATAGATTGGGAAACAGTGGAAACAGTGTCAGACTTTATTTTTTGGGGCTCCAAAATCACTGCAGATGGTGACTGCAGCCATGAAATTAAAAGACGCTTACTCCTTGGAAGGAAAGTTATGACCAATCTAGATAGCATATTCAAAAGCAGAGACATTACTTTGCCAACAAAAGTCTGTCTAGTCAAGGCTATGGTTTTTCCTGTGGTCATGTATGGATGTGAGAGTTGGATTGTGAAGAAGGCTGAGTGCTGCAGAATTGATGCTTTTGAACTGTGGTGTTGGAAAAGACTCTTGAGAGTCCCTTGGACTGCAAGGAGATCCAACCAGTCCATCTTAAAGGAAATCAGTCCTGAATATTCATTGGAAGAAATGATGCTGAAGCGCCAATCCTTTGGTCACCTGATGCGAAGAGCCGACTCATTGGAAAAGACTCTGATGCTGGGAGGGATTGGGGGCAGGAGGAGAAGGGGACGACAGAGGATGAGATGGCTGGATGGCATCACTGACTCAATGGACGTGAGTCTGAGTGAACTCTGGGAGTTTGTGATGGACAGGGAAGCCTGGCGTGCTGTGATTCATGGGGTCACAAAGGGTCAGACACAACTGAGCGACTGAACTGAACTGAGTTAATTTAACTCTTCTTTAACCCATGAGGTGATCACTTCTTTATTACTCCAGTGAGTAGGCATTCTCAATATATTGATCGAATGAAGGAGCTGATGACAGCATATTCATTAGGAATGAATTAATTTGAAAGTTGGATAAATGTGTTTATCCACAGTTGCAAAATACGCATGTAAAGAAACAATAGTAGAAAGCATGGGGTAAAGGGAATTTAGAAATAATATTATTTAGAGAAAATCATTTGGGAGGAGAGAAATGATACCCTGTTGCTCCTGCTGCTAAGTCACTTATGTCGTGTCCGACTCTGTGTGACCCCATAGACGGCAGCCCACCAGGCTCCCCCGTCCCTGGGATTCTCCAGGCAAGAACGCTGGAGTGGGTTGCCATTTCCTCCTCCAATGCATGAAAGTGAAGTCGCTCAGTCATGTCCTGCTCTTTGCGATCCCATGGACTGCAGCTTACCAGGCACCTCCGTCCATGGGATTTTCCAGGCATGAGTACTGGAGTGGGGTGTCATGGCCTTCTCCCCAGATGATATCCTAAGGACTCAAAAACCTCAAGTCATCATATCTCTAATCCTCAGCCTATTTCTCAGTGATTCTTGCCTACAGACTTCCCTTGTGGCTCAGCTGGTAAAGAATCCGTCTGCAATGGGGGAGACCTCGGTTTGATCCCTGGGTTGGGAAGATCCCCTGGAGAAGGGCATGGCAATCCACTCCAGTATTCTGGCCTAGAGAATTCCATGGACTATATAGTCCATGGGGATACAAAGAGTTGGACACAACTGAGCAACTTTCACTTTCACTTGCCTACAGAAAAAATATAAACAATATCCAATTTCAGAGGATATTTAGTTCATGCAAGATTTTCTAGTATTCATTGTCTTATCTTGTAATCTAAAATTATTGAAGTTAATTTTCCCAAAAAATCTCTATTAGGGAATTTCAGATCATACTAAAAGAGTGATGTAAGGTTGGACTATTCAGAGAAATTATTATGGTTTCTATTTCTCCCAATTAAAAAACATGTAAATCTCAACTTAATTATCAGAAGCCTGGAAGCATCTATCTAACATGCTTCCCATCTATTCTAATGATTATTAGTGATCAAATGCCAGCCTGTCAAGTTGAAAATGAGAAAAATATGGAAAGGCATATGTTAACATATATTGTCAGCCTTTTATAAACTCAAATAACCTTGTGAAAAGTGTGATATATTCATTTTGAAATAAGGAAAATGTGTATTAAATGTTATGTAAATTATCCAGACTTACAGAGCTACTCAGGCTTTCCAGGTGGTAAAGAATCCACCTGCTAATGCAGGAGATGCTGGAGATGCAGGTTTGGTTACTGGGTCAGGAAGATCCCCAGGAGGAGCAAATGGCAACCTACTCAGGTATTCTTGTCTGGAAAATTCCACGGACAGAGGAGACTGGCAGGCTCAAGTCCATGGGGTGGCAAAGAGTTGGATACAAGTTAGCACACACACACACACACACACACACACACACATTCACACACACACACACAGCTAGTAAATGAGGGAACAAATTCTGATTCCAAAAATCAAACCATTTTTTCCTATTTAATGTTGTTGTAGTCCGATGTATATTGCAACTCAAGTTATCTTTATGTGTTTGTACGTGTGTCTATAATGCTTTATTTGCTTATCATTAACTCAAGGTGTTACATTTCCCTGAGGTATTTGTAGTTTCCTCCAACTGTGACTATCATTTAAAGAATTTAGCAGGAAAGGAAAGAAATTCATTTCTTGGCAAGAAATGAATCCAATATCCATAAAATTGCATTAAGTATAACTCCACATTTTTTTTTCTACATCCATCCTTCAGCAACCAAAACCTGACTCAATTAAGCTATAATATGTCCTGTGTTTATCACATTATCCTCACAGTGTCGCTATCAATACTGTTACTCCCCCCAAAATTGTGTCCATTACATACCTAACAAGTGTAGTATTTACCAAATACTGGAATAAAATATCATTTTAGCATTCTCTATCTCAGAATGACTTCCTCTTTACTTAGCTTTCAGGTCTCACACTGGAAAATACAAGTCCCAGTACAAAGTAAATATTACTAGACTTTCCATGGATTAGATAAAAAAATTATTTTTGTGGTTGCTATTTAGTCGCTAAGTCATGTCTGACTCTTTTGCGGCCCAATGGACTGTAGCCCTCCAGGCTATTCTGTCCATGGGATTTCCCAGGCAAGAATACTGCAGTGGGTTGCCACTTCCCTCTCCAGGGGATTTCCATGAACCAGGGATCAAACCCAAGTCTCCTGCATTGGCAGATGATTCTCGACCTCTGGGCCACCTTATTATGTCTAGCATTAGAGAAAGTTGTGGACATAAAGTTTTGAGATAGAAGAGTAACACTTCGCAAAAATTAAGACTTTCTCCGCTCGGTCTCATTGGAAAACTAAGAATAAAAAATGTAACATTGGCAACAAGGATATCAAACATAAGAGAAAAGTAAATAAAAAATGAGAGTGAGAGTAAGACTGGTGGGGGAGGAGGGGAGAGGGAGAAACCTAAAAGCTCTGCAGTGTTTAATTTGTGAGAAAATATATTCCACTGTTCTTTCATAAGAAAATAATCTTTAAATGAAAAGTGAAAGTAAAGGCACTCAGTTGTGTCTGACTCTTTGCGACCCCATGGACTGTAGCCTACCTAGCCTACCAGGCTCCTCCGTCCATGGAATTTTCCAGGCAAGAGTACTGGAGTGGGTTGCCGTTTCCTTCTCCAGGGTATCTTCCCAATCCAGGGATGGAACCCGGGTCTCCCGCATTGTAGGCAAATGCTTTTACCATCTGAGCCATCAGGGGCTTCTTTAAATCTTTAAATAAAAAAAGGCAAATATTTGTGTAGTCACCCCTCAGCATCTGTGGGGGATTGGTTCAGAACCCGTTGGATGCCAAAACCCACAGATGTTCAAGTTTCTTACATAAAAGGGCCTAGTAATTGCACAGAACCTACACAATCCTCTGCTTTACTTTAAATCATCTCTAAATTACTTGTAATACCTACAAACAATGTAAATTCTATGTGAATAGTTGCTGGTGTGCAACAAATTCAAGTTCTGCTTTTTGACAATTTCTGGAAAATATGGATGGGGAACCCACAGATATGAAGGGCCAGCGGCAATATAATATGCTTAAGAAGCACAATGTTGAACTTTATCTGTACCCTATGATCTTGTAAAAAAAAATAAAAAACAGGAATGGGTGAGAAAAATCATCCATCATTCTAATTTCCTGGAAACACTGCAAAGAACCATCCTTACCCACACTGGAATAATTAAGATTTGTTGATGGCCTCCTTGTTTCCTACGACAAGGCAGTAGGCAGACCCTACAGATCCCCAGTCTTTGTTTCATGAATGACTTGTTGAACTTTTTTTGTCTTCCTCCAAGCTAGACTAATGCCTGCTAATATGATTAATCAAACTTTGATCAAGATTCTATCCTCCCCACAAGCCCTTGCCGTGAGATAAGCCTTCTGGTCCTGTCAAAATCAGCTGACTGCAGAGAAAAACACTTCCTGCTCAGCTGTGGTCACACTATGCACTCATCCAATAAGCCCTTTCTGCAGGTTCTTACATTCTTATGGTCAAAATTTGTTCACTATGGCAATTGCAATAATTTTCAAGAAAGCCGCTTCTACCTAAGTGCAGATTTGTGCCATATCTGACAACTGAGTGGTTCTGTTGAACCTATGATGAGATGTCCTAGGCATAACTGATGAATTATGAAATTACTGTGAAAAAGCTAATTAGAGGTGATAAATACATTATTACATATAGCTTATACTTTAGAATGCTCTTAAATTGGGACATTTAAATTTGGACGTGAATATACGTAGAATAGGGGCTTCCTCTGTAGCTCAGTCGGTAAAGAATCTGCCTTCAGTGCAAGAGACCCGGGTTCGATCTCTGGGTCGGGAAGATCCCCTGGAGAAATGGAGAAGGAAATGGCAACCCACTCCTGTATTCTTGCCTGGAGAATCCCATGGACAAAGGAGACTGGTGGGCTACAGTCCATGGTGTCACAAGGAGTCGGGCATGACTGAGTGACTAACACTTCATACATAGAATAGGGCTTCCCAGATGGCACTAGTGGTAAAGAATCTGCCCACCAATGGAGGTAAATGTTAAGAGATGCGAGTTCCATCCCTTGATTGGGAAGATTCCCTGAAAGAGGTCAAGGCCACCCACTCCAGGATTCTTGCCTGGGAAATCCTATGCACAGAGGAGCCTGGGTGGCTATGGTCCCTGGAGTCACAAAAGTGTCAGACAGGACTGAGCACACACTACTATACACTGCATTTTATTTTATTTTATTTATTTATTTTTTTTTTACTATACACTGCATTTTAAAAAGTCCATCTGTTTCTAAGTTGCTTGCTTTCATTTCCTTAAGATCAGATTAAAAAATTATGATAAATATTTTTATGAGTGGGCTTCGGTTTTCTGATGGATCAAAGTATTGTCCCAAAAAGGAAATAACAGGAGGGCAAAATTCCAGAAAAGCAATCTGACAGGAACTTCTGAAAACCAAGTTACTTTGCAAAGTCATTATTTTTGAAGATCTCTGTCCTGTGATAATTAATAAGTGTGCTCCCTCTAAAGGAAGTTTGTTTAATTGAAAGGTTTTGGGAAAATTCACCTCTGTATGTTCTTTCCCCTTCAGTCATAGTAAATATTGAAAATCAGTTTGAATTGCAAAAAATGAACCATAAGCAGAATGGCCCATAAAATTCATGGTAAAAGTGCTACTGATGTTGGCAATGACCTTGAAAATGTGTAAGACGGTCTATTAGTGTACACATAGTTTGTATACATTGAACAGAAAACCCTTAAAATAAGAAACTTAATGACAATCCCTACTGAAAATTTCTAGTAATCTAACTAGATGAATTGCTTAGTGGGATTTCAAATTATTGCCTTATTTTATGTGAATCTGTATCTGTGTTTTAATTTAAAAGGAAGATCTTTTATGTGTGAGTTAAGCTATTTTGCATAGAAATTCTATAATTTAGTGGTCACTGCTGCTGCTGCTGCTGCTGCTAAGTCGCTTCAGTCGTGTCCGACTCTGTTGGGATGTCCTGTTTTGCTATGCTGCTTTATGAAGCTAGAATGATAGAATAAGATGAATAAAAACACACATTTGTGTTTTGTGATACATACTAAGAAAATTCCCTTTAAAGTAATCTTTTAGCCCATATTCTGTGATACATCCTTATTAATGTTCTTATTTTAGATCATTCCAAACTCTTTTCATCATACTGTCTTATTTTTGGAGGGAACAACGACAAATTGAAAATAGGAAGGTAGACATTAAAAGTTTTATTCTAAAAAGTAAAAAGGAAACAAATAAATTATGAAGGCAGGAAGTCAAAATTAATATGTGAAGGTACTAGAATACTTCATTCTATCTGCAGAGTTTTTAGATTATGGCATTCTTTATACAAAAGTCCTGGGACCAGATATAACCAATAATGCAACATATATTTAATAAAGCTTTCATCTGTTTCTTCCCTTTTATCTAATCAAGGACATTGCTGGCAAAACCCTCCATTTAACCACACAAAACACAACACACCAGTCTACAAATACACTGATAAATCCCCCAAACTAAACAAACAAATCTTTTTTTTCTTTTTTTAGCAAAAAAAAAAAAAATGTTTTATTGAAGTATAGTTGATTTACAATGTTGTGTTTTCATTCTGCTTTACAGCAAAATGATTCAGTTATATTGTGTATATATACTTTTTAATGTTATTTTCCATTATGGTTTTTCAGAGGATATTGAATACAGTTCGCTGTGCTATACTGTAGAACTGGGCTGTTTATTCATTCTACATATGTTTGCAACTGCAAATAAACCATTTTAACTACATTTCTTACTAAACTGCTGTCTCCAACACTGTGCTTACAAATCACACAAAACATACATATTTAAAGAATCAAAACACTCGAATGTATTTTCTTGTATATGTACATGGACAATTATATTTTTAATATGTAAAATCAACTTCTCATATTTTTAAAAGAAATTTGACTCCAACTTTAGTTTTGCTCAGTAGATTCATTTTTTTTTTGCTTTTTTAGATTGAAATATAGTTAATATGTATTGTGTTAATTTCTGCTGTACAAAAAAGTGACTCAGTTTCTTTATATTCTTTTCCATTGTGATTTATCTCAGGACATTGAATTTAGTTCCCTGTGCTATATTGTAGTACCTTGTTATCCATCCATTCTATGCGTAACCAGTTCAGTTCAATTCAGTCACTCAGTCGTGTCTGACTCTTTGTGATCCCATGGACTGAAGCATACCAGGCTTCCCTGTCCATCATCAACTCCTGGAGCTTGCGCAAACTCAAGTCCATTGGGTCGGTGATACCAATCGAACCATCCCATCCTCTGTCATCCCCTTCTCCTTCTGCCTTCAATCTTTCCCAGCATTAGGGTGTTTTCCGATGAGTCAGTTCTTTGCATCAGGTGGCCAAAGTATTGGAGTTTCAGCATCAGTCCTTCCGATGAATATTCAGGACTGATTTCCTTTAGGATGGACTGGTTGGATCTCCTTGCAGTCCAAGGGACACTCAAGATTCTTCTCCAACACCACAGTTCAAAAACATCAATTCTTTGTCTATGTAGTCCAACTTTCACATCTATACATGACCACTGGAAAAACTATAGCTTTGACTAGACAGACTTTTGTCAGTAAAGTAATGTCTAAGCTTTTTAATATGCTGTCTAGGTTTGTCATAGCTTTTCTTCCAAGGAGTAAGCATCTTTTCATTTCACAGCTGCAGTCACAATCTGCAGTGATTTTGGAGCCCAAGAAGATAAAGTCTGTCACTGTTTGCATTGTTTCTTCATCTATTTGCCATGAAGTGATGGAGCCAGATGCCATGATCTTAGTTTTTTGAATGTTGCATTTTAAGCCAACTTTTTCACTCTCCTCTTTCATTTTCATCAAGACACTCTTTAGTTCTTCTTCACTTTCTGCCATAAGGGTGGTGCCATCTGTATATCCAAGGTTATTGATATTTCTCTCAGAAATCTTGATTCCACCTTGTGCTTCATCCAGCCCAGCATTTTTCATGATGTACTTTGCATATAAGTTAAATAAACAGAGTGACAATATCTAGCCTTGACGTAGTCCTTTCCCAACTGGGAACCAGTCTATTGTTCCATGTCTGGTTCTAACTGTTGCTTTTTGACCTGCATACAGATTTCTCAGGAGGCAGTAAGGTATTCTGGTGTTCCCATCTATTTAAGAATTTTCCACAGTTTGTTGTGATCCACATAGTAAAAGGCTTTGGCATAGTCAATAAAGCAGAAGTACATGTTTTACTGGAACTTTCTTTATCTATGTTCCAACAGATGTTGGCAATTTGATCTCCGGTGCCTCTACCAACTCTCAATCCATCCCTCCCCGACCCCACCTACCCCTTGATAACCACAAGAGTGTTCTCTAGGTCCACAGATGAATGGATAAAGAGAAAGTGGTACATATATACAATGGAATACTACTCAACCATAAAAAAGAACAAAATAGTGCCATTTGCAGGAACATGGAGGGTCTTGAAGGGTATAATGCTAAGTGAAATAAGTCAGACCAAGAAAGACAAATGCTGTATGATATCACTTACACATGGAGTCTAAAAGATACAACAAAGTAGTGAGTATAGCAAAAAAGTAGCAGATTCACAGATATAGAAAACAAGTTAATGGTTACCAGTGGGGAGAGGCAAAGAAGGAAGGGAAATATAGGGGTAGGAGAGTAAGAGGTTTAGACTATTATGTACAAAATAAGTTATAATGATATATCATACCACACAGAGAATATAGCCAATATTTTATAAGTGGAAAGTAACTTTTAAAAATTCAGTATCACTATATTGTACATCTGTAACTTATATAATATTGTACATTGACTATACTTCAGTAAATCTTTTCTTTAATTATAAAGACATTAAGTAGCAGAAACAGCATAATTGTTTCTATTTCTAAATCACAATTTTCCTTAAAATATATATTAAAATATCCAAAATTTATTAATAGAAGTGTAGGAAAAAAAAAACTGTGCTTTGGTGGAAAACTATGCATTGTCTAGAGAACACTCCTGAAGTCTGTCTGATTTGGACTAACTGGGAGTTATTCTGCAATTTTATAATTTATAGAAACTTTTAGAAATGCAAGGCAAATAGTCTGTAAACAGACAAATTCTGTCGTGCCAAGTAGAGGTTTAAGTGACTCCCTCCTCCCTCAACCCCAAACTGAAGAAGGTAATTTTGCTTCCATTAGCACATTCCTTCCAATGTTGCCAATCTATAAAAAGACTTTTTTTTTTTGATTCTCCTTTGAAGTGGTTATAGCATTGTGCTGGAACACTTCAGTTAAAATCATCAGCAGGTGTTCACTTTTATAATTTTGTGATAGACATTTTTAAATTATCTTTTAACAATAGTCATCAAAATATTATACTACTTTTATTTATTTTTTGAACAAAAACATTCGCTGATTTTTATATCCGGACTTAAACCTCGATCTGTCTTTCACCCATCTTGAAAATGATAATGATGACAGTTGCCTGAGGGTGGATGTGTGTGAGGAGCATAGAGTCCAAATATGTTTTCCCACCAACTTTGTGACCCTGAAAGCAAATGAAATGATGGAGAAACTAGCTGCTAAGTTTTGCTGTTTTAGCTTTTTCATTTTGAATGCTAAGTGGGTGCATTTTTAAAAGGTTAAATATTTCTCATTCTAGCACAGTTTGACAGACTTATTTCTTTGTAGACTCATGTAATTGTTTTATAAATTAGTAATAATAATAATCCAAATATACTGAAATTTATTAGCTCTAATTTTTGTCAATAATAAAAAATTCAGTACAGATTATCATTACTATATTTAGGCAATTCCCATGTTTATAATGATCACCTTGCAAAACAGCAAAACAGAGATATTTAATAAATTGTCTTTATTTAGAAGGAAATCGCAACCCACTCCGGTATTCTTCCCTGGGAAATCCCATGGACAGAGGAGCCTGGGGGCTATAGTCCTTGAGGTTGCAGAGTTGAACATGACGGAAGAGACTTAGCATGCTTCTGCTGCTGCTTGCGTCTGACTCTGTGCGACCCCATAGACGGCAGCCCACCAGGCTCCTCTGTCCCTGGGATTTTCCAGGCAAGAACACTGGAGTGGGTTGCCATTTCCTTCTCCAGACTTAGCATATATGCACTTTATACAAAAGCTTGAATTTTGATTATGTATCTTTTTCTTTAACTGAAACTGAATGTTAAGTTTGAGCACATCATTGACTAAGACCTTTTTTCCTGTCTTTTTCCTATGATTTCACACTAATTGAATCATCAACACTTAGGTATCTACTAAATTCAATCAAAAACTGAGGCCTGAAAAAGTTTAGAGTTAAGAAACTCAATTTCCTTAGCACCAAAACATAACTAGTTAATTTATAACTAATAATTTATGTTATTCAAAACAGTAGTATTCCACTGAAATAAACTCAGTCTTAGAGCAATTAATAAACTTAGTAACTAAGCTATAATAAAATTAGTGACTAAGTGTAGTTAAATAAAGAACTACTTTTAAAATTAGTATGATGTTGCTAATATAGATTTATTTAGCAAAGAAAACTGCGGGCTCTCATTGGGCTCTCTAACAATTGAATTGTCGTCTTCTGTATTTCAATATTAACTTCCTTCAGTGAAAGAAAAGTTGGGGATTGGTTACAAACCATTTTGAGTTAAATATTGAAGAAAAGAAAACCAAACTTATCTTCAATATTCTACACTCTCCATCTCTTTTTCTTCCTGCCCCATCTATCCAGTCTCCTAATAACTTTCCTGGTGCCTCAGTTTAGTAAGATTGATTGTCATTGAAAGAAAAACATGGATTAAAGTAAGAACAGGCTTTTATTGCTGAATTCCCTGCTGACATATACTTTAAAGGCAATTTTGCTCTGATTTATCATTCTGAGATCAGTATGTATTTAGTGATCTCATATTAATTTATTTTTACATTAGCAGATCATGTAGGAAACCAAAGCTACTTATTTTTAAAATATTTGTGAAGCTTGAATCTGTGCTTTATTTATAAGCTTCAGATTTCATCCACTTGTCTAATGTTATACTTAATAGTGTTATAGACCTGATGCTGGGAAAGATTGAAGGCAAAAGAAGCGGGCAACAGAGGATGAGATGGTTAGATAGCATCACTGACCCAAAGTACATGAATTTGAGAAAACTCCAGGAGACAGTGGAGGACAGAGGAGCCTGGTGTCCATGGAGTCGTAAAAGGTTGGACATAACTTAGTGACTGAAAAACAACAACAACAAAATAATGAATTATCCTTTTTATTTCTAGACTCCCAAAAGGGGTTTCCATGATTCAACAAAATAGAAAAGAATAATGTTGGGCTGGACTTCTTTAATGTATGAAAAATATTTGTCTGGTCTTACATATCTTTGGCAAATATATATATATATATAACCACTCTCAAAAAAAATGACTCCTCTATTTACTTCACATATGCAAATAAAGCCATCTTTAAATTTTTATGTAAATTGCTAAATGCAATGTACTGTTTATCTTGAAAAGAAAAATTTTAATTAAACAGAGTAATTCTCTAAATCCTTGAATTTCTGAAAGCACAACCTCAGATAAAAGGTAGACCAAGGCCTTCTTTTAGGGCAAGTCATTCTGTTTAAACATAATAACACAAAAATATATTGTTTGTATCATATAAGCAAAAGACTTATAAATGATGTATGGCTATAATATTTGTGCCAGTTAGACATGCTCTTTGTTGAATTAGTTTCTACTGTACAGCAAAGTAAATCAGTTATACATATACACATATTCATAATATATGTATATTCATATATTCACTTTTTAAAATATTATTTTTCCATATAGGTCATTACAGAGTGGGCTTCCTAGGTGGCGCTAGTGGTAACGAATCTGCCGGCAAATGCAAGAGATGCCAAAGATGAGGGTTTGATCCCTGGGTAAGGAAGATCCCCTGGAGAAGGAAATGACACCTACCCTAGTATTCTTGCCTGGGAAATTCCATGGGCAGAGAAACCTGGCAGGATACAGTCCACAGGGCTGCAAAGAGTCAGACACTACCGAGCGACTGAGCACATTACAGAGTATTGAGTAGAGTTCCCTGTGCGATACAGTAAGACTTTACTAGTGATCTATTTTATATACAGTAGTGTGTGTATCTACTCTACTACTGTATATACAGTAGTGTGTATATTGGAGAAGGTGATGGCACCCCACTCCAGTACTCTTGCTTGGAAAATCCCATGGATGGAGGAGCCTGGTAGGCTGCAGTCCATGGGGTCGCTAAGAGTCGGACACGACTGAGCGACTTCACTTTCACTTTTCACTTTCATGCATTGGAGAAGGAAATGGCAACCCACTCCAGTGTTCTTGCTTGGAGAATCCCAGGGACGGGGCAGCCTGGTGGGCTGCCGTCTATGGGGTCGCACAGAGTCGGACACAACTGAAGCGACTTAGCAGCAGCAGCAGCAGCAGTGTGTGTATGGAGAAGGCAATGGCAACCCACTCTTGTAGTCTTGCCTGGAAAATCCCATGGACGGAGGGACCTGGTGGGCTGCAGTCCATGGGGTTGCTAGGAGTCGGACACGACTGAGCGGCTTCACTTTCACTTTTCACTTTCATGCACTGGAAAAGGAAATGGCAACCCACTCCAGTGTTCTTGCCTGGAGAAGTCCAGGGACGGGGAAGGCTGCCGTCTATGGGGCTGCACAGAGTCGGACACGACTGAAGTGACTTAGCAGCAGCAGCAGCAGCAGCAGTGTGTGTAAAACTCCATCCTGGTCTCCCAATTTATCCCTCCCACTGTTGTCTTTTCTGATCTTTTTGATTGGACAAATCAAGCCCGAGCACATTAGAAACCACCTGGTAATTCACCGCAGAAAACACAAAAGTAAAGCAGCATTTCATGGGGTCACTTGTAATCTCCTAAAATGCTACATCCATCTTGTTGAAAAGGGTACATTAGCCCTGTAGTGCTCCTTTTCTAAAATTAGATGTTTTATTTCATTTGCTAAATTATCACATCAGTCAAGACATGAGGTTAAAGTTGCTGAGTAACATGCTGTCTGAGGATGGATTTTTCAGAGCTACTCATCACTTTCATGACATTGCATTAGGAACACATTTAAGAATCGGACAAAATGCATTATCTTGAATGCTTGGAACTAATTCACTATGGAAGATAAACACTCAAAAAATATAAATATATGGGCAAATGTTCTGATAAATTTTACCAATAACTTCAGGGATAAAAGAATCCCTAAACAACCTCTGATACTATAATTAAAGGGAACTGTGGATCCAAAAACAGAAAAAAACTTTCCAGGATATGGGAGAGGCATTCCCCGGCAGAGATGGCTTTCATGACAAGCATCTGTATTTTCAGTTACTCCGTGATAGTCCAGCAGTGCAAGAGTTCATTTATCAGGAAAGTATTATGGGAGACTGCTTTAAAATATCCAAATGATAGATATCCCCTTCCTGTTTTTAGAATAAATGGCTTACTGTAATGGTGGAAATTATAGCCTTTACTTCTAAAACTTCTGGGAAACTGAGCCATCACAAGGCTTTAATACCATTTGTCTATTTCTTATGGCTTCTTTTCCCTTAAAATTCGTTTTAGTAAAGGCTTAAGAATTTTTAAAATAACAGTCATGTTTTTTAGCAGTTAGGATGTATTTGTGTTTAATAGCTAAATTGACTAAATTTGGACTAGACAACTAGAGATTTGGTGGATGCAGGAAGGACATTTCCATGATAATCCTACTACTTACCTTATGAAATTACTCAACACATGCTTCACAGTTTAAGACACATTATAAATATTGATGAATTACATAATATTGCTGTATGAATATATTCATATCCATTCATCATTACTAAAATATTAAATTGTCTATGACTTTACAGAATGAACTCCACTTTACTATAATATATAAGCTTTTCTAGAATAGAAAATCATTAACTCATTGGCAACATTTAGAAACACTTGCCAACCATTAAACACTGAATAGTAATAAATAACATCTAATGTTAAAAGAATTTTTTTTGGAAAAATTGCAAAATTTTACATTTCATTTGACTCAACTTTATGGTATATTTCGGAGAAGGCAATGGCACGGAGGAAAAATCATTATGTAGTTTCAATGCTATATATGTGAAATTCAGTGTACACTTTAAGACATTTATAAATGTAAACATAATATTTCTAAACAGCATATTGCATTTGCATATAAAACAGTGAAAGCACATGAACTATTTAACAATAAATGAAAGAGCTATAGGTAGTGTGATGGCTTTGTTTAGCAATTAGGAGATTAATTGTTGATTAAGTATCAGAGACAGTAATGGTTATTAGTTGAGTAAAAAAATAAATTACTTTGACCTGTAATTTACTGAAAATGCTTCTTAGAAGAGAGTGTACTATAGCTTAGTTTTAAATGGCATAATAAACTCGAATAGATGTGAATATTCTTAACTATAACATTTAAATTTCAACCACCATTTAAATTTGACAAGTGTATAATGCAAAAAGGGATCGTGATATTGCATAAAGAGCTAAGTGATAACTAAACATTCTTGAACACATAGGAATATAAATCTTAGGTGGAGAAGAAAGATCTTGCATGTGATTAATGCAATTTTCAAAATGAGTATTAGACAATGACACAACAGATGGCATTCCTTTTTCCTTAATATCATTTATTCATTTATAAAGTATGTAAGATACATTTTAAAAGCTCTGTGAAGTAACTTTGCTCATATATTTCTGGTTATAACCTTTAATTCTTCTAAGTTTCTACCTAAGTTTCTCTCTTCTAAGTTTCTTACTTTTCTTGGGTGTCCACCGACTTTGAGTTTCTCCCATTTATTTGGTAGAAAAGGTCTGATAAAAAGACTTTATTTTCCATTTGGATCTCTGAATGCTAGTAGCATGTATTTGTTTATATCTGGCTTCTTTCTCTTACCAATTGTGTTTGGAAGGCTTATCACTGGCATGGAGTGTAGCAACGGTTTGTTTATTTTCCTTGCTGTACAGTATTCTAATCTGTGACTATATCACAGTTTATTTGTGCACTATGCTGTTAATAACCACTTAGGCTGACTTCACTTATTTTGTGGTCATTGTTCTAAATAGTGCTGTTATCAACATCATATTGGCATACAGGTGTGCACAATTCTGCAGAGAACACATGCAGGAACTTCTGTGCATATGTTAGATATGGGATCTGTGTTAGTAGGTACTTCCAGTTTTTTCCAAATTGATGGAAACAGTTTACATTCCAACAAGTAAGTGTAAGAGTTCCAGGTGCTCTACTTTCTTTGCAACACTGGTATTATCAGACTTTTCTTTGTCGCCATCCTGGTGGTATCTAAGCACAGTTTACACTTACATTTGTACTTCCCCTGAATTTTAATTAAATTGAGCATTTTTTTATATATTTAATGAACATCTCATATTTCCTTCAGTGAACTGGTGTTCAAGAGTATGCCTATCTGAGAGTGAGGTTACTTGTAGTTTTCCTATTGAATTGGAAATAGTCTCTATGTATTCTGGATAAAAGTCCCTAGTCTGTTATATTTGTTGCAGAAATACATTATTGTCTCTGATTTGCACTTTTACTTTCCTTTTGGAGTCTTGTGATGAACAGAAATTCATGCACTTAATATAGTAGAATTCATTTATGCTTATGACTTCTACGCCAAAGGGCTTCCCAGGTGACTCAGTTGTAAAGAATCTGCATGCCAATGTAGGAGCATAGGAGATGTGGGCTCAATCCTGGGTTGGGAAGATCCCCTGGAGGGGTAAATGGCAACCTCCTCCAGTATTCTTCCTTGGAGACCCCCATGGACAGAGGAACCTGGTGGGCTACAGTCCATGGCTCACAAAAAGTTGAACACAACTAAGCATGCATGTTTTTGCAAAAATCATGTATATATTCTTCTGAAGCACCCTGATTATTTTCCATCTCTTCTTTTTTATTCTTCCTTTGCATCTCAGGAGTTTTTCATGATTTATTATTGCTGTTTTAGTTTCTTGGATTTCTGCTTTATAGTTTCAGTTTTTTAGTCACAGTCTTTCCAGTGTTAATTTTTGAAGGAAGAAACAGAAAGTCTTTCTAATTTGCCATCTTGAAAAAAAATTCAAAATGACATTTGTTTTAGATAATTGACACTTCTTGGTTATCTATTATATGGCAGATACCGAGGATAAATGATAAAGACACATCATTTCTAGAAATACCTTCATATCACTCTATTTACAGAGAAAAACAAATAAAAATGAAAAGATAAGATGCAAATGTAATAAAACTGGGTATATGTTCACAGAAATTAAGAAAAGCATCATTTAGGCTAAGCCTTGTTGAAGCTGGAATGTTTGAAAAAAGACTTCTAGAAAATAAGATTCCTCTTGAATCTAGATTTGGTGGATTTTCCTGGTATTAACTCAGGCCAAAAAAGCATTGATGGAGAAGCAGGTGGAGATTGGCTTGGATTGTCAAAGTCATGTGTAGAGAAAGTGAGTCTGAAATATCAAATATTAGTCTTGGATTCTTTTTATTTCTGTTAATAATAAATGAGTTTTCAACAGCTATAATTAGTCTAATTGTATTGAGGTCCAACAGGACTTGCATTAGGGCAAGTAAGAATCAATTTTGAAATTATCAGTTATTCATTTGGCATTCAGAAGATAACTATTGGGCTTCCCAGTTGGCACTAGTGGTAAAGAACCCACCTGCCAATGAAAGAGACATAAGAGACCTGGGTTCAATCCCTGGGTTGGGAAGATCCCCTAGAGGATGGCATGGCAACCCACTCCACTATTCTTGCCTGGAGAATCCCATGGAAAGAAGAGCCTGGCAGGCTACAGTCCATGGGGTCGCAAAGAGTCAGACGTGACTGAAGCAACTTAGCACACAACATGCAGATAACTATTACTGAGGTAATTGTACCAAATTTTGGAATTTGTAACCAGCTTGACTTTCTCTGCAACATAGACCCATTGTTCATACAGCTTGTCTCTCACTAATTAAGTCTTTATTATTGTTGTTCAGTTGCTAAGTCAGGCCCAACTTTTTGTGACCCTATGGACTGTAGCATGCCAGTCTCTCCCTGTCTTTCATTATCACCAGGAGTTTGCTCAAATTCATGACCTTTGAGTCAGGAACGCTATCTAACCATCTCATCCTCTGGTTCCCCCTTCACTTTTTGCCTTCGGTCTTTCCCAGCATCAGGGTCTTTTTCAGTGAATCGGCTCTCTCACACAAGGCGGCTGAAGTATTGAAGCTTCAGCTTAAGCAGCAGTACTTCCATAATCAGGGCTGATTTCCTTTAGGATTGACTGATCTTGCTGTCCAAAGGATTCTCAGCATTTTTCTCCAGCACCACAGTTCAAAAGCATCAATTCTGATGACAGAACAATATTTGCAAGAAGAGGGGAGAAAGTTCTCTCTCTTGACTATTAGGACACCTGGGTGTTAGAGTTAGGGCTATGATTTAGGGAAACTGTATTAGTAATAATGGTCAGTTATATCACCAAAGTAAAATCTACCAATCAGTAACCTACTTACTCAGAAAGGTTTCTGTTGCAGTAATTATTCAGAAATACTCGCTCACTCTAAAATGTTGCAAGAAAGATAAACCATAATCTGTGCATCTGCTTATTACTCCTGCTCTCTTTACTTTGATTCTCTCCAGAATATCCCCTACTTACATGATTATAAATTCCAATCAAATCATGGAATTTCAAAGAATCACTGTATGTTCCAGCATATACTGAATTCTCTGCCAAGCATATCTAAATACAATCATCTGTTTTCAATGTTAAAAGGTATGAGAATGAAGAATTTAATGCTATAACCATGATTGAGGTGAAAGGCTGAAAAATGTTAGTTCAAAAGGACAGAAACTGTTAGAAATACGATTGTGAACTTCTCTACTTTAGAAATAAAAATTGGATTTGAAAAGACATCAAAACATATATGAACACACCAGGGGTTGATTGTGTTCTCTACAATCTTCAGAAACACATCAAAGAAAATCTAACAAGCAACTTCAAAAGCCTGTTAGTCTCACTGCAAGCTGCAGTTTGAGGAGAAAGAGAGTGTTAAGGACCTTATTGAGAAAAATGACAGAATCCATAGAGAACATGAGGAGATTGACCTACAAACAATTTCTTGAAAAATATCACCAAAAGATAATACAAATTTCACCTAGAAATTGAAATAACACTGGAGTGTACTCTGGTTACAGGAGACATAAAATAGAAACAAAGAATATAAACAGTCAAAGAACAACTCTGGCCATTGACTTGTGTTTATAAAATATATAAAATGAGAGGTTTAATATACATGCAATAAAGAAATGAGAATGATTACAAATAATTATTAATAACTTGGAACTGAAATGGAGATAAGAAAATAGGAAATAAGTAAATCCAAGTTGAAACGTTTTAGTTAAAAAGACTTGCTGAGTATACATAAACTCACTAATTTTGTTCTTTGATTTAGAAACTAAAAACCCATAGGTGCTATGCTTTATAGTAAATCTCCAGAATTTATCTTACACAACTGAAACTTTGTACCTGTTAACAATTACCTTTCCATTGCTTATAGCTAATGATACTGTATTACATACCTAAAATTTGCTAAGCAGGTAGCTATTATATTATATGTTCTTTCTACAAAACAAACGAACAAGTACGCAAACATCTTTTAATAAAAAGAGGTCCAGAGCAGCCTTTGGGAGGTGATGAATATATTTATGGCTTTGATGATGGTGGTAGTTTCAGAGGCATATGTGTATCCCTAAATTCATCTAGTTGTATACATTAAATATGTACAGCTCGTTATATGACAATCATACCTCAACAGAATGGTTAAAAAAAAAAAAACAACATAAAACCATACCAAGATTTAGATCACAATAGGGCCTAAGTACTTCATTCTTACTTTAATTTAAAATATATTTTAATAATAAAACTAAGTGTATATGGCATTCTGATTACATAAAGAACACTTGCTTGTTTTATAAGAAAATTAAAGAACAAACAGGGTGTAATGAAAAGCATAAACGTATTCCCTTGCTCTGAAATAACTCCCACTAAGATGCACAGCTTAGGCAAACACCCATATACATCATGAGGTGGTTTCGTTGATGCTATTGATCTATATCATTTTTGAAAACATGATGGATTGGAGGCTATGGTGCTCTTGGTCAGATATCTCTTTCTAGACCCCAGAACTTTTCTCTAAGCTGTCAGCAACATTGCCTTGTAATGGTTTCATGCTGAGTACATACCCAGGAATTGTTTTCTTTTTAAGTAAGCTATTTTGCTCAGATTTACCCACTCTCCAAGCCAGGGCTTTCCACACTTATCCTCTATTTGATGTGTAATGAGACTGACTAGTTCCCTTGCCTCTGTTCAGAATATATCTGAAGGGTCTTCCAAGATAAAAATTTCACAACAGATTAGCTGAGGCTACTGTTGTTCAGTTCCATTCACTCAGTCATGTCCAACTCTTTGTGACCCCATAGATGGCAGCATGCCAGGCCTCCCTATCCATCACCAACTCCCGGAGTTTACTCAAACTCATGTTCATTGAGTCGGTGATGCCATCCAACCGTCTCATCCTCTAACATCCCCTTCTCCTCCTGCCTTCAACCTTTCCCAGCATGTGGGTCTTTTAAAATGAGTCAGTTCTTTGCATCAGGTGGCCAAAATATTGGAGTTTCAGCTTCAACAACAGTCCTTCCAATGAACATTCAGGACTGATTTCCTTTAGGATGGATTGGTTGGATCTCCTTGCAGTTCAAGGGATTCTCAAGAGTCTTCTCCAACACCACAGTTCACAGCTGTTGTTATTATAGCACAATTTAATTCTTTATCATCTGGCCCAATCTGGCCTCATCCTTATTGTTTTTGTTCCTGAAAATGATCCCCAGAAACCACCATCATGCAAATCTCTGATTCAGAGAGTGTTTTCCATAGAATTTGCCCAGTTATACTCTATTAAGAGTGGTTCTTGGAACAGACTCCACAATGGGATTTTTGAAGCATCACCTTCTGGTTGGTGACAAATAAGGACCCATCTGTTATACTGCTAAGCGGGGTACTGATAGCTCTTAGATGAGTGTTTATAAAAATTCGCTGATGATGAAGCAGCCTAGAACACCTTGGAGTCTTAACATTGGTGGTTTAATACATCAATCTTTGGAGATGTTTAAAGGAATAGAAATTTGAATCAAATGGCTGGTACTGAGACTATTGCTTCATTAGGAAAGACATTGAAAGGCCAAGTTATATTAATAATCAATTCAAAGCAAAGCTAGACAGCTTCATTAAGGATCATACAAGAGACATTCATCCCCTGCAGGTGGAGGAAAGAAAAAGATGAGGATCAGGCCCAGGACTAATAATAGATGTCAGAGCTCCAGAGAATACTGAATTCTCTTTTGGCAAACCTGCCATTTCAAAGTCAAGGCTGTAATTGAGAAGGATGGGGACTCTGTGACCTAGATTGGGGCATCCACTTCAGTATACTTGAAAATCTTGAATTCACAAATATCTTGAATCTTTGTGGACTGCAAAAGTAGCCCACTCCTTTCTGATAAAGTTTATTCTTTCTCCTTTGCTTGAAGATGATTCAAGTATCTTTGCCTTGTAAGAAAACATTTCCCTGTATTAGGCAGTAGTCTTCCATCATATCCTAATCATAAGTCCAGTAACTATGATTGACCTACAATGTGTACTGTTGGAAATGAGCTGAATTTGCAAAGGGAAAAAAGGAAGCATATCTGGAATAATCCCCAGGAGTTGGACAACATGTATTAACAGAAGTCAGGAGAATATGTATAGGACTAGACCTCAGGGTTCGGTATTGGAAGAAGGGATGTTCAAACAGAAAGTTGAGTAAGGGAGAGTTTATTGATACAGAAATATTGCCCCATGAAACATCATTCCCAGTGGCTCAAGTGGTAAAGAATCTGCCTGCCAATACAGGAGATGTGGGTTTGATCCTTGGGTCAGGAAGATCCCCTGGAGAAGAAAATGGCAACCCACTCCAATATTCTTGCCTGGGAAACCCCAAGGACAGAGGAGCCTGGAAGGCTACAGTCCATGTGGTTGCAAAGAGTCAGGTGCGACACATGCACACCCCATGAAACAGACTGTAACACCCTGACAAGTAGTTTCATTTTCCAGAAGCAACTTGCCTTTACCTAGTATAGATAATAGTATACGTTTGTGGTCTTAGCCCAGGGTTATGTTGCTAATCCTATTATGTAATTATCATAATTACAATCCTCAGTGACGTGTAACATCTGGACATCCTTCTGAATATCACAGTAATGCTATCCTTATACATCATTTTAATCATACTGGATGAGCAAGACATGACAAGTCTGCCTGAGAACTGGTAAGACACAAACAGCTCAGATCGCAGCCAATAAACTGTATGTATGATGTTTCAAAGATCTGTTGCATCAGTAGTTACGATAGTCATGAACATTCCTAGAAATTATCCACAAAGTAAAGAAAAAAAAAATCTCATCTCAACCTTCCAGCACTAAGAAGGAAACACAGTGCCTGGAAAACTTGGAGACTGAGGACAAGGAGGTTTTGGAAGGACTCATGTGGGCAGACTTAATGGGAGTGGACATAAAAAGTGAAACTCTTTATTACAAGTTCAGTTCAGTCACTCAGTCATGCCTGACTCGTTGCGACCCCATGGACTGCACCAAGCCAGGCCTCCCTGTCCATCACCAACTCCTGGAGTTTACTCAAACTCATGTCCATCGAGTCAGTGATCCCTTCCAACCATCTCATTTTCTGTCGTCCCCTTCTCATCCTGCCTTCAATCTTTCCCAGCATCAGGGTCTTTTCAAATGAATCAGTTCTTCGCATGTTGTGGCCAAAGTATTGGAGTTTCAGCTTCAACATCAGTCCTTTCAATGAATATTCAGTACTGATTTCCTTTAGGACAGACTGGTTGGTTCTCCTTGCAGCCCAAGGGACTCTCAAGAGTCTTCTCCAACACCACAGTTCAAAAGCATCAATTATTCAGCACTCAGCTTTCTTTATAGTCCCACTCTCACATCCATACATGACTACTGGAAAAACCATAGCCTTGACTAGATGGCTTTTGTTGGCAAAGTAATGTCTCTACTTTTTAGTATGCTGTCTAGGTTGGTCATGACTTTTCTTCCAAGTTAGCACTAACCAGATAGCATCCAGACAACCTTGTAAACAGAAGAGCCACCAAACCAGCAGACACACCAAACAATCAAGCAGGCATAAAGACTCAACTAGTTGATGTCAGTCAGTCTCTGCAGACACAACAAGCTTATGAATGGATCTGTCGTGGTATCAAGGGTAAAGGCTATGAATGGATTAACAGCATGTGCTGAGCTCCCATTCATCAAGGCCAACCTATCCACTGACCTTGCTGGTAAGAGAGCCAGACTCTAAATAGCATGCAGAAACAGACAAAGCCATTCTAAAATTTATATGGAAATGCAAATAAAATAGAATAGATATTAATAAAACAACTTTGAAAAAGAGAAATAAAGTTAGAATAATTATGCTCTGTTACACAACCAGTAGTGTACTATTGCAATAAAGATAGATGTATAGCTAAATGGAACAGAATGGAGAATCTAGAAACAGACCCATAAGTATATGGATAATAGAGTATTGAAAGATATGCAAAAGCAATTCAAGGGAAATAATATTTTAATAACTGTTGAAAGAATAGGATAACTATGTGCAAACAAACCTCAAACCCTACCTTACATCACCTGCAGAATGATTGATTATATACCTGAATATATAGCTAAAATTATAATATTTCTATAACTAAATAAGAAAATTTTAGTGATTTTGGGTCTGGCACAGATTTCTTAAGATATAAAATTCACAAACTATTAATAAAATATTGACAAATCAAATGCCATCAAAATTAGAAGCAGTAATTCTTCAAAAGACACTGTTTGGAGAACAAAAAAACAAGACAGGAACTGAGAGAAAGTATTTGGAAAACTTCTACACAATCCTGGTGGCTCAGATGATAAAGAATCTGCCTGCAATAGAGGAGACCTGGGGTTCAATGCTTGGGTAGAGAAGATCCCCTGGAGAAGGGAATGGCAACCTGCTCCAGTATTCTTTCCTGGAGAATTCCATGGACAGAAGAGTTTGATAGAGGAGTCTGGTGGGCTACAGTCCATGGGGTCCCAAAGAGTCAGACACAAATGAACATACACATATACACATCATCTGATAGAATCCTTCATACACTAAGTTCAGTTCAGTTGCTCACTCTTGTCCAATTCTTTGTGCCCACATGGACTGCAGCACACCAGGTTTCCCTGTTGATCACCAACTCCCAGAGCTTGCTCAAACTCATGTCCATTGAGTCGGTAATGCCAACCAACCATCTCATCAACTGTCGTCTCCTTCCCTTCTCTTCCTCCTGCCTTCAATCTTTCCCAGTATCAGGGTCTTTCCCAAAGGTAAGTTATCTGACTGCAAAATGCTCAGGATGCAACAGTAAAGAAAAATAGTATATCTGAAGTAAAAACTTGTATCAGAACAGAAGGAGATTGGGAAAAAAAAATAGGAACCATTGGAACACGGCTGTTACCAAGTCACAATAGGAATTGAGAGCATCTCCTTCTCTGACTGCAGTGTAAGCTCTACACTGGCAGATTCTGTGTTGCTTTCTTGGGGAGTCATCCTTTTTGTTACCTCCCATTGTCATGATTGAGGTGGACCCAGGGGCTATGGTCCCCTTGGGGACTACAGGTCTTACAGTTGGCTTCCTTCTGTGGTTTCCAGGTGAGAATTGTAGAAATTAATAGTGAAAATTGTGAGGAGCTAGAAAGTAGTACATATCTATAACTGGCTATCTATAAAAAAATGTCTGAGGCAGTTGAAATGTTTCTATAGTGTGAAAATATATATGTAATGAAGACAAATAAATGATGTCCACATTTAAGTAAATATGACACCAAACAAACCATTTTTATTTTAAAAATGAAGGGAAAATACTTTTAATGTTTGAAGGTCAGACAGGTGCTCTTAAGGACATTGGATATACTGAAGAACTCTCATACTGTTGGTAGAAGATACCCTCTTCCATCTTGAATATCAAGAAGAGAAGGATTGGAGGTACAAAGTTCCTGCTGAAAGACAACAGGAGCAACATGCTGTCATTTTTCAAGCATGCTAAAGCATTACACCAAGCTCTTAAATGTTGACCTCAGAACAAAGAAATCTGAAGCCATGGAAGAGGTCAGAAAACTGAGGTCATTCCCCAGAAAGGTCATTATTTCTCATACAAAAGGATTTGCAAGCTTGCAGAGCCAATTCAGCTTATGAGCAATTTTGTCTGCTCTTAGTCGGAGAGGGCAATGGCACCCCACTCCAGTACTCTTGCCTGGAAAATCCCATGGACGGAGGAGCCTGGTGGGCTGCAGTCCATGGGGTCGCTAAGAGTCAGGCACGACTGAGTGACTTCACTTTCACTTTTCACTTTCATGCATTGGAGAAGGAAATGGCAACCCACTCCAGTGTTCTTGCCTGGAGAATCCCAGGGACGGGGGAGCCTGAGGGGCTGCCGTCTATGGGGTGGCACAGAGTTGGACACGACTTAAGCGACTTAGCAGCAGCAGCAGCAGCAGTCCAACGGTGTGAAAATATTTGGGCATTAAGTTTTTAATTAAAAAACCTTGAAATTTGCAAGAGTGTTAACAGTTGTAAGCACTGAAACTTAGACCTAATAATAAGGATACATTATAACTGCCAAGATGTTCTACTAGGTTGCCTACAAAGGAATCAACACACCAACCCAAGTAAGCCAATGACAGTGGAATCCAGGCATAGACTCTGCATCTGGTTAGGTCCACCAGTGCTCAGTTAATCAGGAAAGTAAGATTTGAGAAATGGTTCTCAAATTATTATTACTATTTTACTGTTGAGATGAGAAGACATTGCAGCATAATGAGCGACATAAATTGCGACTACTACCAGGATTGTTAGGAGTGGTGATTAAGCAACCAGATTGCTATCGTACAAATTCTGGTGTTGCCACTCTCTAATTTTGTGATCTTGGGCAAGAACAACCTATGCACATCTCAGTTTCCACATAAGGAAACAGGTTTTCACAGTACCATTTATGTGATAGAACTGCATGAAGATAAAATGACTTAACACAATAAAACAATCAGCCCAAAGCCTAACACTTAGTGGTATTTGATAAAAGTTCATATAATCAATATTATTTTCACTGTAAGAGTGCGGTTTTACTTAGGTTAAAAAATAATACCCTTTCTACTCAGTTTTGCTTTTTCAGGCATTAAATATATTTCGTATATTCATCATTACTTTATTTTTTTTAATTTTATTTTATTTTTAAACTTTACATAATTGTATTAGTTTTGCCAAATATCAAAATGAATCCGCCACAGGTATACATGTGTTCCCCATCCTGAACCCTCCTCCCTCCTCCCTCCCCATACCATCCCTCTGGGTCGTCCCAGTGCACTAGCCCCAAGCATCCAGTATCGTGCATTGAACCTGGACTGGCAACTCGTTTCTTACATGATATTTTACATGTTTCAATGCCATTCTCCCAAATCTTCCCACCCTCTCCCTCTCCCACAGAGTCCATAAGACTGTAACAAACACATGAAAAGATGCTCAACATCACTCATTATCAGAGAAATGCAAATCAAAACCACTATGAGGTACCATTTCACACCAGTCAGAATAGCTGCGATCCAAAAGTCTACAAATAATAAATGCTGGAGAGGGTGTGGAGAAAAGGGAACCCTCTTACACTGTTGGTGGGAATGCAAACTAGTACAGCCACTATGGAGAACAGTGTGGAGATTCCTTAAAAAACTGGAAATAGAACTGCCTTATGATCCAGCAATCCCACTGCTGGGCATACACACTGAGGAAACCAGAAGGGAAAGAGACACGTGTACCCCAATGTTCATCGCAGCACTGTTTATAATAGCCATGACATGGAAGCAACCTAGATGTCCATCAGCAGATGAATGGATAAGAAAGCAGTGGTACATATACACAATGGAGTATTACTCAGCCATTAAAAAGAATACATTTGAATCAGTTCTAATGAGGTGGATGAAACTGGAGCCTATTATACAGAGTGAAGTAAGCCAGAAGGAAAAACATAAATACAGTATACTAATGCATATATATGGAATTTAGAAAGATGGTAACAATAACCCGGTGTATGAGACAGCAAAAGAGACACTGATGTATAGAACAGTCATCATTACTTTAAAATGTATATGTTAGTTGATCAGTCATGTCCAACCCTTTGCAGCCCAATGGAGCCCACAGGCTCCTCTGTCCACAGGCTTCTCCAGACAAGACCACTGGAGTGGGTTGTCATTCCTTTTTCCAGGGGATCTTCCTGACTCAGGGATTGAACCCAGGAATCCTGTATTCCAGGCAGATTCTTTAGTGGATCAAAAGCATATATGATGAAATAAAAAGACCTAAGCTATTGAGTTGCTTAATTTCTAAGTTTAATTATCCTCTATTACTTCATACATCTCTCCTGTTTGGTTAAATCTCAGCTTACAAATTTTCTTATATTTTGCATACAAAGAAAGATCAGAGCATATAGATGATTCAAGTTCCTACTTCTGAAAGTCTTTGTTTTATTTTATTTTCACCCTTGTCTGCTTTCAGCAAATCAAAAAAGATAATACGGTAGAATATTCTCGAATTCTATGCATCACTAAGCTATCAGATTATTTACATTTAGCAACATATTTAAATTGGAAGTTTGATAATTGATTTTTGGATTTACGTATTTGCATTTATATTATATATTAATTTACATAATGATTGCCAAATAAAACTGATCTCCTTTATTACTATTCTGTTTCTCTTGTATTTCACAACCTACTCTGACTTTTAAATAGCACATAGTACAAATAAATTTTTAAAAAGTAAAAAAAAATAGCAGATAGTAGTTTTCAAACATGCACCTCAGGACACATTAAAACAGAACACTGCAAAACTTTTGCACAGAGTTATTCAGTGATTCTAATGATACCACTAACCCAAAATTGATTTTTTACTGTTTTTCAGTCATATTTCCTTGGCTAGAATTTTGGCTTTATCACTTATTGCCTAGTGATATTAGAAAGCTGTATTTCTAAAATGCGTCAACTTCTTCATGTATAAAAGAAAAATAGTAATAGCATTTATTTACACACATTTCTATGATGTATAAATGGACTAGTAAAGTGCTTAAATGTATGATTGCAAAATAGTAAACAATCTGTAAATATCATTCATTATAATGATTACTAGAAGACAGGTTTATTGCTAAAAGATACACCCTTTGGTATCATTTTACAAATAAGAATATTGAGCATGAAGACACTAAGTGACAGTCGTAAGGTCTTACAGTTAATGAATTCTAAAGGGTATGGTTTCAAGTCTTGTAGCTAGTGACTACTCTACAATTCATGTCCATACTCTGCAATTATGTCCATAGTACAATCTCTGGAAACTTCAGTTAGTTGAACAAATGAGGAAAAAACCTTGTTTCAATGTCTTTAAATGATTGCCTTAGAGGGGGACATTCACATATTCAGTACAAATAAGAAAATTCTAATGAGACCTTTATCAGTAAAATCATTGGGTACCCCATGATGCAGTATAGTCTTTGCTAGGTATTTGATTGGCAGTGTTAATAAGGAAAAGGCATGGTTAACTACCCCTCAAAAGTCATGCAGTGTTGTGAATCACTGCACTGTATACCTGTCACTTATATTATATTGTATATCAACTTAGCTTTAGTAAATTAGCAAATAAATAAATAAAAGTCATGCAGCCACCTCGAATCCTGGAAATTGCTCCAGGAAATCAGTCAGCACACAAAATCATTCATACTAATGATTATCAAATACATTCCCTGGTAAACTGAGGTTTCTTGGCATTGCTTTTAATTGAATACTAGGCAATCTGAGATACGTCTTTTGTGCATTATTTGTTCTAGATTAAAGCCTAGTTATATAATAGCACATTTATTAGGGTAGTTTTGTCATCATAAAATTAATTTAGGGAATAAACTTATCACTGATATATCTGTAGTTCATGTGCAATATTGATATTATTTGGAGGCAAAAGAGGTTAGCATTCAACTAGTATTGATGGGGTTAGTGAGTTACCACTTACTACCTGAGTTACTTTGAGCAAGTTTACTAACCTCTAGAAGTCTCAGTTTCTTTATCTAAAGAAATGTGATGTTCAAATTGGTTGAATATCTATAAACTAGAAGGTTGCCTTATGTGCCCAGCCGCTTCAGTGTGTTCAACTCTTTGCGACCCCATGGACTGTAGCCTGCCAGGCTCCTCTGTCCATGGGATTCTCCAGGCAAGAATACTGGAGTAGGTTGCCATTTCCTTCTCTAGGAGATCTTCCCAGCTCAGGGATCCAACCCTCATTCCCTGCAACTCCTGCATTGCAGGCAGATTCTCTACCTACTGAGCCACCTGGGAAGCTCAGAGTTCCTCATACATACTATATATTTTTCTTTCAATACTTGATTTTGGCCTGAGTTTAGTGTGGGCTATTTGATTTAAATCTTTACTGATGAACAGTCTTATGGACTCTGTGGGAGAGGGAGAGGGTGGGAAGATTTGGGAGAATGGCATTGAAACATGTAAAATATCGTGTATGAAATGAGATGCTAGTCCAGGTTCAATGCACGATAGTGGATGCTTGGGGCTAGTGCACTGGGACGACCCAGAGGGATGGTATGGGGAGGGAGGAGGGAGGAGGGTTCAGGATGGGGAGCACATGTATACCTGTGATGGATTCATTTTGATATTTGGCAAAACTAATACAATTATGTAAAGTTTAAAAATAAAATAAAATTTAAAAAAAAAATCTTTACTGATGAAAACATGGTAGGTAGAACCACAGCTTCTCAAAGATGTTGAGTTCCCAATACCCAGAAATCTTGAATACATTCTTTTAAGTAGGAAACACTTTGCAGATGTGGTTGCTGCTGCTGCTGCTGCTAAGTCGCTTCAGTAGGGTCCGACTCTATGCGACCCCATAGACAGCAGCCCACCAAGCTCCGCCGTCCCTGGGATTCTCTAGGCAAGAACACTGGAGTGGGTTGCCATTTCCTTCTCCAATGATGAAAGTGAAAAGTGAAAATGAAGTCGCTCAGTCGTGTCCGACTCTTAGCAACCCCATGGACTGCAGCCTACCAGGCTCCTCCGTCCATGGGATTTTCCAGGCAAGAGTACTGGAGTGGGGTGCCATCGCCTTCTCCTTGCAGATGTGGTTACGAATCTTGAAATGGGAAGATTATCTTGTATTTTCCAAGTAGAACAGGATTTGTCGTAAAGGAGTGAGAAAGAAAGCCACAGTATGGACTATCCAGGTGAGCCTCATACAATCACAAGCGTCCTTTTAAGGAGAAAGTTGACTGGAAGTTCAGGTGGAACCAATGCAACCCCTGAGTCTACAAGAGAAAGAGGGCTGTTGGAGAGCAGAGAGAAGGGTCATGATGGAAGTGGAGTTTGCCCTGCCATGGCCATTGGCTTTTGAAGGTGAAGAAGATGTTCTTTAGTAAAGAATGCAGACAGTTTCTAGCAACGTGGGAAAGCAAGTAAATGGTTTCTAGAAACCAGGGAAAGCAAGTAAACAGTTTCTACCCTGGGACTTCCATGAGTGAAGCTATTCCCACCAACACTATGGTTTCACCACGAGACCTGTTTGGACTTCTGGTTCCTATAACTGTAAGAAAATTCGTGTTGTTTCAAGCCTCTAATTTTATGATAATGTGTTACAATGGTGAGAGCAAGCTAATACAGAGATGATAGACTGTTTAATTAATTCTCCCTTCTCCAACATATCTTTAAAATAGAGAAGCTTCCTAGTACTTGCCTTCTAAAGTTTCTTCCTAAATTTTATTACATTTTCTCTGAGGTACCTCTCTGAAGCTCTGATATTCCTGGATAGCATGTTACAGGCCCCTCTTATTCCAGAGGCCGGGCCCTAGCTGCTCTGTCGTCTCCTCCTGATGTCTTGCAACAATTTCTCCAGGCCACTTTAAACTGCTAGCTCCTGAGAACAGGCAAAACTATATTCTTTCTTGCAGTAACAAGAGACTGTGATATACAGCTTATGTTACTGAAGGCTTGGGAGTGGTACTTTCCCAATGGAGGTTGCCTCCTTTGGTCTCATTCTCTACAGCTGTTAGTATTGTTGAACCAAAGTTCTTAGGCCTAACGCATGGTGAGGCCAAGAAAACAAACTTCAAAGTTTAAACAGAGGCAGGTTTATTGCAAGGGTCAAGCAAGAGGAGCTGGCAGTTTGTGAGTTCCCCAGTGGGTTTCAGAGTTTTTAAAGGCAAAATTTTGGGTGAGGCTTGCGGGGTAAGTGACTTTTCTTCTCCTTGGCTTGTGGGGAGGTAACAGGGTAACGCTTCAGGAGCTGCGTTCAGCATGCAGTTCCTCACCTCCACATTGGTGAGGGCCTTAGTTCCTGTAGAAAAACTCTAAGATAAACTGCTTTGCACCCCTCGAGGAGGAAGGAGGACTCTGCTTTATCGCTGCACTGTTGTTTGCCGGCTTCTTTGTTTCCACATTCTCATTTACCTGATTACTCATTGTTTGAAACTGCCCAGTAGAACTCAAGGAAGATAGAGTGAGCTGAAGCCTTTTTCCTACAAACAAATGGGGGTCTGGGAAGGCTTTTGAATCTGGGAGGACCCCACAAGGTTCTGCTCAGTTTCAATCCTCCGTTTTCTTTGATACTCCTCAGTCTTGAGGCAAACAGATTTCCAACAAGAAAGGGAAGACTATATGGGATAGAAGTTAATCATAATCTCCTAGAGGAACTCAGCTTTAGCAGGATTCCTTTTCATTCCTAAGATCCTGCAACCCTTTCAGATTAGTTTTAATTCTGTACATGTCTCTTTAAGTTGAAGACTCCACATATTTCTGTGTAACTATTGCCATCTGGGTTTCTTGGGCTCTTTAATCAATAGAAATTGATGAGAGGCCAGAGGAGAAATTCAGGCAAGGCTTTATTATCTTGCCTGCAGCATGAGGGAGCAAAAACAAGTAACAGGACTTTTGCTCCCTCTCTGAGGAGGAAGGTGTGAGCTGGTCCCTTAAGTGAGCATTTGTCCAGATGGAAGCACTGCAGTCAAGGGTCCCAGGTCCCAGTCTGTCTATCTCACAACCACCCAGAGGGAAGAAAAAAGCAATCTAAAAATAGATGTAAAAGCAATCTAAAATAGTGATGCTGCCGCATCTACAATAAAGAGTTCATCTCATATTTTTATTAGGGTTAAAATTGTTCAGGCTTGTTTAATAAAGCACAAGATATCAAGTAAATTGAATTTCAATTAAATAACAAGTAATACTTTAAGTATGTCCCATGCAACATTTGTGATATACTTCTACTAAAACTATGTTTTGAAATTTAAACTTGGCATCTTAGGTTAAATCCCGCAGCCATACTTCTGATTCCAGTGTTTGTTCTGAGATTTAGCTTTACATAATGAAAATCCGTGTTAAACTACTTTATCAATTGAGAGTGGTCTTTTTTCAAATAATTTATGCAGAAAGAATAACCCATATCACTGTCCTTATGACTCCCCACACCCCTGCTGTTATAGTATCAATAGAGTAGCAGCGATAGCTTTAGGTTCAAAAGAAATAACAGCATTTCTTATTTTAAAACACAAGTAATTGGTTGTGTGTGTGTGATCAGTCATGTCTGACTCTTTGCGGCCCCATGGGCTGTAGCCTATCAGGCTCCTTTGTCCATGGAATTTTCCACTCAGGTATACTGGAGTGGGTTGCCATTTCCTCCTCCTGAGAATCTTCCTGAGTCAGGGATCAAACCCGAATTTCCTGCATCAGCAGGCAGATTCTTCACCACTGTGCCACCTGGGAAGCCCCTAGTAATTAGGAAAATGCTAGTAATTTGAATTCCCAATAATCTCTGAAGACTTGAGACAGTATTATGTCAATTATATCTCAAACTTGTTTCAGGTGAACAGCAAGATTTAATTTGTGTATATTTTGAAATGATCACAGCATGAAGTCCACTTAACATCCATTTCTATACCAGTTTGTGTGTGTGTGTGATGAGGACTTTTAAAATCTACTCTTAAAAGGTGTGGAGAAAAGGGAATTCTACGCTATAGGTGGGGATGTAAATTGGTTCAACCGCTATGGAAACAGTATGGAAGTTCCTCAAGAAATTAAAAATGGAACTACCATATGATCCAGGAATCCCACTTATATATGGACAAAGCTAATTCAAACAGGTACATGCACCCCTAGACTCAAAGCAGCACTAATCACAATTTTCAAGACATGGAAATAACCTAAATGTTCATCAGCAAATGAATAGATAAAGATGCACATGTATGCAATGAAATACTACTCAGTCATAAATGAAATAATCCATTAACAGCACATGAATGGACCTAGAGATGATTATTGTAAGTGAAGTAAGTCAGTAAGATTAAACTACATGATATCACTTGTATATGGAATCTAAAGTGACAAAAATGAGCTTGTTCTCAAAAGAGAAAGAGACTCACATAGAGAATAGCCTTGTGGCTGCAAAGTGGGAGAAGGGTGGGAGATGGACTGGGAGTTTGGGGCTAACAAATGTAGATTATTATATATAGAATGGAAAAACAACAGATTCTACTGTATAGCACAGGGAACGATACTCAATATTATGTGATAAATCACAATGGAAAAGAAAATAATGTGTGTGTATATATAACAATCACTTTTCTGTACAGCAGAAATTACCATTATAAACCAACTATACTTGAATAAAATAATTTAAAAAATATACTCAGCAACTTTTAAATATAAAATGCTTATTAACTGTAGTCACTACGCTGTGCACTACCATCCCCTGGACTTGTACTCGGTTATCTTGTAACCGGAGGTTCATAACTTTTGATCACCTTCACCCCTTTGGCCCATGTCCTATCCCTCGCCTCTGGCAACCCCTGTCTATTCTCTGTATGTGTTTGTTGCTTATTTATGATTCTGCATAAAGGCAAGCTCTTACAGCATTTCTCTTCATCTGAATTAGCACAGTATCCTCAAGGTCCATCTGCACTCTTGCAAAGGCTTCCTTTTTTATGGCTGAATAATATCCAATTTATACATATATGCCACATTTTCTTTATCCATTCTTCCACCAGTGGATACCAGGTTACTTCCATGTCTTAGCTATTGTAAATAATACTGCAGTGAAAATGCGGGTGCGTATATCTTTTCCAGTTAGTATAGTTATGTTCTTCGAATAAACATATCCAGAAGTGGGTTACCGATCATAAGGCAGTCCTACTAGAAGAATAGGTTCCCATATTGTTTTCCGTAGTGGCTGCACCAATTTGCCGTCCCAGCACCAGCGCGCAAGTGTTCCCTTTTCTCCAGACCCTCCCCCGGTCTCGTTTCTAGTCTTATTGAATACAAACATTCTAACAGGTGTGAGGTGACGGTCTGTTGTGGGTTTGGTTTACATTTCCCTGAAGATCATGTCAATATAGATCAACTTTTAATAACATTCTTAGTAACATTGCATGTGATCATGCCCTCAGTTGTAGACGTACCTACAGGACTTCACCAAGTACCTAGGATTCTGCTGCTGCTGCTACTCCAGAGAGGGCAGCCCAACAGGCTCCCCCATCCCTGGGATTCTCCAAGCAAGAACACTGGAGTGGGTTGCCATTTCCTTCTCTAAGGCATGAAAGTGAAAAGTGAAAGTGAAGTCGTGTCTGACTCTTAGCAACCCCATGGATTGCAACCCACCAGGCTCCTCTATCCATGGAATTTTACAGCCAAGAGTACTGGAGCGGGGTGCCATTGCCTTCTCCACCTAGCATTCTAGGCAGTTATAAATGAAGTTTCAGTTCAGTTCAGTCACTCATATTATATTAAATATATTGTATCTCACAAAAGAGAGTATGGATGTATGTTCATACTTGTTCTTAGCTTTATGAAAGCTATGTACCAAAGTTCATACACACACACACACACACACATTCATCTCTACTATGTAGCCAATGGAATCATCTTAAGCTATCTGATATTCTCCATTATTTTAACTTAGTTATTCTGTAATTAAAAAAAAAATAATGATAGAACAGCCTTATACTATAGAATTATCTCCAGCTAAGAAACCCTTTTGCCCTCCTATACATTTTTATAGGGCCTTGAATAAATATTTGCTCATTTACTTGACACAATAAGTTTATATCTAACTTTTCCTGATATTCTTTACTTCAGTCTCAAACTATAAAAAAAAAATTAAAGCACTTTCTGGCAGCCTTAGGAAGAGCTACATGTTCAATATTTAGGTCATCAGTACTCTCGGCTTAGTGATAAAGAATCCTCCTGCCAGTGCAGGAGACACGGGTTCAATCCCTGCTCTTTGACGATCCCCTGGAAAAAGAAATAACAACCCACTCTAGTATTCTTGCTAAAACCCCATGGACAGAGGAGCCTGGTGGGCTACAGGCCATGGAGTCCCACAGAGTCGGACATGATTTGGCCACTGAAAAACAACTCCTTATAACAGTAACATGATTTGGGTGTTTATCAACACCTTCCAGGATTCCATCAGTTTGTGATCTGTCTATACATGTTTCAAACTGTAGTTATATTCATATAGGGCTTATAAGCCTCTAAGTGACCATTATGATATGGAATATGCTTTTCTTGTAGTAAGTTTGAGTCTAGTTTGTCCAACTTGCGATTTCTCTGTGAGATGTCTGATTCCATATCAACAAAGGTGAAAATTCTGTACAGGTTGCTATAGAGAACCTGTTTCTAGCATCCTATTGCTCTCAAAGGCCAATTGCCCCAGTGTTCATAGTAGCACTATTTATAATAGCCAAAATATGGAAGCAACATAAGGATCCATCAACAGATGAATGGATGAAGAAGATGTGTGTGTGTGAATATGTATATTAATATATGTGTGTGCATATACAATGGAATATTACTCAGTTCCAAAATCACTGCAGATGGTGGCTACAGCCATGAAAATAAAAGATGTTTGCTTCTTGAAAGAAAAGCTATGACAAACCTAGATAGTATATTAAAAAGCAGAGACTTACTTTGCCAACAAAGATCCATATAGTCAAAGCTATGGTTTTTCCAGTAGTAATGTATGGATGTGAGCGTTGGGCCATAAAGAAGGCTGAGTGCCAAAGAATTTATGCTTTTGAACTGTGGTGTTGGAGAAGACTCTAGAGAGTCCCTTGGACTGCAAGGAGATCCAACCAGTCCATCCTAAAGGAAATCAGTCCTGAATATTCATGCAAGGACTGATGATGAAGCTGAAACTCCAATACTTTGGCCACCAGATATGAAGAGCTGACTCACTAGTAAAGGTCCTGATTGTGGGAAAGATTGAAGGCAGGAGGAAAAGGGGAAGACAGAGGACAAGATGGTTTGATGGCGTCACCAACTCAATAGACGTGAGTCTGTGCAAACTCCAGGAGATGGTGAAGGACAGGGAAGCTTGGCATGCTGCAGTTCATGGGTTTGCAAAAGAGTCAGACATGACTAGAGCGACTGAACAACAAAAAATTACTCAGCCTTAAAAAATGAAATAATATCATTTGCCACAACATAAATGGACCTAAAGATTATCGTACCAAATGAAGTAAGTCAGACAGAGCAAGACAAATATTATATGATATGACTTACATGTAGAATCTAAAATATACTACAAATGAACTTATTTACAAAACAGAAACATATCCACAGGCATAGAAAACAAGTCTACAGATACCAAAGGGAAAGTGAGGAGGGATATATGAGTTATAGGATTAACAGATAAAAATTGCCATTTTTATAAAATAAAATGTAAAATAGATAAACAATATGGATTTACTGTATAGAACAGAGAACTATATTCAATTCTTATAATAAACTATAATGGAAATAACCTGATATTTATATATATAACTGAATCACTTTGCTGTACACCTGAAACTAATACAGTATTGTAATGTAATATACTTGTTTAAAAAAACTAAAATTTAAAAGATTAGAGAAAAGTTTATTAATAAAGAATTTTATTTATATTCATGCATACACTCAAAAAAAAAAAAAAAGGCCAATTGCAATACCCAGGCCATATTTATAGTAAGAAACTGAATTGAATCATGTATTTTGTTCAGTAGCTAATTCTCAGGGCCTCAATGATCCATTAATCTTCCTGTATAAGATGGTCGCTTAGGGCTGTGTGATCAATTAGTCTATGTATCACCGATTCAGATGTAATGCATTTATCTTTGAGAGCAGCTTTGGCAAGCACTAGCCTGTATTTTGCACGTTAATCAAGATTGTACGAAGCCTTTGCTGTTATCTCTCATGACCCTAGCCATGAATCTAAGTATTCTAAACTTGTTTCCATATCCCTTTTATTACAACCATGCTATGAGTAGGTGCACATATAGTTTTTAATAGAATCAGTCTTTATATTATCCAAACTGTACCTTTTTCTATACAAAGTGAAAAGAAAATTAAGCATTTATTTCCAACTTTGCTAAAATATAGAAAAAATGTTTAGATGGAAACATGTTTAGAACACGTATAGAAAAATGTTTAGATGGGCAAATAATCCTAAAAACCACATTTTAATAAAAGCTGAGTATTTGTTTCTCCCTCTTAGAATCATTTGTTTATTAATTGAAATGCTTTCTTTCTCTCTTTAAATCCTGGGCTGAGTTGAAGCCAGGACAAATGGTGTCTCTTTTTTAAAGATGTTCTGTATATTTATTTACAGCTGTCTTTATCGGTGCATATAGGTTTTCTCTAGTTGCAGTGAGAGGCTTCTCACTGTGGTGGCTTCTCTTATTGCAGAGCACAGGATCTAGGGCTGCAGCTCTTGAACTCTAGACTATGGACTCAGTAGTTGTGGTACATGGGCTTAGTTGCCCTGCAGCATATGGTATCTTCCTGGACCAGAGACTGAACTCATGTCTTTTGCATGGACAGATGCATTCTTAACCACTGGATCACCAGGGAAGTCCTGAAATTCTTTCAGAAGGAATGGCCCAATAGATAAAAACCAGTCTCCATATGAAGTGTTCTTTGTCCCAGATATAAACTTAACCTGCAATCTTTAAGCACCATCTGCCATATTTTAAACTTGCCGAAGAGTTGATCTCATATATTATATGGTAAAGTCTTTAGGGGTGATCTATCTGATTTTCTATATCAGATGCTTGTGTTCTGAGTTAGCATTCCAGCTTCTCTGTTCTGGAAATCCCCCTTTCATGCAATGGGAAAGGCAGATTATTCTATTATTCTATTCCAGAAGGCAGATTATGAGGATTAAATACCATTCTGCAAGTGAAAAAATAAATTTCTCGATTTTTCAGATGAGATTCTCTCATTGGGAAGTAATAGTAACACCAAATTAAATCCTGACACAAACTGTCTCGTGTGATAACGAGAGACCTTCACAGTTGGATGACTTAGGGCCTCAATATAAAATAAAGATGTCAGTTCTCTTCCTGTTAGGGTAGCTCAGACTGTTCTGTTAGCTCAGTTTTCTTTTTTTTTTAATATATGAAAAACGAGAGCAAGCAAGTAAGATGTTAACCACCCAAATCTAGGAAAGAAAAAATATAAAATTAGAGTCAAGAATGAGAAGAAAAAGACGTACTAGAATAGTTTTCTCTAGCAATTGATTGTGCTAACAACTTACAGGATGACAGCTTTTTCTACTATTTTGATCAAAATACTAACTTAAAATTCTTTCAAGTAGTATTAATATATATGAGTATATAATAGCTGTTGCTGCTAAGTCACTTCAGTCGTGTCCGACTCTGTGTGACCCCATGGACAGCAGCCCACGAGGCTCCCCCTGTCCCTGGGATTCTCCAGGCAAGAATACTGGAGTGGTACCGGAGACTAAGCTCAAGTAGGACCAAGAAAGACGATACTGGATGCTTGGGGCTAGTGCACTGGGACGACCCAGAGGGATGGTATGGGGAGGGAGGAGGGAGGAGGGTTCAGGATGGGGAACACATGTATACCTGTGGCAGATTCATTTTGATATTTGGCAAAACTAATACAATTATGTAAAGTTTAAAAATAAAATAAAATAAAAAAAAAAACAAAGAAAATAGCTACATCTCAAAAAAAAAAAAAAAAAAAACTGGAGG
>NW_011495041.1:6270905-6278107 GCF_000754665.1 Bison bison bison
TACTGGAGTGGGTTGCCATTTCCTTCTCCAATGCATGAAAGTGAAAAGCGAAAGTGAAGTCGCTCAGTCTTGTCGGACTGTTAGTGACCCCATGGACTGCAGCCTACCAGGCTCCTCCGTCCATGGGCCTTTCCAGGCAAGAGTACTGGAGCGGGTTGCCATTGCCTTCTCTGGTATATAATAGCATAAATTGCTAAATAGTACAATATACTTTCTGCCTGGAAATGCTTTCCTCCTAACATAATTTGGAATGCTTTTTTAAATTAGAGATTAAAATACAAACAACCAACTGTTTTGAAAAGCATAAGTACATTGACTTGCAGGTACTATTTATGATGCTTTTCTTGAGAGTAAAAAAAAAATTGAGGTAAATGTGTCTTAATACTTTTGATACATATTTAACTGAATATTTGTCAGTTTTCATTTGTGACAGATTAGTTGATTATTAAAATAAATTGCAAGGCTATGGAGATATTAATAAAGAAGTTATATTTTAAAACATTCTGATAAAGACTATAATTTTTACTGGGAAAATACCATTGACATAAATATTGTATCACATATTCTTACCACATTTTCTACAGGAATATGAAATTTACACATCTTCACACACATTTGAATTTGTAAACCCTTTTATATAGTATATGGAGTAAACTTGTGTTCTTTTACTAAGGTGGCAAAGTACCCGCTTTCTGACCAAATCCTTAACTGGGAAATTTTGATTTCATTAGAATACAGATTTGACATCCCTTTTCTCCTAAGACATAAAAAACAAATATTGCACTTGGCTAAACACAATATTTTCTGTCATTTGTTTTTTTTTTTAATTTAATTTTATTTTTTGACTTTACAATATTGTATTGGTTTTGCCATATATCAAAATGAATCTGCCACAGGTATACACGTGTTCCCCATCTCGAACCCTCCTCCCTCCCCATTTGAATATCATTTTTGTTACCCCTTACAAGATGAGCAATAGAATAAAATGATAGAACTTTTAAACAACAGCATTTTACATCAAATATTTCAGCTTAAAAGGTAGCAATGCTTAAAGAAACATCCTATGTCTATACAGAGTATCTCAGATTCTAATTACCTATTTACATATTCTATAGGTTGTACAAAGTCACCCTCAATTCAGAATATCATGCATTATTGAGTTTGTGTTATGAGGCAGGCACTTGCTAGGTAAGGAAGGTACAAGAATACATAAGACAAGACCCCGAACTCGGTCTACAATTTGTTCTCATTTTTCAGGATTTAGTTTCAATGGAAAACTTTGTAATTGCAAGTAAAAATGAATAAACTATTTTCAATCTGGTTTTTCAGGTCATTTGTACTTGGAATACAGAACAAAATCCTTGTTGCTTCATGGGAGAATGACTGTGTAAGACTGAACCACAAAAGGTAAGCCAGTCTACAGGCTAGGGACTGCTCTGCACATCCCATCCCTGCTGGATGGAGGTAAGCAAATTTTTTATTCTTTCATGCGATCGACATGGTGGTGTCTAAAAACCGGCAGAATGAGTTCTTTGAGTTGACCTCTCTGGTAGCAAGACTGGATTGTTTAAACTTGAAATGGATTTGACAACAGAGTTTTCCTTTCTAAACAAGCCATAGAATCTGTTTTATTTACAGTCAAGTGTGTTTTTTGTGTGTCTGGTTTTTTTATATGGTTTAATTTTGGTGATTTTTTGTTTATGACATGATTTTTTATTCTATCTGGGGTGTGTGTTCAACTTGTGAAGTTCAGCTTCTAAGTGTTGTTAGTGCAAGGCAAATACTTGTCTTGCTGTAAAATTAATTTGGTATTTTACGTTTATATTTTGGGTCTGAATTTCATGTTTTGTTAGCTAATTCACCTTGACTTCTAGTAACTTCCCATGAATATGCTACTTATGTATCTAGTGTCTGGAATACAGTGGTTCACAACGATAGACATCTTTAGTGACAAATTCCCAAGCATCAAGGACTAGATGTCTTTTAAACTCACTAGATGGGAACGTTTGCTTAGGCTTACCATGATACAGGGTCTTAAACATAGTAAGAGATTTCCGATATTAAGTATTCAAAACTGTCCAATCAATACATAACCATAGTTACAAATATCAACATACACTAATCTCCATATCTGTCTTCAAACATAAAAAAAAAGCTTTGCCTCTTTCAACTTTTCCTTGAACTGCTGATAATTTCCCCTTTCAACACTTGAGTGGGATCTTGTCTGACACTCATAAATGAATTTTCTAAGGAGATACATGCTGACAAAGCAAAAGACTTACTGGATTTATCAATTTAAAAAGATTTTAAAAGTAGGTGCTGCTTTTTGTGTCTTAAGAAATGTTTGCCTGACCTGAGCCCCCAAATTTTCTTCTGTGCTGTTTTATAGCATTAGCCTTCATATTTAGGTCTATGATATGTTTTGAGTAATTTTGTTCTGTGTGGCCTGAGGTAAAGTTTGAAGTGTGTGGGTTATTTTTTCTTCCTTTACATATGGATGATCAATTGCTCCAGGACCATTTATTGAAAAGAATGTTCTTTTTACCCATTGAATTGCCTGGAACCTTTGTTAAACCCCAACTGATCATATATATGTGTGTCTAATTCTGAACAGTATTTTATTCTGTTGATATCTATGCTTATCCTTTTGTAAATGCTACACTGTCTGAAATGACTGAAGTTTGAGAACATGCTAAACAGAATTTTAAAGTTTCAGGCATCTTGGAAATAAAATTTTAATGAAAAAAAAAAAAAAAAAAAGACTTCATTGCAAAGGGGTGCCCACGCAGAAAACAGAAGGTAAGGGACCCAAGGAGAACTGCTCTACCTTACGGCTCACCCATCTCAGGGTTTATGGTAATGGGATGAGTTTTCAGGTTGTCTGTGCCCAATCATCTTTCTTGTGCCCATATACGATCTGACTCAGGGTCCTTTCACGTTGCATGTGGATCTCCCAGATAACATGGAATCCAGCACAAAGGTTTCTGGGAGATTGGCAGAACATAACATGGGCTTGTGTCTCCTCCCTCCGTTTGGCCCCTCCCAAATTATCCTGCCTTGTGGTAGCTTGTTGTTCCATGTTCCTTATTGGGACCTCCTGTTGAGAAAGAGCTCAAGCAAGCAGTTATTATCATGCCTGGCTGGCCAAGAAAGGTGGTTTCGGTCAATGGTTCCCAGTAGATCCATTCCTCACCAGTATGTGTCTCTGTAACCTATGTATTAAATGATACACATAATTACAAATCCACATGCAATTGTTAATAGCAAACATAGGGAAAACTTCATGTAGAAAAATTATGCATCATAGACACATCACAAATTTTAACTTTTGTTTTTAAAACTAGCTGGAGGATTTGCTGGCTTTTGTTTTCTCTCTTTTGTTTCTTTGTCCTTTTGCCTATAATTATTTACACTGGTCATTGTCTTTTTAACCAATGAGTTTTTGTATATTCTGCTTCAGTATGGTCTCAGAACTTTGCTATCATTTACCGTGTATGATGTTAAAAGGAGGCATGCCAGTAAATCTTCTACATACCACCCATTCTTTCATCAGTATACTATCATTTGAATTTTTTCTTGATTATCATGAACAAACACCATGCTGACAGTGAATTTTCTTGATTTGCTCTATGGCAAAGAACTAAAAACTGCCATCTGGCCTGTGATAAAGGAATACTTCTTACCACCATGGAAATATTGGGCATCCATTAAATTATGACATTACCATCCAGTATTGGGCCAAAATAAAACAGCCAAACAACTAGTTTTAAAGAGGTTTGTGTTCCTGCAATGTGTGTATTTGAGCAGAGATCCTGAGTTATAGCTGGCATCCATGGATACTCATATGGGTGGCTCTTGATAAATCTAAATCAGAAATCTACCTTCATAAATTAAGATATCATTTCCTTTATTGTATATCAAAGAATTCTTAATACTATATTAGCATTGTTATGTGACTCACATGCCCATAATCACTTTAGGAAAATACAATAAAACTGGTCCTAGTTTCTTGAGCTAGACGTTTCAATTTATTATCTAACCTAACTAGTAAGCCAGATGAATAATTTAATCTCAATAGCATTCAATTCTTTTTCAATCCCATACTCTTTAGATTGTAGGCAGTTTAAATTAGCAAAACCCTGCAACTCTGAAAGAGTTCAACAAGGCTCTTCAGGATACTTTATCTAAATCTGTAGGAATCTATAGAACTAGAATCTAGAAGACTTGACTATGGCTATCTGGATGGCAGCTAGTTTTCCATTACAAGGAACCTATTTGGATGGTTAATTACCACATAATCATTCAAGGCAAGAACAGAGTTGGCCTTCAAGGAAGAAAGGACTCCTTTTGTTGCCAATAAAACATCATTAGGGCTTTGGAATTAGGAATGTACCAAGTCCCTGAAAAACTTCTCTTGTAATTCTCGGTCTCTTATCTGATAAATATCCAAATTTTCATGGAGGAGATCTGATGAAGCTGCAAATTGCATTTCAGCTTCCTTAGGGAACAAAATGGTACAGGTGTTTGCATAAAGTATTATAGCTCTGCTAATGTTATGAAGATTTTTTAGAATAGTTACAGGAATCCCCTATGGTTCAGACTGTTTATTATGCTAAGGATTTAGGGATTTAAATATGTCCTTCTTACTTTGACTTTTCAACCACCTCATTCTGCAGCCATGTATTTCTTTCTTTTTTTTTTTTTAATTTTATTTTATTTTTAAACTTTACATAATTGTATTAGTTTTGCCAAATATCAAAATGAATTTCTTGACGAACCTCAAAGTTTTGCCTTCAACTGAGAATTTATTCTAGGTGGCGACAAGAATAGCATAGTTAGCCATCATACTGTTGCATGCTAGGCCTGTGTGCAATAGCTCAGTAGTTAAATGATTTGTGCTTGTCTAGCCCCAATTAGATCAAGGATCTGCTTCCAAATTTTACCTGTTTTCTTGAGCCTCACTTTTAACAGGCTTCTGACTAGTCAGGTCGTCTTAAATACACTCTAATCTAGAAAATGAATGTATAAAACTGTGACTGGGTGCCTCATAGGACTTACTGGAAAACTAGGGAATTAGGCTAAGGAAATAAGCAAAAAAAAAAGGAATGCTAAATGCCAAGAAACATATCCAAAATGCTACACAAAGAATGGGTAACTCTATTGTGGCTTCTGCTGCTTATCACTTGATATTCCCAAAAGGGTGACACCATTTGAAACAGTATCACTTTGTTGAACTGGAACAAATTTCCAAATAGCTTTTTGGTTTGAAGTATTTTTATACCCCTCCCTTTTCTACTACTTATGACACTTATGACCTTAATACGATATTAGAGTAAAAGGGAAAATAGTACTTTTGGATGGAGGGGAGGGGAGACAGAGACTTGTTTCAAATCTAATAACACAATGCTTAATTTCATCAAATACTATATTTTCCTAATGTTGTAATATTTTAACTTAACATAGAAAACAGTTATTTGAATGCAAGTTAACTGTTAAAATTTCCAAAGATTTCTTATTATAATGTATTTTAGGAATTACTTAAAGGGCCAGCTGATAAGATGTGTAAATACTTAAGCCTCTCATCTAACTGCCTGGAGGAAAGTTCTAATACTTTTATATTTATTATGGCACGCTTTTCAATATTTCACGAGAATCACCTAAAACTCCAGAGAAATCATATTCTTTATGGGTTCCATAAATGGTGTCATTTTTAAGAGCACAATTTCAAAAGGCACATATGAGAATATAGTGACATGACAAAATCTGTCTGGGATATTCAAACAGACACCTAAATCTCCAAGGGGCTGGGTAGAGGTCAACATTTATATAATATTTATAATGAAAAGCCCAAGAAACATCTTTCTACTATTACATTTCATGTACATCACTACTTTATCCGCCATGAAGCTGACACTTTTATTAGCTGAGGTATTACTACTTCAAAACCAAACTCAAAATCAAGCTTTGTGGCTTAGAATCGAATACCCTGCAAAGACAATGAAACAAGTATATTTGAGGTTGTACACTGTTACATTTTGTTAAAATGTAAAATTTTAACAAAATTTGTTAAAATTTTGTTAAAAGTAATTCAGTATTCAAGTGACCTAGGCTAATTCTCTGAAAAAACATCAGTGATAATTAGTCATCTATTGCTAAATTATGTAAATCATTTTGACAAATTATCTTGTTATAAAGGGGAAACATTTTGGATAGCGTATTAATAGTGTAAATGATGGGTGTGTGTATATGCTTGCGTGTGTGTCTCAAGTCATAGTGGTAGAGTAAAAGCTGTGTTTGCTTAGAAGTGAGACAACATCAAGTTCTTGTCTTACCCTTGTGATCTAGACCTAGTAATCCTACACGTGTACCCTAGTTCTCAACTATAAACTATAGAGTATCCTTACTCATGAATATAATTTAAAAACTCAAATACTATGCAAATATAATTTAGTAGGGAGGAATCTGAACTAAAACTATATAATGGAAATTCTGACTTTAAAATCCACCTTAAGTATAAGCAGCAATGTACATCTCCTACTGTACCACATGGTGCAAAGGAGGTATTATTAACTGTTCTGTCTCTGCAAGCAAGTCTCAGTCTCACCGAAGCTTAGTTTCATTAACTTATTGAAGATATCTGTACACTGTTCAGATATTTACTATAAGGATACATTCAAATGTCAAATAACTTTAAATGCCATTGACCCCCAAAATTTGAGAGAGTAATTGAAATTAAAGTCAAGAAATAATTAAGGGAAAATGGCAGTTTGGGGCAGCTTCAAACTGTCTCTCCACAAAAACATCAAAAAAGTAGGGAAAATTGTGAGGTGTATCTTTGTCCAACTGTAGGAAACAGAGCTGCCAACAACCAAATGAGTCATTAGCTGGGCTGGGGGGTGGGAGAAGGGATGTTACAAGGAGGGAAGGCTGAATGAGTACCCCACACTCATTTTCTGTAAGCATTCAGATCAGATCAGATCAGTCGCTCAGTTGAGTCCGACTCTTTGCAACCCCATGAACTGCAGCATGCCAGGCCTCCCTGTCCATCACCAACTCCCGGAGTTCACTCAGACTCATGTCCATTGAGTCAGTGATGCCATCCAGCCATCTCATCCTCTGTCGTCCCCTTCTCCTCTTGCCCCCAATCCCTCCCAGCATCAGAGTCTTTTCCAATGAGTCAACTCTTCGCATGAGGTGGCCAA
>NW_011495041.1:6278562-6278882 GCF_000754665.1 Bison bison bison
TTTTGAATATGCTATCTAGGTTGGTCATAAGTTTCCTTCCAAGGAGTAAGTCTTTTAATTTCATGGCTGCAGTCACCATCTGCAGTGATTTTGGAGCCCAGAAAAATAAAGTCTGACACTGTTTCCACTGTTTCCCCATCTATCGCCCATGAAGTGGTGGGACCAGATGTCATGATCTTCGTTTTCTGAATGTTGAGCTTTAAGCCAACTTTTTCACTCTCCTCTTTCACTTTCATCAGGAGGCTTTTGAGTTCCTCTTCATTTTCTGCCATAAGGGTGGTGTCATCTGCATATCTGAGGTTATTGATATTTCTCCCAGC
>NW_011495041.1:6278982-6280673 GCF_000754665.1 Bison bison bison
TCTCTGGTTCCTCTGCCTTTTCTAAAACCAGCTTGAACATCAGGAAGTTCATGGTTCACATATTGCTGAAGCCTGGCTTGGAGAATTTTGAGCATTACTTTACTAGCATGTGAGATGAGTGCAATTGTGCGGTAGTTTGAGCATCCTTTGGCATTGGAATGAAAACTGACCTTTTCCAGGCCTGTGGCCACTGCTGAGTTTTCCAAATTTGCTGGCATATTGAGTGCAGCACTTTCACAGCATCATCTTTCAGGATTTGGAATGGCTCAACTGGAATTCCTCAAATCCAAATCCTGTAAGCGTTAAGTGCTATGAAATTAGAGGCTGAAAGTAGCGTACAACTCTGAGTGGACAACATTCCACTCAAGGATAGATCTTAAAATTGTTATGGGGAATTTTATGTTTGCTATCTTTTCATAAAGAGCCTGAGAGAATATGAAATGAATGTAAATAACCCAACATTTATTGAAGTCTGACACAGATTCAAAGACCATATGGTTTTTCTGGTAAATCTTACCAAATTTGAGAGGAAAACACCCAAAAGTAAGTATTATTTAAAAAAAAAATACAACAATACAAAACAATATGCCATCACCAAGTAGAACTTATACTAAGAATGCAAGCTTATCTTCATGTTCAAAAGTCAATGATAAGGTAAATTAATGGAGATCATGGTGGTAATAGAACACAGGAGAAGAAACATGTTACTGCAGACACAAATATATGGGAATATAAAAATGTTCATCATGAAACTAGTATCCTGAAAAGACACCCTAAGACTGCAACCTAGGCAACTTTGATGCTTCTTCTCAGGATATAGCTGTTGAGTATACACTGGATCAAAAAGGCAGAGAGGCTGGTAGGTTGCCACTGGCCATCAAAATGCCTGGGAGCCATCATAACCAGAAGAAAAGCTACTAAGATTCAAAATCCAGGAACAAATATCTATTTCCACACATATCAGAAGCAGGCTGCCTTATATAAAACAGACAAATGAACAATGTACCAATCAGCCTTTGAGAGGAAAAACTATGAAGGGCTGTGGCCAAATGCAGAGACCAGAAGTAAAAACTGAAACTTAAGTGAAAGATGACTGAAAAGTATTTTAATTGCAATCATCTTTTGAGCAATGCAAACTTTGTTAAATTGCTTATGAAATTTTTGGACTTTATATTTTGAAAAATTTTCTTAGCTTGAAAGCATACTAATCATAATATCAAGTATTAATTAATTACACTATACAGTGATGTTAAATGTTACTTGTTATGGTGTTCATAGATTTGATGAATCAATTCTAAGTCCAGAAATGGAAGAAAACCTAACACTGATTACTATCTTTCTAAAATATCCAGTTGATACATAGACTTATCTCTAAAATTAAAACATTTCTAAATATAGGCCAGTTAATCTCAGATACTAAGTTGGACTTGCTAAGAACAATTTTTGAAGTTGAAGTGACAAGACTGATCAGTGTTTACAGTAATTGCAAATCTCTAAAACTTATAAGGCAAGTATGTTATGTATATTTCTATGCATATATATGCATGGGACAAAGGTTTTATACTTGCCTTTTAAAGTAAGTTGAGGTCTTTTATTGCTTTCTCTATTTTCAGAAAAGGTTATGCTTTGTGAATAAATATATATATTCAATTACATGTATTAAACATATACATAATATGTTTTATATATGT
>NW_011495041.1:6280773-6285634 GCF_000754665.1 Bison bison bison
ATATATACAATCTGCCCTCTAGTTATGACCTTCTTACCTTTTGGCACTTTATGTGAGTTTAATAGCTTTCAAATCATCATGAAAAATAAATGCAGCGTTCAGTATATAATGATTCTTTGGGACTAACTGCAATATCGAGAAACAGAATCCATTGCCTCCTATGGCAACCTCAGGATAAACCTCTATCCTGGTAAATATCATTGGTTCATACATATAGATTTGCATATAGATGCAATTTGATTATTGCCTTTCTAATTTTTAAATTTCCTTACTTCAGAAATACTTTCCCATTAGAAGTCAGGCTGATCTTAAGCTCAAAATCCAAGTATTCTCACCAACATCAAATACTTATCCTCTGATATTAACCTATTAACTCATAACAGACTCACTGAGCTCCAGATTATTAGACAAATCTTCTTCCCACGTTGTCACTCTAAAGGAATTTGTTTATTTTTAGATTTTGTTTTCCACATTGTGAGATTATATTCATTCCTGCTTCCAAAAGTAATGATAAGAAAAAAATCCCAAAATGCAGCATTGAGATAAGTAATAAAGGATATTGCATGTCTAAAGACATTGACTATTTTACTTAATCTTAAAAGCAGTGAGTCTTTAATGTACTTAGTTAGAGGGTCAGCAGCATATGAATTCTTTGCAACCATTGTTGACTGATTATCAAAAGAGGGGTGAGAAGAAAGAAGTCTTCTATTATAATAATCTAAACCCATTCTGACTGTGTTTCCCACTGATAAAAATGTAGTATCATATTTCAGAGTAATAAGAACATAAAACTAAATATTATCACCCAGTGGCACATGGCTTTGACAAGCCAGAAGAAAGTCTCCAGTGTGGCTAAATGGTGTTAAGTTTAAAAAAGTATCAGTCTTCTTAGAGCTGCAAAGATTCCTTACATTAATAACTGTGAGGTCTATCAGCCAACATCCTAAATTGTGGAAAAGAAATATAATTTGTAAAATGATGAATGCTCCAAAATAAATGTGCTCAGCTTTTTTTTATAATTGTGAAGTACTGTTCACCTCCTTGAATTTCTTTATGCCTCTGTTCTTACCTGTCTGCAGACCAGATATCTAGTGCAATTAGTACTCTTTGAATATCATTGTTTTGACACTGATAGGATATGTATACTCTCTGCATCTCATATTCACAACTACTTTGTTAAACCTGTTTGCTAAATAAGGAGAAAGGTCAAGAAAGCTTTTGCATTACACCTTAAGTCCAATAGCTGATGGCTATCCATCACCTCCTTTTTGAAAGTCTGTTAGCCAAAGTAGTGCATAATCATAAGTTGTTCAAAGTGTTACGTATATATTTCCAAAAACTCATCAGAAAGCCTATAATGCCTCCATATGCCTTTCCGCGTGTGTTATGTATGCTTCAGTATTAATACGCTATGAGAGCAGCATATGGTTCTTTGATGGAATGTAATGGAAAATGACAGACTGTTTGAAGATGCTCTACCACCAATTTCATGAATAATGTATTCGTGTAACAGGTATAATCAGTGTCATTTAAAGCCTGCAGCCTCCAGAGAGACAAGAGCAGCATGCAGAAGAACTGATTGTCTGTTTCTATGTTTTAAATGGGAATTTTATTTTAAATATCGCTATTTTCTTTTGAAGCCAGTTTATACACTTCTACACAGAAATAACAATAAATACTTGCAGTATTTTAATAATTGGTGTTAAACCTGATTGAAATGCAGGAAATAAGGGCAATTTTTAAATGCTTAAAGGAACACACTTTACATACTTAAAAGAATATGAAACTTTATTACTCAAAATTTACTAGGATAAGAAATACCTCAGAATGAGTTAATGATATTAGAATCCTGAAGATATAATACTTCATAGCAGGTACTAATCTGTTAGAATAAACTTTCCATATAAAATACAGCATAACTCTAATTTATTAATAGACATTTTCCCATTGATTCCAGAAAACACCCTTCAGGAATCTCCTGAAATTAGTGTGGTTAGATATTTGAGTAGAGTAGGTAATTCTTAATTTAAATTTGGTTAACATGAATCATTGCTCTAAAAATGAGGCAAATAACATTAGCCCTACAGCAAGCTATGTGCTAGCTAAAGTAGCCCTGATAGTAACTACAGGTTTTTATTTTTACTATTTTTTTAGAAGAAAGAAAGAATTGACTATTATTAGTGGATATGCTGGTAATTTATAAAATTAATCCCTTGGGATAAGAATCACTGCATTCTCATTTCCAGATGTCCCCACAATGCATACACAGATTTGTATATATTTTGCTATACAAATATTCCATTAAATCACATGAATATAAAGGTAAACACATTTTTTAAATAGGAAAATCATACTTTCTCTGCATGCTAATAGCTAAGTGGTTAGGATGGCAACTTTCAATATTGACATGTGGCCTAAAAAAGCAATAACATCATACTTATTGTTTCAAAAGGCATATGTTAACAACTAACAAAATCATTTAAAAAAACACGTTATGGTAATCATTTAGATCAGTTCCACAAAAGGACATTTTCCACCAGATGTCCTAACTTTTATAATTTAACATTGGTAATAGATAACAGGAAACACTGCATATGAGGCTTTGCATGGATCTTCTAGTCTGTCTCGTCCACATAAATGTCATCCCCTTCAAGTATGTCTGGAAACAGACAATTTATATGAACATTTTCAGTGACAGTTGCTTCAAAGCCACTAAGTCTGTGGCAATCAGAGCAGCAATAGGAAACCAATATATCTTTTACTTTCCACATCCGCTTGCAATGATTTTTCCTTACCTACTGCATGATACAATGCATCAGATTTACCATTCATTGAATAAATAGCATTTTACTACCTCATGAAATCCAGTGCTAAAAGTGAGAGACAAAAATCAAAATATCAATAGGAATCAGGTTGTTCCTCATCTAAACTATAACCTATTCCTCACAATCAAGTTCAATTTCCAAATTCACATGCCACCCAAATTGGAGAGGCCACCTTGCCTGGCTATATCTGCTTCTCTACAGCCCAACTGTCTTTTTATTGTTGAGGCTACTAGGAAAAAAATCTGAAGGAAAGAATGAATGGGTCTAGGATTGGTGATGCTTTGACTATCATTGTAACATACTAGGGAATACATCTCCATTTAGTGTTTACTGGGTAAATTGATTCATTTATTTTATTCAAGCATTTTATTGCTTAATAGTTATTGAATTCTGGACATACAGATAAAATAGCAAAACATACATGTATTTTTTTTACCATAGAGTTTAGTGTTGATTATCAACTATAAATTCAATTAATACTGGATGAAATATTGTACAGGGAGCTTTGGAAAAATTTGTTTACACAAAGTAAATAGAAACATGATGGTAGATATTTTCAAATGTTGATTTCATGGAAAAAAGTAGATGCAGAAACTTGCTGCATTTCTATTGAAATAGTAAAATAAATGGTGGTAGGCAATAAATTGTATTTTTTGTTGAAAAACAATTTAAATTTGTAAAAATTTCCTACAAAATAAATTTGTTAAAAAGTATATGTTGGTTACAAGGACATATTCAAATTTTCCATGTTTCATAAATTTTTTTCCCTAATTTTATTTTATTTTTAAACTTTACATAATTGTATTAGTTTTGCCAAATATCAAGATGAATCTGCCACAGGTATACATGTATTCCCCATCCTGAACCCTCCTCCCTCCTCCCTCCCGATACCACCCCTCTGGGTCGTCCCAGTGCACTAGCCCCAAGCATCCAGTATCGTACATCGAACCTGGACTGGCAACTCGTTTCTTACATGATATTTTACATGTTTCAATGCCATTCTCCCAAATCTTCCCACCCTCTCCCTCTCCCACAGAGTCCATAAGACTGTTCTATACATCAGCGTCACTTTTGCTGTCTCGTACACCGGGTTATTGTTACCATCTTTCTAAATTCCATATATATGCGTTAGTATACTGTATTTATGTTTTTCCTTCTGGCTTACTTCACTCTGTATAATATGCTCCAGTTTCATCCACCTCATTAGAACTGATTCAAATGTATTCTTTTTAATGGCTGAGTAATACTCCATTGTGTATATGTACCACCGCTTTTTTATCCATTCATCTGCTGATGGACATCTAGGTTGCTTCCATGTCCTGGCTATTATAAACAGTGCTGCAATGAACACTGGGGTACACGTGTCTCTTTCCCTTCTGGTTTCCTCAGTGTGTATGCCCAGCAGTGGGGTTGCTGGGTCATAAATCAGTTCTATTTCCAGTTTTTTAAGGAATCTCCACACTGTTCTCCATAGTGGCTGTACTAGTTTGCATTCCCACCAACAGTGTAAGAGGGTTCCCTTTTCTAATTTTAGCCATAGAAGATCACAAGTACTTCAAATTCTGATGTGCTTTCCAGAAATTATTTTTACATGTGCCATCTTTTTGTTCTTGTCTACATTAGTTTTCAAAAAAAGTATGTTAACTTGTATGTTTGAAGTTAAGTAATAGAGTCTCAAAGCAGTGCTTTGTTGAAGAAAGTAAGGAAAACCACTAGACCATTTAGGTATGACCTAAGTCAAATCCCTTATGATTATACAGTGGAAGTGAGAAATAGATTTAAGGGCCTAAATCTGATAGAGTGCCTCATGAACTATGGAATGAGGTTCATGACATTGTACAGGAGACAGGGAACAAGACCATCCCCATGGAAAAGAAATGCAAAAAAGCAAAATGGCTGTCTGGGGAGGCCTTACAAATAGCTGTGAAAAGAAGAGAAGCGAAAAGCAAAGGAAAAAAGGAAAGATATAAGCATCTGAATGCAGAGTTCCAAAGATAGCAAGAGATAAGAAAGCCTTCTCAGCGATCAATGCAAAG
>NW_011495041.1:6285734-6308716 GCF_000754665.1 Bison bison bison
CAATGCAAAGAAATAGAGGAAAAGAACAGAATGGGAAAGACTAGAGATCTCTTCAAGAAAATTAGAGATACCAAGGGAATATTTCATGCAAAGATGGGCTGGATAAAGGACAGAAATGGTATGGACCTAAAAGACGCAGAAGATAGTAAGAAGAGGTGGCAAGAATACACAGAACTGTACAAGAAAGATCTTCACGATCCAGATAATCATGATGGTGTGATCACTGACCTAGAGCCAGACATGCTGGAATGTGAAGTCAAGTGGGCCTTAGAAAGCATCACTACAAACAAAGCTAGTGGAGGTGATGGCATTCCAGTTGAGCTATTTCAAATCCTGAAAAATGATGCTGCGAAAGTGCTGCACTCAATATGCCAGCAAATTTGGAAAACTCAGCAGTGGCCACAGGACTGGAAAAGGTCAGTTTTCATTCCAACCCCAAGGAAAGGAAATGTCAAACAATGCTCAAACTACCACACAATTGCACTCATTTCACATGCTAGTAAAGTAATGCTCAAAATTCTCCAAGCCAGGCTTCAGCAGTACGGGAATCGTGAACTTCCTGATGTTCAAGCTGGTTTTAGAAAAGGCAGAGGAACCAGAGATCAAATTGCCAACATCTGCTGGATCATGGAAAAAGCAAGAGAATTCCAGAAAAACATCTATTTCTACTTTATTGACTATGCCAAAGCCTTTGACTGTGTGGATCACAATAAACTGTGGAAAATTTTGAAAGAGATGGGAATACCAGACCACCTGACCTGCCTCTTGAGAAACCTATATGCAGGTCAGAAAGCAACAGTTAGAACTGGACATGGAACAACAGACTGGTTCCAAATAGGAAAAGGAGTTCATCAAGGCTGTATATTGTCACCCTGGTTAATTAACATATATGCAGAATACATCATGAGAAACGCTGGACTGGAAAAAACACAAGCTAAAATCAAGATTGCTGGGAGAAATATCAATAACCTCAGATATGCAGATGATACCACCCTTATGGCAGAAAGTAAAGAGGAACTGAAAAGCCTCTTGATGAAAGTGAAAGAGGAGAGTGAAAAAGTTGGCTTAAAACTCAACATTCAGAAAACGAAGATCATGGCATCCGGTCCCACCACTTCATGGGAAATAGAAGGGGAAACAGTGGAAACAGTGTCAGACTTTATTTTTCTGGGCTCCAAAATCACTGCAGATGGTGACTGCAGCCATGAAATTAAAAGACGCTTACTCCTTGGAAGGAAAGTTATGACCAAACTAGATAGCATATTCAAAAGCAGAGACATTACTTTGCCAACAAAAGTTCGTCTAGTCAAGGCTATGGTTTTTCCTGTGGTCATGTATGGATGTGAGAGTTGGACTGTGAAGAAAGCTGAGTGCCGAAGAATTGAGGCTTTTGAACTGTGGTGTTGGAGAAGACTCTTGAGAGTCCCTTGGACTGCAAGGAGATCCAACCAGTCCATTCTGAAGGAGATCAGCCCTGGGATTTCTTTGGAAGGAATGATGCTGGGGCTGAAACTCCAGTACTTTGGCCCCCTCATGCGAAGAGTTGACTCATTGGAAAAGACTCTGATGCTGGGAGGGATTGGGGGCAGGAGGAGAAGGGGACAACAGAGGATGAGATGGCTGGATGGCATCACTGACTCAATGGACATGAGTCTGAGTGAACTCTGGGAGTTGGTGATAGACAGGGAGGCCTGGTGTGCTGCGATTCATGGGGTCACAAAGAGTCGGACACGGCTGAGTGACTGAACTGAACTGATTGAACTGAACTGAACTGAAACTTTGATTTAAACTGACTTCAGTACAGTGATTCTCTTCCAATAATTGATTGGTTTGGCTTTTACAAACTCAATTTTATAATTTAGAATCTCATTTATCTTTATCTTTAGAGATTATTTAATTTATCTTTAGAGATTTTGGACTAAATAATCTCTAAGCAATATAATTATAAAATAAACATTTCAAATGGTAAATTTTGCTCCTAAAGTTTATTGAATTCAGTATTAGCCTTGTATCTTCCATTTTTTCCAACGTGTTTCTATTCTCTTGGGTATCTTCTGAGATTATGAAAATAAGACAATTGTCAGTACTACTGACGTGGAATTGACTTATTTTAGTGATTCTCTGCATAAAGTCACAGAGAAGGCAGTGGCACCCCACTCTAGTACTCTTACCTGGAAAATCCCATGGATGGAGGAGCCTGGTGGGCTGCAGTCCATGGGGTCGCTAGGAGTTGGACACAACTGAGCGACTTCACTTTCCCTTTTCACTTTCATGCATTGGAGAAGGAAATGGCAACCCACTCCAGTGTTCTCGCCTGGAGAATCCCAGGGATGGGCGAGCCTGCTGGGCTGTCGTCCATGTGGTCACACAGAGTCGGACACGACTGAAGTGACTTAGCAGCAGCAGCAGCATAAAGTCAAAATATGTTGGAATCATTGAGCACAATGTCCTAAGAATCGTAAATGAACCAATTGATGTTGCTATTATTTAGCAAGTTTAGTTTGGGTAAGAGTGTTTAAAGACAGAAGTACTATGTTTGACCCTTAAAGTGGTGTTTTTTATATATTTCTCCTTATTGTTGAGAAGAGAATCTTTGCATTAAATCCTAGAGCTAGGAAAAAACTGCCAAGAAAAATATGACTTAAAAGTTGAATGATTAAAACAATCGAGCAAAATTAAGATAGGACATCAGGAGGACGATGGGTGCTTCATAACCCCCTTAGAGCTGTGTTAAGTACACTCACTACTCCAGAGTCTAAGCTTACACTGAGATTGAGCCCTACTATTAACAGATAAACCTATATATCTCCATAACTGGTACAAAATTTGAAAATTGAATACTGACCTGTGGTACCTAGGCTTTCTCCAGAAAATCCATTACAGTGTTAGTCTAGATAAGCTAAAGTTAAGACATCATCTAGTGGTTAGCTAGACTCAAATATCTGAGATTTTAAAAGGATGGCAAAACTTGTTTCAGGTTCTAAATTGGTAGCCACTTTATTCACTTAAAAAAAAAAAAAGCAGTCGTATTAATACATTACTGAGCAATCAGTACATTAAAATGTCCATAGAAAAAGTGATCATCATTTTCAAAGTACTGCATATAAGCAAGTTAAGACAATGTATTAAGGATGAAGCTTTATTAAAATTGACTGAATTTTTTAAATTTGTGTCTTGATCTTATATATTTAGTGAAGCAAAATAAAATGCATCTGGTAATAATCAAAACCTGAAAAATCTGGCTGAGCAAAGCTGTTATATATAGCTGTGTCATAGTGCTACTAGATGGGCTGAAGGGAAAGTTAGATTTGTAGAAATATGACTCAGTGTTGTAAATACATGGACTTACCTCTTGACATGACATGCCCTAAAAATTAAAACTGATGGGAAAAAAGACTCTATCCTTAAGTACAGGTGAGATGACTGAATCTCAGAGAAGGTAAGTCACTTAACCAAGGTAACACAAGTGGCTAGTAGTAGGTCAGATTAGAACCTTCAAAATATTCAGGAGAATTTTAGCAAAAAACTTAACATGAGCAAATACCAGGGTCTCAGTTCTTTTGTGTAGTTAATGTAGTAAGCCTCAGGATTTTCTGAAAGGGGAAATATATTGATACCTTTCAATTATTTTCTTTAACTTATCAACAAACTACTGGGATATTTTCTCCCAACATTAAGTTGTTCTTTTCTTTTATTTTTTTTAAAATCTAATATGCATCTTTCCATCTTGCTCAGACAAGACCTTCTCTTAGTTTACTTTGGCCCTTTGCAAAAAATTTAATCATCTCCTCCCTTTAATCTTTTAAATCTCATGTCCAATCTTTGCTTTGACATTATCCATATCTACTCTTTTCTGTGCTCAGTCATGTCCAGCTCTATGGGACCTCATTGACTGTAGCCCACCAGGTACCTCTGTCCATGAAATTTTCCAGGCAAGTAAACTGGAGTGGATTGTCATGCCCTTCTCCAGGGGATCTTTGTGACCCAGGGATTGAGCCTGGGTCTTCTGCATTGCAGGTGGATTCGTAACTGCTGAGCCACTGGGAAGCTGACTCTTTCCTTAGTGAATAGGAAAATGAATAAACAGATGTATGTTGCTGCTGCTGCTCCTAAGTCACTTCAGTCGTGTCTGACTCTGTGCGACCCCAGAGATGGCAGCCCACCAGGCTCCCCCATCCCTGGGATTTTCCAGGCAAGAACACTGGAGTGGGTTGCCATTTCCTTCTCCAACGCATGAAAGTGAAAAGTGAAGGTGAAGTCACTCAGTCATGTCCGACTCCTAGCGACCCCATGGACTGCAGCCTACCAGGCTCCTCCATCCATGGGATTTTCCAGGCAAGAGTACTGGAGTGGGGTGCAATTGCCTTCTCTGAAACAGATGTATAGAGATTGTTTATTTAAGAATGAAGCTCAGGAAAGCATTCATGAGGTTTAGAACCAGTGAAGCTGTCAGGTTGAAGGGGAATGTCACAAATGAGAAGAAACCGGGTGTTTAAAGAACACACAGACATATCTTTTAAAATTGGCTTTGTTCATTAAAAAAATGCATTTAATTGTACAGTTCAGTGAGTTTCAACAAATATATACATCCATGTGTCCACAACCATAATCACGATATTAAACAGTTCTATCAACACAAAACTTCTTTTGTTTGAAGTCATTTTGATACTACCTTCAGCCTCAGCAAAAACTGATCTATTTCTGTCACCAGAGATTAGATGTCTTCTCTAGAGATAAATATAAAATTTATGGTGCTAAATATACTGTGTATATGACTACTTTTACTCAGCACAATGTTTTATAAATTCATCTACATTGTTGCATATATCAATAGTCTGTTATTTATTGCTGAATGGTATTTTATTATATGGAAGTGTCACATTCTGTTTATTGCTCATTCAATAATTTTTGAATTGGTTAGTAGTTTGGGGATACTATCTTATGGCTTGTTTTGATCTTAGTAGTGCCTTTCAGGTGTCAGAATTTGTGACTTTTAAGGAATTTTTCTTAATTTTTCCTGTCCATGTTTTATGTATTCTACCTTAAAAAAAAACACAAAAAACAAAAACAAAAAACAACCTTTGATTTTCCCTAAATTCTCAAGAATTTTCCAGGAACTTAGATTTAAACCACAATTCCAAGAAACTGATAGATCTTTCCAAGCTAAATAAATTTAAAAAGCAAGAAATATAATCAAACTTTTGAAAATTTTAAATAAAATGTTGAAGGAAGCTGGAGAAAGAATAAACATTCTATACAGAGGATATTGAAAGTGATCATAGTTTTAACTACCAGGGATCAGTGGAGGAATGTATTCAAATAATAAAAATTGATAAAGTAAACCCAGGTCTCTATAATGTCTAAAGAGATCTTCTAGAAATGCAGGGAAAATACTTTATCTCACACACATACTGGAAAAATTCATTCCATTTGAACTTTGAAAAAATAGTATACAAATGCAAAATGTGCCTTTTTTTTTTTTCACACTTCAGCTCCTTCTCTTGAGTTTTTATCTTTCATCTGCTCATGGGAAAATAAAAATGGCTTTCTCTCATATATACAGTCTGATTCCATGTCACATGGAAACCCTCACTGACCACAGAATAATTTTCTGTATTCCTCTCTACCACAGCATCCTGATCATTCCTAAATAGCTGTCCCATTACTTCTCATATGTTCAAACCTTGGTAAATTCCTTTCTTCCTCATTAGTGTTCAAACTCCATTTTACCATTTATATATGATATGACCTTGAGCAAGTTGTTTAACCTGCCTGTGACATAGCCTTCATCAAAAAAGTTGAACTTTAATAATAATTATATTTCTGAGAATTCATATGAAGGGAATGGTTTAATGGGAAAAAATTAAATCATTGCCCAGCCCATTTAATAGTTCAATAGTTATTAGATGGTACCATTATGGTTATTAATATTATTAAATAAAATGTTCCATGGGAACAGACCCTATTCAAGACTGTACTTATGCTTGATTAGCACAAATATTTGGTTAAGTGAATATACATTAGACAACTTAACTTTAAATGAAAGAAATATGTATTTGAACATTATTTGCAGCAATTCTATTTTAAAAAACACATATGTAAGGTTGCAGTGAAATTGCTATTCAAATACGAATGCCAGTTTTGTAAAATACTATGAAACTTTCAGAAAACATATTGCCATTTGGTCCCAACCTCTTTGAAATAGTATTTTTAATCTGGGAACTTGAGAGAAATCTAGTATATAGAAAGTATATGTGTTTATACGGTTTTATATATTGGATGAGAGAAATATATATATTGCATATCTTTGCAGAGATAAGCATATTTGTCCCATTTATCATACAGAATCTATATGGTAAATACAATATCAAATAATAGAATAATCCACTTGGAATGATTGTCTGGTCATTATATTTGATGGTTAACGAGGCTATGAATTATCATGTACATGGTAAATAATGTAAGAGTTAGTTTGAAAGAAACAATATGAACTTCTGGTCACTGGACAATTAAAATTTAACATGGACAAAAGTATCATATTTAAAAAATATAAACAAATATATCAAAAACACTACAGTATTTCAGAGAAGGGTGTCATAATTTTATCCCATTTTAGTATCTTTGCATTTCAGTATAGAAGTGAATAAGCATATTATTTTAATCAAACAACCTGTTAACAACCTGTAATGTTTTTCAAAGCTATAAATTGACAACTGATCAATTTTTCATAAATGATGATACATCAGAAAGACCTGATTGATTCCTGAATTTGCCTCATGTGTTTGCTCTTTGAGTTTATTAGGCAAAAATAAAAATAAGCTTTCTGTTTAAAATGGAAACTGTGTCATGAGGAAATTTGCTGGCATTTGGTGTATCTTGTCGGCTCTACTCACTGCTTCCTTTGTTTTTGATTGATGGCTATGTCTCAACTTCCATTTTCTTGATTTTCCTTTTTACTGACTCTGTAACGGCTTTAGCCTCAAGGGTCTGTTTTGACAGTGAAATTTGCATATTCCCTGACCACTGCTGATTTGACTTTAGATTGTTTCTGCATTTGAATTCTTGCACTTCCTTTATAAGGACACTGAAGTTATAAATATAGAATGTATTTATTATAGACATATATATTAAAGGCAAGTAAATTAAAATCACAACTAGTCATGTTGAATACTTATATAAATTTCTTCCAGTTTTTATTAAAGAAACAAACTTTTATGTAGTCAATAGCTAAATATTCCTATTCAGCATGTTGCACTTATGAAAATGGAATTACTTTCTGATGCCATTAATATCTTAAAACTTTTTTAATCTTACAGTGTATCTCATATGTACATAACATATTGAGATTATTTTTACCTGATATCTTTATACATTGTAATTAGTAAACATCATGACACAGATGAAAGTGTTTTTAAATGTGTGATTATGCTCATAGAGGCTATTTATAAGGGGATTGCAGGAATATCATTCTGTCAAAAGTCCTTGATATCTATGTCCAAATTCCTCCTTTTCATAATATTTATTCCCATTTATTTTTGAAAACATGTTTCCAAGTACTAAGTATTAGTTTAAGAATTAGTTTTTGTAAAACTGTTATAACTTTAATCTTAGTATCTATAAATGAGTTCTTCTTTAGGATGGCAAACTTTTAAATCTCAAATTTTATATGAATTTTACCTAGCTCATACACTGTATCTTAAATTATGTTTGCTATTTTGTCACAAGAATGTTGAAGGCTTTCATTTAGTCAAATATAATTTCTTAGTGATGGTTTTATTGTGGTCATATATAGAAAAATTTCACAATCCCAGGAATAACTAAGTATTAAAATACTTTCTAGAATTTTATGACTTCATTTTATATGATTATAACTTTAATCCGAGTAATATTATCTCAAGATAGTATTTATGTTAAATTATATTTAATTTTAAATCTAAGTATTATACCAAATATTTGAGTTTATTTAGTAACAAAAGGCTTCATTCTCCAATGATTTAATTCTATATTTTTCCCTTCAAGTGTATCTACTCACATCCATTATTTTATTGATCTTTTGCCCTATTAATAGTTTTACACATAAGTATATATATTTATGTAATATATATTATAATATGACAAATTTCTCATTTATGTTCCCTCTTTACAAAATTCTTTCTCACCTATTACATTTGAAATACCACTTTTCCATTAGAATCTTTACTTTTAGAAAATTAGAAACATAGAATAATTAGATAATCTGTAAACTGAGTTATTATAATCTTCAAATTCAGTCTTATATTTATTTGCAAAATTTGAAGGTGTTCCTTTAATGATATATTTTCAAAAGTATTTCAATTAAAATCAAATCTGATTTTCTCTGACAAAGGGGTTCTCAGGTTACCCAGAAGTACAAATTATTAGAATCACTGTTTTTAAAAAGAAGACATTTTTACTGTTTTAGGGCAATATTAAACATTTTGATAAAGTTCAGGAGACAGATCATTGAAAAACAGACACTGCAGAAATGAAAATTGTTATATGTCTTTAATTATTGTAATATGTGTGGTGAAATGGCTAGCATCCAGATGACATCTATTCACAACTAGGGAGTCAGTAAACAGAATCTTAAACAGATTGTCACGTTATTTAATTATTTGTGGATAAAAATTAACTTGTAATTCATTACTATGAATGTAATTAAACTCTTTTTGTCCCTTAAAATGCTTGAGGGAAATTGAGATTGCAAAAACTTAGTGTCTAGAATAAATTACATCCTGGAGTGCCCATGATTTTCACTGAAACTTGAAGTTATTCATTATGGCATTTTATAATTACTTATATAATTCCATATTAAATTAAGTTGTCAATTTGAAGCCTGGCAGCAAGCAAACGTAGAAGAATTGAAAGACAAAGCTTTAAGCCGTATTTATGTCATTTTTTTCCCCTTTGTTTTATGTGTGGAAGGTTAGGCTGGTGCCTACTTAAGCATAGTAGTGAAAATCAATAGAAAATTAGAAAATTAAAGAGGTATGTGAAAGAACTGGAAGAGTCATAAAAACAGGGGAAGTGATCTCATGTCACATGTTATTTTACCACCATGAAAAAATACTCAATAACTTGGAAAAATAATCCAAAGGTATATCCTGAATTACTTCTCCCCTCATGGAAAAAATGAACTACCATATTCCATAAATCAGTAGCCAAAATTTTTAAAATAAACTATATTCCATATTATTCAGTTGAAAGAACTAAGAACCAAGAAGGTCAGAATTTCTTTTTGAGTTGTATCAGTTCAGTTCAGTCGCTCAGTCGTGTCCGACTCTGAGACCCCATGAATCGCGGCACGCCAGGCCTCCCTGTCCATCACCAACTCTCGGAGTTCACTCAGACTCATGTCCATCGAGTCAGTGATACCATCCAGCCATCTCATCCTCTCTCGCTCCCTTCTCCTCCTGCCCCCAATCCCTCCCAGAATCAGAGTCTTTTCCAATGAGTCAACTCTTTGCATGAGGTGGCCAAACTACTGGACTTTCAGCTTTAGCATCATTCCTTCCAAAGAAATCCCAGGGCTGATCTCCTTCAGAATGGACTGGTTGGATCTCCTTGCAGTCCAAGGGACTCTCAAGAGTCTTCTCCAACACCACAGTTCAAAAGCATCAATTCTTCAGCACTTAGCTCTCTTCACAGTCCAACTCTCACATCCATACATGACCACAGGAAAAACCATAGCCTTGACTAGACGGACTTTTGTTGGCAAAGTAATGTCTCTGCTTTTCAATATGCTATGTAGGTTGGTCATAACTTTCCTTCCAAGGAGTAAACATCTTTTAATTTCATGGCTGCAGTCACCATCTGCAGTGATTTTGGAGCCCAAAAGAATAAAATCTGACACTGTTTCCACTGTTTCCCCATCTATTTCCCATGCAATGATGGGACCAGATGCCATGATCTTCGTTTTCTGAATGTTGAGTTTTAAGCCAACATTTTCACTCTCCTCTTTCACTTTCATCAAGAAGCTTTTTAGTTCCTCTTCACTTTCTGCCATAAGGGTGGTGTCATTTGCATATCTGAGGTGATTGATATTTCTCCTGGCAATCTTGATTCCAGCTTGTGTTTCTTCCAGTCCAGCATTTCTCATGATGTACTCTGCATAGAAGTTAAATAAGCAGGGTGGCAATATACAGCCTTGACGTACTCCTTTTCCTATTTGGAACCAATCTGTTCCATGTCCAGTTCTAACTGTTGCTTCCTGACCTGCATATAGGCTTCTCAAGAGGCAGGTCAGGTGGTCTGGTATTCCCATCTCTTTGAGAATTTTCCACAGTTTATTGTGATCCACACAGTCAAAGGCTTTGGCATAGTCAATAAAGCAGAAATAGATGTTTTTCTATTTCTATTTTCTATTGAGTTGTATAGACAGTAGCTAAAAAAGGAGATTCCAAGTTCTCTTAATTCTGAGTTTTCTGTGATCAGGGAATGTGATCATGCAGATAAGAGCAAATTCTTAATTAGCAGAGCATCTTTCAGTTCAATTCAGTTACTCATTCATGTCAACTCATTATGACCCCATGGACTGCATGCCAGGCTTCCCTTCCATCACCAACTCCTGGAGCTTTCTCAAACTCATATCCATCGAGTTGGTGATGCCATCCAATGATCTCACCCTCTGCCATTTCCTTCTCTTCCCACCTTCAATCTTTCCCAGCACCAGGGTCCTTTCCAGTGAGTCAGTTCTTTGTATCAGGTGGCCAAAGTATTGGAGCTTCAGCATTAGTCTTTCCAATGGATATTCAGGACTGATTTCCTTTAGGATGGACTGGTTGGATCTCCTTGCAGTCCAAGGGACTCTCAAGAGTCTTTTCCAACACCACAGTTCAAAAGATCAGTTCTCCGGTGCTCAGCTTTCTTTATAATCCAACTTTCACATCCATACATGACTACTGGAAAAACCATAGCTTTGACTAGACGAATCTTTGTTGCCAAAGTAATGACTCTGCTTTTGAATATGCTGTCTAGGTTGATGATATCTTTTCTTCCAATGAGCAAGCATCTTTTAATTTCATGAATGCAGTCACCAGCTGCAGTGATTTTGGAGCCCAAGAAAATAAAGTCTGTCCTGTTTCCACTGTTTCCCCACCTATTTGCCATGAAGTGATGGTACCAGATGCCGTGATCTTAGTTTTCTGAGTGTTGAGTTTTGAGCCAACTTTTTCACTCTCCTCTCTCACTTTCATCCAGAGGCTCTTTAGTCCTTTACTTTCTGCCATTAAGCAACAACTATAAGTGAAGTATTTATATTCAATATGAAAAATTGTTATAGCTCTATTTTTTTTCATGTAAACCTAGAATTAGCCTGCATAGTTTCACAGATAGTCCCTTTTGTGTCATGAATCTGGTCTTGAATAACTAACCATCAGATTGAGATTCTCTTAATGCTGCCTTTCTTTTCTTTAATTTAAAAAGCAAGTGAAATCTCTATAGACATAAAATTCTGTATTTCTTGATTTCTTATTCTAAAGTAATTGTTTTGTTAAAAATAAATCAGCTGCTTCTAAAATAGTTAGAATATACTTCAAATATCCCAAATGACTTTAAAATAATATAATGAACAGTTACCTATCCCTCAGCAATCTAAACAAATAGAATATTTAAGATATAGTTGAGTGTGGTGTAACCCTCCTTATTAAGAGATGACTCTGTTTTCTGGATCTGGACTTCCTTTACATGATTTATGTCCTTACTAAAATTTTCTCCAAGCAATGTAAAGTATGGTTCCTTAGTGGTCAAATTTAATCTTGTTCTGTGTAAATTTTCAACTTTCTTTTCTATTTTAACTTTATATTCCTGAATACTTACCATGTTAGTAGTTCTAGCAATAGCTCATTTGTTTTTAATGTTATATTTGTTTTTAATGTTATATTTTTATTATTATGAGCATACAATCAAAATTTGCAATTTCTTTGAAGGACATTTAGGACACTTAGACTTTTTTAATATTAAAAATAATGTTAAGAGCAATCTTGCAATTATTTTGTTATCTGGTCACATATGCAAGAATTGCTCCAGGTGTATACCTAGAAATGCAATAGCTGGATGACTGGTTATGCACATTCTCGAATTTAATAGTGATTGTAATAGTCACCCCACTGGTTTTACCAGATTACATGATCAATACACAGCCTTGAGCATAAGGAGAATTAACAAATCTTTTTTGCTTATCTGATATATGTGTAAGGATCTTTTTTTTTTGGTTTAATATTTATTTCTCTGATCATTAATGAGAAATGTAAACTTTTCATGTTTCCTTGTGTTTTGTATTTTCTATTTGCTTTTTTCATGTCTTTTGTTAGTTTCTTTGAAGTTATTTTCCACATACTTTTCAAAAACTCTATAAAAGAAATCAAACATAGTTATATAATACATAATTTTAAAAATCCTAGCAAAGTTTAATTATCAATATTTTCCATTATTGCTAAGGGAAGTTTTTCTTCCTCTAATGTCGTAAGAGAGCCAACATTTCCGTGTCAAAAGACATTCTTTCCCCATTTAAATTATTAATCGAAATAAAACTATCTTTACATATCATGTGGTGTACATAAGCAGATTAGGTCCATATAACTAACACCTTTATCCATCACCATTTAGTAAGATGTCATTTCCAACTCATCAGCAAATTTATCCAGATTTCATGTATTCATAAGGCTGTCTACCTTGATGGATTCTCTATCTTGTTCTATTTGTGTAGTGTTTATGTCCTAGGTTAATCTCATACCAACATGATAATGACTTTACAATAAGCCAGATACTTTGTAGAGAAGTCCCACTACTCTGTCCTCACAAGGATGACTTAGCTGCCCTTAGGTATTTGCTTTTATGGAGTTTGTTTCAGGTAAAAAAAAAATACCATATTTTATATGTAATTACTATATCATATTTTATAGTATTAAATGTAGATTGATTTGGAAGAATACTTTATATTTTTCATGAAGATGATGCATCTTTCTTAATTCTATTAAAATTTTGTATTTTTCACCATAATCCTTTGGAGAAACAAGATGGAGATCTCATATTCCTAAACAAAGGATAGTGGATTTCTTTAAAAAAAAAAATTGGCAGCATTGTAATTCAAAAAGTCTCTATTTCATTTATAATTTGATTTTACTGCTTTTTATATACTTTAAAATTTCATTCTCATTTAAAAAAAAAGATTCACAAATCTTATTTATTTTTTTTTTATTTTTATTTTTTTTTCTTCCCCATCCTGAACCCTCCTCCCTCCTCCCTCCCCATACCATCCCTCTGGGTTGTCCCAGTGCACCAACCCCAAGCATCCAGCATCGTGCATTGAACCTGGACTGGCATCTCGTTTCATACATGACATTTCACATGTTTCAATGCCATTCTCCCAAATCTTCCCACCCTCTCCCTCTCCCACAGAGTCCATAAGCCTGTTCTATACATCAGTGTCTCTTTTGCTGTCTTGTATACAGGGTTATCGTTACCATCTTTCTAAATTCCATATATATGCGTTAGTATACTGTATTGGTGTTTGTCCTTCTGGCTTACTTCACTCTGTATAATAGGCTCCAGTTTCATCCACCTCATTAGAACTGATTCAAATGTATTCTTTTTAATGGCTGAGTAATACTCCATTGTGTATATGTACCACTGCTTTCTTATCCATTCATCTGCTGATGGACATCTAGGTTGTTTCCATGTCCTGGCTATTATAAACAGTGCTGCGATGAACATTGGGGTACACGTCTCTTTCCCTTCTGGTTTCCTCAGTGTGTATGCCCAGCAGTGGGATTGCTGGATCATATGGTAGTTCTATTTTTTTTTAATATAAGTAAGCCATTGTGTTTAATACTTCCGTTTGGAGTAGCCATATGTCGTCTTTGGGAGCAGACTCCCCAGGAGCAGCCTTTGGTGAAATTATTTTAGTTCCTATAGGTCATGTGTACAGGAGTCAAGGAAATACTAGCAAAAGGGAAGGAAGCCAATGAGTTGCTTCTTGGGACAACTGGAGCTCAGTACTATGAGGGACTAGGAAAACAATACAGAACATAAGGATTTACTCTAACTGAAGGCTGAGAAAGGGTTTTATTCAGCAGTTCCGTGGATGAGGAACTGCCTCCCCCATGCTTCTGCAGGTAAAGAATCTGCCTGCAGTGCAGGAGATGCAGGTTCAACCCCTGGGTTGAGAAGACCCCTGGAGAAGGAAATGGCAACCCACTCCAGTATTCTCAACCTGGAGAATTCCATGGCCGGAGGAGCCTGGCAGGCTACAGTCCAAAGGGTTGCAAAGAATCAAACATGACTGAGTGCACAGACATGGATGAGGATTGGTTCTGGGGTTGGTAACTCTCCAGTAGATCTGTCTGTCTCCAACATGCTGAGCATGCTCTTTTAGCCAGAATAATGCCCAGGAAAAAACATGAATGGTTACTGTAGGCAGCTTTTGGCATAGCTAGCCTGATGCCAAGAGGATCTGGGCAGCACTGTGTCCACTCAAGTCCACTTATTACAATGCTTAGGGTCACTCAGACTATGGTTAAATCTGGTCTCTTCTGCCTCTGGTGTTTTCAAGGTACTGGTCAGCTGCTCTTTCAGTAGGACTCCCTGCAGTTGGTTCCAAGGTCATGCTTTATATTTGTTACTTCCCTCTTCTACCAGCCTCCAGCATCTAGATTCCTCTCATACTCAGATGAGTAATCCTACTATTCCTATAGGCTGCTTTTCTGGCAAGGTAAAACAGACCTCGACTCCACGTGGAGTCTGAAGCTGCAGTCATTTTGCACTAAGCAGATGGTAGTTGCTCAGATGACTCAGTGCATTCCACCTCCATGAATCCCCTGAATATGAGACATGCTTGCCCAGGTCCCCCACCATAATAAAGAAGCACCCCTGCGAGAATGGTGATTCCTTTCTTTTCCTGAGGATCTTTACTTCCTCATTAGTAGCAACACTTTTTGTTTAGCAAGTGTTCTCTTGGGTAGCTTTTCCAATAGTGCTGCATACCAAATAGCAAATGTGTAATAAAAGCAAATTTATAAATCTGTATTTGATTATAAGGGTGTTAACTGAATAAACGTTTAGAACATTATACGAGAGAAATGATAGATTCTGCCTTAAAATATATGGGGTGCTGCTGCTGCTGCTAAGTCGCTTCAGTTGTGTCTGACTCTGTGGGACCCCATAGATGGCAGCCCACCAAGCTCCTCCGTCCCTGGGATTCTCCAGGCAAGAACACTGGAGTGGGTTGCCATTTCCTTCTCCAATGCATGAAAGTGAAGTCGCTCAGTCGTGTCCGACCCTTCACGACCCCATGGACTGTAGCCTACCAGGCTCCTCCGTCCATGGGATTTTCCAGGCAAGAGTACTAGAGTCGGTTCCCATTGCCTTCTCCAAAATATATGGTGTAAAGTCTATAATAGAAAAAAATGTATACATTAGAAGAAAATGAATGCTGTTATTAGAGTGACAAAAATTTTGATGACATAAAAATACAGAAACAATAAAATTGAATGTAGAAATTTGCAAATTTTCAAATATTGTAAGTAGCATTATATATGAAATAAAGGCACACTGCTGACTAAAATTAAAAGGCACACTGCAACCATAGTAGATGTGACTTCCTTTTATCCAGACTCTCATATCCTCTTCATAAGTCTATTCCATGACTGCAGTCTGAGGAGTGGCTCACATCTAACACAATCACTACTGCATCCACCCTATGGCTCGTTCACTGGAGCCCAGGTAGTTCTTAACCTTAAGGCTGAGTCTATCCACTTATCTTCTGAGTCTACCCGTTGTTTCCTTTTAATTTCCTGTTCAGGCTACATTTTCTGGTCCAGTATCTTAAAAATTCCTTAGTACCTTCAAGCCTTTTGATATCGTTCCCTTTTCCTTGCTTCTTTTAAACCAAAAATAATAGTGTTCTTTTTCTACTTTCCATCTAACTATATTCATCAGTTACCATCTAGGATGGAAGAAAAAGGTAGGAGTTTTACAGACAATCTGTCATCTCAAACGATGTCTCCACTGGACACTTGCTATTTTATCTTGACCCTGTTATCTCATTTTCTGCACCTCAACTCCCTGATTCATAAAATGAAAATAATAGGATAAAACTACTAATAAGCAGTTGCTAAGCTGCTAAGTCGCTTCAGTCGTGTCTGACTCTGTGGGACCCCATAGACAGCAGCCCACCAGGCTCCCCTGTCCCTGGGATTCTCCAGGCAAGAACACTGGAGTGGGTTGCCATTTCCTTCTCCAATGCATGAAAGTGAAATCACTCAGTCCTGTCCAACTCTTAGCGACCCCATGGACTGCAGCCTACCAGGCTCCTCCGTCCATGGGATTTTCCAGGCAAGAATACTGGAGTGGGGTAAGTGAATAAATTTCAGCTGGGGACTTAGAACAATTTCAAGAGGCAGCAGGAGCTTAACCTATATTCTCTTTTACTGTCTATTGAGTCCTGTCTTGCCACATTGTGCGAAGCCATTCTTTAGTCTAATGCTCACCCCTTCCGTGATCTGGATCTATTTCCTGTCCCAGAGACCTCTGTAAATTATTCTCCCTTTCTTCCATTGTCTTCCCTGTCTCTCTTAATATTTTCTCATCAGAATTTAAATTCCTTCATTATAAAGCTCCTTCTGGTTCTAAAGAAAACCTTCCCCCAGTCACCTCACCTTCCAGTTTCCACTTGCGATTTCCAATCCATTCACTAGAAGTCGACATGCATGTGTTTACTCTCTACCTTTCTAAAACCCATTGCCATGTTGATTTCTAGCCATCTACTCCATTAAAGTTGCTCAGACCATCATCAGTATTCTCTTAACAGGTGAAGTCATCCTGAGTTTTAACGAACCCTCGACATAGTCCTGGCTCATTTGTGGCCACTGGCATAATGCAGTGAAAGTGCACTTAGTTAAACTGAGAATATTTAGAAGGATAGCAAACACACTTCAGAGAAAACAGCCTACTCAAAAGTTTGGTTCAGTTCCACTCCCCCCAGTTACTATAACAACATCTACCCCATACTTATTTCTGACATAGGGATTAAATACCTAGACTGGCTGTACCTTTGGGCACATGGTTTGGAGAGATAAGAGGCAATCTGGCACATTCTTTGGCAGTAATAAACTCCAGTCATATCTGGTAATTTTACTTCCTTCCAAAGCATCCTGGTGTGCTATGATAGGAGTCAGTAGTATTCACATTCATGGATATGATGCAGGTTATGTTGTATACAAACAAATTTCAAAAGTCATCAAAATCATCAGTTATACAGAATAGTATTTGCATACTTGCAGGGGGGAAAAAAACTCGGCAATAGATTCCAAAGAAAAACAAGGAAATTCAGATAACAGCAAATACTTATCTGGCACACAGACCACTTTAAGAATTTTGTCAGATCAAAAGAATTTGTTCCCTGAACTAGATTCATTTCTGGATAGCAAGATGTCTTAAAGGTCTATTTATCCTTCTTCCATGCAACCTCTACAGATTCAGAGATCTTGATTTTATTTTTTCTGTCAATGCTGATTTTTTTATCTCATGGAAACACTTTCTTCCTTTGGCTTTGACACCGTTCTTCCTTAAGTTACCTCTGCCTCTACTGCTGCTCTTAGATTCCTTTGGTTCTATTTTTGTGACTGTATCTGAAATGCTTGGTTTTCTTAAATTAAAAAAAAAATTTTTTTCTCTTTGGCCAATTTCTCTTCTCAGAGTATCCCTATGGGTTTGCATCATGCTCAAAATTTTGTATGTGCTCAAAAAATGTACTTCTACCATCCACGTATCTTTCCAGACCTTCAGACCTACACATACAATTGCACAATGAACAGGAACCTTGTAGGTTTTAACTGATTCTACGTGACCTCCTCATCCCCTTCCTCTCCTGCTCTTTGTCTATTTCCATCTTAGTGATTGTGCTTAGTCACCATTTTCTGTATGCTTTGATTCGTTTATATATTTTACTTAAAAGGGAACTGTGCATGTGTGCTCAGTTGCTCAGTTGTGTCTGACATTTTACGACTCCATGGAATGTAACCCACCAGGATTCTCTGTCCATGAGATTTTCTAGGGAAGCATATGAGAGTGAGTTGCCATTTCCTTCTGCAGTCTCAGTGATCCGCACACCCATATGTCAAGTTCCAATGGTCACAAATGGGGGCACCATTCCAGACTTCTCTCCTTCTTTCACCCATAAATTCAATCTTTGACATAATATTTTATGTTACCAAATTTATATCTATAATCCCACATGATCTGTGCTGTTTTTCCATCTTAGCTGGCTTATTTCTGCTCAGAATACTCCCAACAATTCCTGCACTGAAATTCCTTTAAATGTGACCACCTTAAACTCATCCTTTGTCAGGTCAGTCTCCCACAAATTCTTTTAAAAATCCATACATAATGTATTCAAAGTCCATACTTAAAATTCTTTAATGAATTCTTGCACTATTGAGGTGAGCATTTAAAATCTTTAGTATATGAAAGACAGGTCTCCTGTTGTTCCCTTGAAATTTATACTTCAAACTGAACATTTTTCCAGCCATGTCATTTTCTTCCCCCCACTTAAATCCCTTGGGGTCCTTGCCACTTATTTAAAATGTCTGACTGGAACCTTCATTTCGGCCAAAGTCCTTCCTTAAAGTTCATTTAGGCACTAACACATCAAGAAAGATTTTTCAGAAATTCCTAATGTTATTTAGAAAATGATATGGTATCCTTCTCATAGAGAGGCATTATGTATATATTGTGAATTCCCTCATAGCTCAGTCAGTAAAGAATCTGCCTGCAATGCAGGAGACCTGAGTTTGATTCCTGGGTCAGCAAGATCTCTGGAGAAGGAAACGGGAACACACTCCAGTACTTTTGCTTCCCTGGTGGCTCAGATGGTAAAGGGTCTGCCTGCAATGCGAGAGACCTGGGTTCAATCCCTGGGTTGGGAAGATCTCCTGGAGAAGGAAATGGCAACCCACTCCAGTATTCTTACCTGGAGAATCCCAGGGATGGAGGAACCTGGTAGGCTACAGTCCATGGGGTCGCAAAGAGTCGTATATGACTGAGAGACTTCACTTCACTTCACTTCACCAGTAACATATTATACTAAACAAATACTTAACATTAGAATACATTTAAGCATGATAGAGCAAAACTAACCCAGAAAAATGTTTGGCACATAGGAGGCATCCAATACATATTTTATGAGTATGTAGCTGAAAAGAAGCTTCAAATCCATAGATTAATTCTTGATCTGTAGTTATCTATATGATAAGATCAACACTTTATATTCCTTTCCTTACATTTTAGGAGATGAGCCTTTCATACTTGTTTCAGAATAAAAGTATTTTCAGTTCAGCTCAGTCAGTCAGTCGTGTCCAACTCTGCAGCCCATGGATTGTAGCACACCAGGCTTCCCTGTCCATCGCAAACTCCAGAGCTTTCTCAGACTCATGTCCATTGAGTTGGTGATACTATCCAACCATCTCATCCTCTGTTGTCCCCTTCTCCTCCTGCCTTCAATCTTTCCCAGCATCAGGGTCTTTTCCAATGAGTCAGTTCTTCGCATCAGGTGGCCAAAGTATTGGAGCTTCAGCATCAATCCTTCCAAAGAATATTCAGGACTGATTTCCTTTAGGATGGACTGGTTGATCTCCTTGCAGTCCAAGGGACTCTCAAGAGTCTTCTCCAACACCACAGTTCAAAAGCATCAATTCTTTGGCATTCAGGTTTCTTTATACTCCAACTCTCACGTCTATATATGACTACTGGAAAAACCATATTTTTTTTATAATTTTATTTTATTTTTAAACTTTACAATATTGTATTGGTTTTGCCATATATTGAAATGAATCCGCCATAGCTTTGATGAGACGAAACTTTGTTGGCAAACTAATGTCTCTGCTTTTTAATATGCTGTCTATGTTGGTCATAGCTTTTCTTCCAAGGAGCAAGTGTCTTTTAATTTCATGGCTGCAATTCCCATCTTCAGTGATTTTGGATCCCAAGAAAATATAGCCTGTCACTGTTTCCATTGTTTCTCCATCTCTTTGCCATGAAGTGATGGGACCAGATTCCATGATCTTAGTTTTGTGAATATTGAATTTTAAGCCAACTTTTTCACTCTCCTTTCACTTTCTTCAAGAGACGCTTTAGTTCCTCTTTGCTTTCCGTCATAAGGATGTTGTCATCTGTGTATCTGAGGTTATTGATGTTTCTCCTGGCAATCTTGATTCCAGCTTGTGCTTCATCCAGCCCAATATTTATTTATTTTTGCATGTACATCCAGTTGTCTCAGCACCACTTGCTGAAGAGTTACCTTTACTCCACTGTATTGTTTTGGCTCTTTGATCAAAGATCAGTTGACTGTGTGGATCTACTTCTGGGCTCTCTATGTGCTCCATTGTTCTCTATGTCCTTTCAGTACTACCACAGTGTCTTGAAAAGTGAAACGCTATAGTATGTCTTAAACTTGGATAGTTTTGTCCTCCGGTTCTCTTCTTTTGATATTGTCTTAACAGTTCTGGGTCTTTGCTGCTCCAAACTTGAGAAACACCTTGTAGATATCCATAAAATTACTTGCTGGGATTTTGATTAGGATTGAATCAAATATATAGTGCAAGTTGGAAAGAACTGAAATCTTGACAATTTTGAGTACTCCTATCCAAGCACATGAAACACACCCTTGTGTGTTTATTTAGTTCTTTGATTTTGTTCATCAGAGTTTATAGTTTTCCTCACATGGATTTTGAACATATTGTTAGACTTATTCCCAAGAATTTGTGTGTGGGGGGGAGGGGGTTGGGGGGTGGTCAGCTTTAATTTCTAATTCTACTTGTTCATTGCTGGTATATAGGAAAGCAATTGACTTATAAAGAACCTTGTGTCCTGCAAACCCACTTTAATTGTAAAGTTCCAGGAATGCTTTTATCTATCTTTCCATTTTTCTAAATAGCTAAACATGTTATCTGCAAACAAAGATAATTTTACTTTTTTCCTTCCCAATTTAGACACATTTTTTTCTCATTATGTTAACCAGAATTTGTATGTTTCAGTTGTATTCAATTCTTTGTGATTCTACGCACTGTAGTCTGCCCACAGGTATCCTCTGTCCCTGGGATTCTCCAGGCAAGAATACTGGAGTGGGTTGCCATGCCTTTCACCAGGGCTGTCCCCAACCCAGGGATCGAACCAGCATCTCTTATGTCTCCTGCATTGGCAGTCAGATTCTTTACCACTAGCGCCACCTGGGAAGCTCATATTAACTAGAACTTGCAGTATATTGAAAAGAAGTGTTGAAAGGGAACATCCTTGATTTATATTTGATTTTACTTGAAAAGTTTTAAGTCTCACACCATTAAATGTAATGTTAGCTATAGGTTTTGTCTTTTTCATGTTAAGTAAGTTTTTCTCTGTTCTTAGTATACTGAGTTTTCATGGTGAATGTTTTCAGCATCTACTGCATTATCATGTGATATTCCTTTGCATGTTGATGTGATAAATTAACTAGTTTCAGATATTTAACCAACTTTTCACACTTTAGAGATACTGTGCATTCAGTTCCAAACCACAACAATAAAGAAAATATCATAATGCCAGGTCTCGTGAGTTTCCTGGTGTCTCAGTGCATGTAAATGTTATGTCTACACAATATAATAGTATACCAAGTGCAATTTCATTGTGTCTAAAAGAGCAGTATACATACCTTAATTTACAATATACTGATCATATTCTGAACCTTTGGTGAGGTCATAATATTTTTGCTGGTGTGCACCATTGAATCAGGTTTGCTAGTATTTTACTGAGGATCTTTGCAATTATGTTCATCTACATTCTTCTATAGATTTTCTGGTTTGGCTTTTCAGGTAATTTTGGTCTCATAGAATGAGTTAGGAAATATTTTATCTGTTTCCATAATCTAAAGGATAATGTAGAGAATTGTAATAATTCTTTCCTAAAATGTTGAACTTGGTGCTTTCTGTTTCTGAAGGATAGTAATTATTCAACTTCTTTAATTAGTATAAGCCTATCAGATGGGTAAATCTAGTTTTAATAATAGGCCAAACACACATAGAAATTTCAGAGGAGTGATGTTCATTTCCAGAGCCCAGTTAATTTTTAAAGATGAAGGCTTGATTTTTCTTTCTTTTCTTTCTTTTTTTTTTTTTAGAGACCACATGTTGAACAGTAAAACATATGTCAGTAAATTTAAATATCTCCACTAAAGAGTTAGTCTGTCCCCATTTTTCTCTGGAAGGAAGCCACTATGCATAGCCCACATGTATGTGGGGATTTATGCACTGAATTCTGAAGGCTGGAGTATCTACAGATATCATTTGAAATTATTCTGCGTGGGATATTTGTCCATTATTTAGTTGCTTTTTTATATTGGCAAGGATTCATGGATATTTATTATACTTTAAGATAGAGTCTGATAATTCTGTAGTTTCCTGCTCAAATGCTTTCAGCTTCGGCCATTGGGAATCTTTCATTTGGCTCTGCTGTACTTTTGACATACTTGTCATTCATTTTCCTTAATTGTTCATTTCATTATACACGCACAGCAGCATCAATATTGTTAACATGAACTCCTATAGGAAACAACTTTAACAAGTAGAGTCTTTATGTGTGTCTCTTTGCCGTGGCAACCCACTCTAGTTACTCTTGCCTAGAAAATTCCATGGATGGAGGAGGCTGGTGGGCTGCAGTCCATGGTGTCGCAAAGAGTCGGACACAACTGAGCAACTTTACTTTCACTTTCTTTCACTTTGCTGTTAGTTTTCAAGACTTCATTCATTTCAATTGTTATTTGGGTCATCAACATTTTTGTTCCTCCTTTTCAGTGAGGTTGTTCACACATACAGTTAAATTCCTTGTTGTCAGAGTCCTCTGTTATCCTGGAATTTCAGGGTTGTCATGCTTTTTTTTTTTTTTTTTTTGTATACCGTAAGTTTCACTCTTTCTGCAATAGGTTTTGACAAATGTATACT
>NW_011495041.1:6308998-6309617 GCF_000754665.1 Bison bison bison
GGAGAAGGGGACGACAGAGGATGAGATGGCTGGATGGCATCACTGACTCGATGGACATGAGTTTGAATGTACTCCAGGAGTTGGTGATGGACAGGGAGGCCTGGTGTGCTGCGATTCATGGGGTTGCAAAGAGTCGGATATGACTGAGCAACTGAACTGAACTGAACTGAAGTAGAATAGTATTCAGTTTTAAAAAAGTGTTTACTGGCAAATACTTATTTTAAAGGCAAAGCTGGACATTTATTATTTCCATTTCTTAGTATTGAGATTAACTTTTCTAATATATTCCTGTGGAGAAAGAGTGGAAACATAGATGAAGAAATTTGGAACCATTTTACTTACTAGCAATTTTTAGCACTGAGCATACTGTATATACATTGGATTCTACTTGATGCAGAAAATATGTTGTATGAGGGCAGTGCGATGTACCTAGAGGGCTTGAGCTTAGAGTTTGAAATTCTAGTGATTATAATTTATAAATTGATAAGAATAGAAATAATCCATTCTAACTTGGCTTATTCATTTTTGAAAGATCTGCTCTGAAGCAAAACCTTTTTTGGCCTGCCACTCCTTCCTAATGCTGTTGTTTACTCACAAGGAGTGCAAATTGATCTTGCTT
>NW_011495041.1:6309717-6310216 GCF_000754665.1 Bison bison bison
TTGGCTTAAAGCTCAACATTCAGAAAATGAAGATCATGGCATCTGGTCCCATCACTTCATGGGAAATAGATGGGGAAACAGTGGAAACAATGTCAGACTTTATTTTGGGGGGCTCCAAAATAACTGTAGATGGTAACTGCAGCCATGAAATTAAAAGATGCTTACTCCTTAGAAGGAAAGTTATGACCAACCTAGACAGCACATTAAAAAGCAGAGACATTACTTTGCCAACAAAGGCCCATCTAGTCAAGGCTATGGTTTTTCCATTGGTCATGTATGGATGCGAGAGTTGGACTGTGAAGAAGGCTGAGCACCGAATAATTGATGCTTTTGAACCGTGGTGTTGGAGAAGACTCTTGAGAGTCCCTTGGACTGCAAGGAGATCCAACCTGTCCATTCTAAAGGAGATCAGTCCTGGGTGTTCATTGGAAGAACTGATGCTGAAGCTGAAACTCCAGTACTTTGGCCACCTCATGCAAAGAGTCGACTCATTGGAAAA
>NW_011495041.1:6310316-6325754 GCF_000754665.1 Bison bison bison
TGCCAAGAGTTGACTCATTGGAAAAGACACTGATGCTGGGAGGGATTGGGGGCAGGAGGAGAAGGGGATGACAGAGGATGAGATGGCTGGATGGCATCACTGACTCGATGGACATGAGTTTGAATGTACTCCAGGAGTTGGTGATGGACAGGGAGGCCTGGTGTGCTGCGATTCATGGGGTTGCAAAGAGTCGGATATGACTGAGCAACTGAACTGAACTGAAGTTTGGAACAGTTTTCTATTTGTTGTATTTTTTCCCTCTTTATCTACCTCTTTTCATACTATAATTTTCACTGACTCTTTTATTGAATTCCATTGTATCTTCTCAGTTCATCAATTATATGGTTTAAGCTTTTTGTGTGATTTCCCTGGAGTTCACAAAAGAGATTTTTAACCACTCTGTTTACCTTCAGATATCACTATACTGCTTCACATGTGGTACAGATAATAGAAAATAAAACTCCCAAGTCTGTCTTCTTCCCCATGTGACAGTACAGTAATTGATTTCAGTTACCCATGTTTATAATCATCTGTTCCATTGTTCTATTTTTGCTCATACCTTTAGATCATTGAAAAATATGAAAACTCACATATTTTACTTTCATTTCCTCTTCCTTTGTCTCTCTACACTTCTTTGTGTAAATCCAAGTTCTGAATTGTATAATTCACCTTTGCCCTAAACAATTGGTTTAATATTTTTTTCAGAAATATGTGTTTCTGGAAATGAATTCTTTCATTTCTTGTTTAAAATAGTTTTATTTCTCTCCATGTTTGAATAGCATTCTACTTGAAGTAGAATTATAGGTTAGTGTATATTGTTTCATTCAAAATTTTAAATATTTCACCCAGTATTCAACTTCCTTGCATAGTTTGTGGCAAAACGTCTAGTCTACTGTGGTTATTCCTGCCTCTCTCTAAAAATGTTATTATTTTAATCAGAGGCTTTTGATTCCTCTGGTTTCTTTGCTTTGTCTCTCCTCTTGACTTTTCACTTTTATAAATATTCCTCCTTAGTCGTGTCTCACAAGTTTTATATCTCTAAGCCATTGTTGTACTCTAGATGGTGCTGGTAAAGTTTGAGGGGTGAATTCAAATATTAGACATGCTTCTGATTTGTTTCTTAGAACTGAGATATTCACAAACATTTCTCTAATTGTATAGCTTTTAACCCTAGTCCCTTCTCCCTTCTCTGACTACAGTTTTTCCAATATATATTTTTAAAATATTAGACTCCTAATGACTATAATTTTTTCTCCTTAGATGATAAAGGAAGGCTAAAGAGGGGCAGGAGAGAAAGGTATTCTTTTTCACCAGCTGAAATTTCACCAGCTGGTAAAGCCATTTTTCCTGGAGGGAGGACTTTTGTTATAAAGAGAACAGTGGCTGGCTATATTTCATGATGATTCCTTTTCCTTTGCTTCTTGCACAAGTATGAGAGGATCTTTCTTGTATCTTCACTGTAAGAAATGGTAGATTTCTGTTGAAAGGTAAGCCCCCCAAAATGCTGGGTCTTATATACGTCCCATAGGTCTCATATGTGGTCCCCAGGAATTTCTCACTCATCTGATAATCCACACACAGCATCCAACAGTTAATTACTGTTACTGTCTACATCTCTGAACAATGTAGGGCTGAAGAGTCTTCTACTCTGGATAAACCAACTTCAGCTGTGTCTGTCTGTCCAAACTTCAGTGTGGCAGTTTGCCAATCTGTTCTCTGATGGGATCAAGAAAGTCATTATATTTAGTTTATCCAGTTTCTCTTTTGAGGATAAGAATAATGCCTTCCAAGTTCTTTACATATCATAGCTGAAACCATAAGTTCCAACAACGAAAAATCTTACTTAAAATGTATATGACAACTTAAAAACCACTTGAGAAAAAAAGAGAGAATCTTTTGTACTTTTCAAAGTATCTGCCACTTTGCATCCACTTAATGTTTCCCCAAATTCCAACCTTCTAGTATTACTACCCCTGAAATTCTGGCTTCTTTCTGGATATTATTTTCATTATATTTGGATTTGAATAGTTTGATCATGACATACCTAAGCTTGGTTTACTTTTAATTTACTCTTACTAGTCCTCACTCTGAATTTACTTCTTTCTATAGTTTTAGAAGTTTTTCAGCCATTTTCCCCAAATACTTTTTAGACACTCTCACTAATCCATAGTTATTTGTTCATTTCTTTTGAAGTACCTGATGGTGTTATTTCTATTCTGCCATTAAGCCCATCTATTTTAAAATAAAAAATTATAATAGTTTTCACTCCATAAATTAAAAAAAATTTTTTTCACTGAGATTTCCTATCTTTTCTGTCATTTCAAGTTTATTTTTCTTTTTTTGCTTCCAGGCACAAGTATATAGGAGCTGCTTTGAAATCTTTTTCTAGCAAAACATCTAAGTAACCAATTAACAGTGTATTCTGAATTTTTGTTCCCTTGAATAGGTTAAAATGTCATTTTCAAATTATTATTATTATTTTTTTTTTACTTACTAAGCCCTTCTAGATTATATCCTGCATATAGTCTGCAATGCTCTTTAGACTCAGATTTCTATCGCAGTCATCAGGAGTATGTTAGTGTTTTTACTTTAGCAGAGAATCAATCTTGTTAAACTCAAGTTTAAAGCTCTCTCATCTTTTTAGGCAGTGGTGTGAATCTTATTTTATTGACCTATTTTTAAATGACGCTCTGGGTTACTTCCCTGCATATATAGTTTTGGGGCTGATTGAGAATTTCGAAATTGATCATAGGAATTTGAATACCTTTCTCTGACTCTCTCCCCTCTGGGATTTTCTCACTTCTCTAGACTGCCTGGGCTCTTTTCCTTGCTTCCTCTGGCCAGGAGCGTGGTGGACTTCCCACGATTGTGTCTTCTGTTTAGGTTGAAGCTGAGGTTTGCTTGGGGGAAAGTCGGGGGCTGGGGAAGCACACAAAGAAATAAAAAATTGGAAAACATGGTAGGTAGACAGTTCTCCATGGGTCTTTGACATTTCATCTTGGCTTTCAAACAGTTATGATAGGCACTTTGGTAAATAAAAGTAGAAGGTATTCATTTAAATTTGGATTTCAAATAAACAGTATTTTTAGGTTAAGTATATCACACATATTGTGGAGACATGTTTATACTAAAAGAAGTCATTGCTTATTGGAAAATTAAAATTGAACTAAGTATCCTTCATTTAATCTTAAAATCCTACAAGAATATGCACTGACAGATTTTATTTTAAACTATCTTTTCAAGAAATTTTGTGTAGCAAACAGGCTTGGAGTTGGAAGATAGCCTCTCAGTCTGGAACAGAAGCAAATGTCCAATATAACGGTGATGTCACCCTCTGAATTAAAGAATAGTTTTGCTTGCAGCCTACTATGAGAGTCGTGTCCTCTAAGCTCAGCTCTGCAGCAAACTTACTATGCATGCGTTGTCCGCCTGTCTCCTCTACACTGTCTTTTATTGTTCTGTGCTGCTCTTTTCTTTTGACCAGAATTTATACTTGTTATCATTGGATAGGATTAACTTTAGTTTCTGTACAAGTTCATGTCAGAAATAGAATTCCTCATTTGAAAATGTGGCCATATTTTTTATAATAATTGAAGCAGAAGTAGATAATATGTAGATTATTTGAACAAAACTATTAACCAATTGGAATAATAGGATAATATACCCACCCACTAATGAATACTCATATTTTTCCATTGCACATGGAACTGTCACTGAAGTAGAACATGCCATGAAGAAAGCCTTGGTAAATCTATATGGATTGAAATCATACCCATATTATCTGACCATAACACACACAACTAAGCATCAATAAAAAAAAAAATAGAAATAATTGGAATGTTTTAAAAGTTAAGCAACTGTAAGTGAATTTAATTTGTAATAGTTTACAAAGCTCCCTCTTCATAAATTTTCTAAGTAGCTTTTACTGAAATATACTTAAATTATAGATTTCTCCATTTTAACCATTCTCCTAGAGTCACTTCCTTTTAAAAACTGTTGTGAAAATTCCTTAGTCACCAGTACCACACAGCATAAGAGTATAAGCCAAATTTCGTTGTTAGACTAAGCACATCTTAAGTTATTTTGTCAAATGGCTATACATATTTCTAGAAGTTTACTGTCAAATTTAGCCTTTACCTTGTTGGAGACCGGTAAGTCTCTGGGTATATTCCTTACCTACTCTATGCAGCATTGTTTCAGGATATATTTGTTTCATAACATTTATTCACAACAATAATTGTGCTGTGCAAGCCAGATCTATTGAACACAAATATCTGGAGGTAGCTCAGGTGGCTAGATTTTTCAAAATTCCCCACTGATGCACACCAAAGCTAACAATTCTTTTCTAGAAATATGCTTTAAGCAGAGTCAAGCATTAAAATGTATTTTTCACTTAACTATGCATACAAAGTTGATTCATTTGGCTTCAAGGAGTAGAGGTTATTATTTGTTGTTGCTGTTTGTTGTTCAGTCACTAAGTCACGTCTGGCTCTTTGTGACCCTATGGACTGCAGCACACCAGGCTTCCCTGTCCTTCACTGTCTCCTGGAGTTTGCTCAACCTCATGTCCATCGAGTCAATGATGCCATCCAATCATTTCATCCTCTGTTGCCTCCTTCACCTCCTGCCCTCAATCTTTCCCAGCATCAGGGTCTCTTCCAGTGAATCAGCTCTTTGCATCAGGAGGCCAAAATATTAGAGCTTCAGCATCAGCCCTTTCAATGAATATTCAGGGTTGATGTCCTTTAGGATTGACTGGTTTGATCTCCTGCAGTCCAAAGGACTCTAAAGAGGTTACTATTAAAGGAATTTAAATATATATTTATAAGTAACTGAAGAAAAAATGGGAAAAAAAAGAAACAGTAACAGTGGGAAATCACCTAAGATATTAAATGTAGTCTGCCTCTGTGAGGCTGAGTTTGAATGTTGTTCTCCAAGTCTCCGAGCTGATTATAACTTACCTGCTCTGCATTTCAATTAATTCTTTTTCTAAAACAGTGACAAAACTTGTGAGAGTACTACAAAGCCTCTAATACTCTGAGAACTTTCCTTCTTTCTCAGTATCTGATCCTAAGCTGTTTTTACCCTCCAGGACTTCTTTCCACTTAGTGAGATTATGTTATTAACACACGACCCACTGCACTTCTATTTGGGGAAAATATCTATTTTTAGGGTCTTTCTACTGGGATATTTTTAAATATTTTATGGCAAGGCTACTGCAAGAGAAATTTATTCAGAAACAGTTTAGAGACCTGAAACTCTGCTGCTGTTCCTGCTAAGTCGCTTCAGTCGTGTCCGACTCTGTGCGACCCCATAGACGGCAGCCCACCAGGTTCCCCCGTCCCTGGGATTCTCCAGGCAAGAACACTGGAGTGGGTTGCCATTTCCCTCTCCAATGCATGAAAGTGAAAAGTGAAAGTGAAGTCGCTCAGTCGTGTCTGACTCTAGTGACCCAATGGACTGCAGCCTACCAGGCTTCTTCGTCCATGGGATCTTCCAGGCAAAAGTACTGGAGTGGGGTGCCATTGCCTTCAATCTGTGACAATGAAAAGAGAAAAGTGTACCTTAATAGGTGTTTGGCATATATTCAGAGAAACCATCCCAAACAGGCTTGATTTTGTGTGAATCTAGAAATTTTCTGTGAAATGGCATTTTCTCCACTATCCATTACAAAGACACAAAAACTAAAAGAAATATTTTCTTAGTTTCAAATATTATTAGTAACCTTGCCTTTGCTATTGCATTTGAGATTGTTGGAAGTATGTCATTCTCTCATTGCTGAAATCAGTTTGCTGAACTCTGGACTGTTTACTTGAATATGAAGGATGTATCCTTCATGTTTTTCTGATTAGCAGTTAGTTTGCTGCAGATATTATAGATTTTTATTAAGCCAAGTGTGCTTAATTCATGCTGTGCTAAATGAAGTAGGTGGCGGCCATTCAATTTACCCAATTAGCAGCAAGAGTCATTTAGGAAAATGCTGAAGGACCAAGGACTCCTCATTAAATTTTATTTATAACAAGGGCAGGAGAGGGAAAGATCATGATACACCCCGCTGCATAAATTCCAAAGATCCAGAATGCTTTATATCTCATGCTCACGCTTTGGCTTGTACAGGGAATATAGTGGGTTTAAATTAGTGTAAAATTATATGTGTTCTGAGTTGAAATTAAGTTTATGTGTACATATTCTTTGGGGGTTATACATCCTCATAGGAGACTTAATTATTAATAGTATATTTGGCCAAATGTATTTGTCACTGAATAGTTAGTATTTAGTGATAATGGAAGTAATACATTCTCTTTAATCATTCATTTTGTATTCAGTCATTTAATAAAAATGTATGGAATAGTTAGCCTTTGTTAAGCCACAAAACAAATTAAAAAATATAAACACACACTGCCTAACTCCCAGAGATGCTAACAGTCCAGAGAGTTGTAGCACTGCAAGAAATTTGTAAGCACCTCTTTCTTACACTAGGTTTCAAAAGTGGCAAAAATATAATTAGCATCTGGTAACAGAAGGAGATCAGCCCTGGGTGTTCTTTGGAAGGAATGATGCTAAAGCTGAAACTCCAGTACTTTGGCCACCTCATGCCAAGAGTTGACTCATTGGAAAAGACACTGATGCTGGGAGGGATTGGGGGCAGGAGGAGAAGGGGATGACAGAGGATGAGATGGCTGGATGGCATCACCGACTCGATGGACGTGAGTCTCAGTGAACTCCGGGAGTTGATGATGGACAGGGAGGCCTGGCATGCTGTGATTCATGGGGTCACAAAGAGTCGGACACGACTGAGTGACTGAACTGAACAGTTATATGGCCAAAAATCATATTTAAATAGAATGATTTTAGGAAGTTGCCAGACTGGGAACAGACATATACTTTAGGCAGGAATTTACTCCATTTCCTATGTAGCTTTTGTGGAAGACTTAGAATGCTCCTCTTCGTAACCTAACTCACTTCTCCCCAGGTCTGGGGTTGTAATTTAAGGAACTGATGAATTTGCTGATAGAAACTGGTCTTGGGTTGCTCAGTTTTACCCTCTTTGGTGACAGTTGCCTAAAGAAAATTAATAAGCTTCTCTTCTCCACATTGACAGTTTCTGTAGAGTTCAAATGCTGCTCCATCATATTTTCAGCATTCTTACAAGGTGACTCACTTGTCTCTCAATTATTCCAGAAACCCAAGCAGGGAAAAGGTTGGGAGATTACTGAGTTTCCATCAAGTTCCCTAAAGACAGTCCCTCATTGTGTCTAACACATCAGGTTTACTTCCTGGTCCCCTCTTCCCAGTGAGACCAGGTTAATTGGCTCTTGTTCAGCATTTGCAGACTGAGGCCACATGTGAAAGAGCAGACTTCTATTCTCATGTCTCGAGAGAGAATAGCATGAATTGTCTCCAGTCCATGAATGAAATGGGCAGGAGGCAGGGGCGGGGGAGCAACCTCACTCTGTACAGTTCTTTCCCTCCCTTTTCTCCCTCCTGCAGCTACTGATACTCTTTCTTATTCTTTAGGCCAAGCACCAAGAGTTGCATCTTGGTAAGTAAGTGACAATGTGATGTGCTTTCTGGTATTGTTGAAATTTCTCAAGACTAAACATTTCTGATGTAAGAGCTAACGAGATGAGCCGTAATCATTTTTTGTTGTTGTTGTTCTAATTTTATCTCATAGATACAATCCACATTTTTTAAAATGCTTTACTGAGGTATGAAGATGTGTTAAAAAAATATTTTTAGGAAATCTTCAGTGAGTCAGTTCAGTCGCTCAGTCATGTCTGAGTTTTTGTGACCCTGTGGACTGCAGCATGCCAGACTTCCCTGTCCATCACCAACTCCTGGAGCTTACTCAAACTCATATCCGTTGAGTCGGTGATGCCATCCAATCATCTCATCCTCTGTCATCCCCTTCTCATGCCTTCAATCTTTCCTAGCATCAGGGTCTTTTCAAATGAGTCTGTTCTTTGCATCAGGTGGCCAAAGTATTGGAGTATCAGCTTCAGCATCAGTCCTTCCAATGAACACCCAGGACTGAACTCCTTTAGAATGCACTGGTTGGATCTCTTTGCAGTCCAAGATACTCTCAAGAGTCTTCTCCAACACCACAGTTCAAAAGCATTGATTCTTTGGTGCTCAGCTTTCTTCACAGTCCAACTCTCACATCCATGCATGACTACTGGAAAAACCATAGCCTTGACTAGACAGACCTTTGTTGGCAAAGTAATGTCTCTGCTTTTTAATATGCTGTCTAGGTTGATCATAGCTTTTCTTCCAAGGAGCAAGCATCTTTTAATTCATGGCTGCAGTCTCCACCTGCAGTGATTTTGGAGCCCAAAAATATAAAGTCTCCAATTGTTTCCACTGTTTCCCCATCTATTTGCTATGAAGTGATGGGAATGGATACCATGATCTTACTTTTCTGAAAGCTGAGTTTTAAGCTATCTTTTTCACTCTCCTCTTTCACTTTCATCAAGACGCTCTTTAGTTCTTCTTCGCTTTCTGCCATAAGGGTGGTGCCATCTGCATATCTGAGATTATTGAAATTTCTCCCAGCAATCTTGATTCCAGCTTGTGCTTCATCCAGCCTGGCATTTTGTTTGATGTGCTCTACATATAAATTAAATAAGCAGGGTGACAAGATACAGCCTTGACGTACTCCTTTCCCTATTTAGAACTAGTCTGTTGTTCCATGTCCAGTTCTAACTATTGCTTCCTGACCTGCATACAGATTTCTCAGGAGGCAGGTCAGGTGGATGTTATTCCCATCTCTTTAAGAATTTTTCACAGTTTATTGTGATCCACACAGTTAAAGTCTTTGGCGTAGTCAATAAAGCAGAAGTAGATGTTTTTCTGGAACTCTCTTGTTTTTTTTGATGATCCAACAGATGTTGACAATTTGATCTCTGGTTTCTGCCTTTTCTAGATCCAGCTTAAACATCTGGAAGTTCATGGTTCATGTACTGCTGAAGCCTTTCTTAGGGAATTTTGAGCACTACTTTGCTAGTGTGTGAGAGAGAACTGCAAACGTGTGGCAGTTTGAGCATTCTTTGGCATTGCCTTTCTTTGGGATTGGAATGAAAACTGACCTTTTCCTGTCCTGTGGCCACTGCTGAGTTTTCCAGATTTGCTGGCAGATTGAGTGCAGCACTTTCACAGCATCATCTTTTAGGATTTTAAATAGCTCAACTGGAATTGTACTTGCATTTTTCATAGTGATGCTTCCTTAGGCCCACTTGATTTGGCATTCCAGGATGTCTGGTTATAGGTGAGTGATCACACCATTGTGGTTATCTGGGTCATAAAGATTTTTTTTGTATAATTCTTCTGTGTGTTCTTGCCACCTCTTCTTAATATCTTCTGTTTCTGTTAGGTCCGTACCATTTCTGTCCTTTATTGTGCCCATCTTTGCATGAAATGTTCCTTTGGTATCTCTCATTTTCTTGAAGAGATCTCAAGTCTTTCCCATTCTATTTTTTTCCTCTATTTCTTTGCTTAAATATACAATAAAGTGTTGTCAATTATATGCACTATGCCCCACAGTAGATCTCCAGAACTTAATTATCCTGCAAAAGTGAAGCTTTGTACCCTTTATTATCACCTGCAAATGTCTAGGCACAGAGAGATGGTATACCACAGATTGATTATCTTACATGTGTGTGTGCTCAGTCATGTTCAGCTCTTTGCACCCATGGCCTGTAGCACACCAGGTTCTTCTGACCATGGAATTTTTCAGGCAAGACTACTGGAGCGGGTTGCCATTTCCTCCTCCAGAGGCTCTTCCCAACCCAGGGACCAAACCCATGTCTCCTGCATCTCCACATTGCAGGTGTATTCTTTACCACTGAGCCGCCTATGATTAGCTTATAAACAACAGGAATGTATTTCTCACAGGTATGGAAGCTGGAAACCCTAGATCAAACTGCCAGCATGGTTGGATAAGGACCCTCTTCCATAACATTGGCTGCTTGTGTCCTCTCATGGAGGAAGGGACTATGGAACCCAGTGGGGTCTCATTTATAAGAACATAACCCCATGGATGCCATGAGTCTTCACCCTCATGACCTAAGCACTCTACCAAGGCTCCATTCCTAAAACCATCACATTAAGTATTAAATTTTCAACATGAATTTTGAGGGAACACAAACATTCAGATCAGAGCAACAGTGGAATCTGTTATTCAAATTATCATAAAAATCTTTTTAAATTAACTATTTGGACCACAGTAATACATTCTCTATGCATTTGCATGGCACTTTGTGGTTTTTAACTTTAGGACAACCTTTGCAATTATGTATGGTTTGATAGGAAATCAAGCTACAAAGAAGTTATTTGATCCAAGCCTAAAGTGAATTCTGGTTTTGTGGTATTTTTTTCATAATATTGTACTAAGTTCTTTGTGTCAGATACCTATGGTGTTGTTTTTCAAATCTTAATTTTCTTTTGAAATGTAAAATACAGTAATGCCATGAATTTTTCATGTTATGAAATTTTTGCTATTTACAATATTCTTAAGGAATAGCTTTAAAGTCTCAGGCTATAATTCTGGATTGTAAAATTACAATTTCATGAACAGTAACAATTATAAAACAACAGCTATTCCAGTAAAATCATCACTAAAATTTCATTAAAATTGATAGAATATCAGTCTTTACTCCAAATAACTTCTATGACTTTTTTTTTTACTTTGTATAAGTTGGATTGTAAATACATAGAATCCAAAGTTTCTAGTAGTCTGATTAATAAAAACCAATGTGTTCTCTACCCTATGGAAGAAAGTATAGAATAACAAAAAAAAAAAAAAAAAGGAAAAAGTTCACATCCAGTAAGAAATATAAACTACTGAATAATTAATTCAGGAAATATTTAGGAAATATATACTATGCCAAATTCTATGCAGAGATTGGAGTCATAATGTTGAAAGAAAAACAAATTTATCTGGAAGAAATGTGCATTTTGTGAACTTATTAAAAAAAAAAAAGTCTAGCTTAGACCATCAAGTTACAAGAGACTTTTAAGGCATGATATTTAATCTGAGATCAGATAAATGTAAAATAGTGTTTTGTTCATTTAACTACTACGAATTGGGGAATAAACACTTATTAGCAGGAGTACCATTTTTTGAACCAATATTTCAAAACAGTAAGAATTAAAGATGCTTATGTTTTTTCCCTTTATAAGGCTTTGAGTAATTGCATAAACTAGGCCTGGCATTGTATTTATGTTACTTTATTGGAGCTTTATTACTTTATTAATAATTTATTTATTATAACTCATGCATTGTAAAATGCATGAATACATAAATTCAAAATAATGCTGAGATTTAAAACATAAAAATTCAACATTTCTGTGGAATGTCCTCCTAACTCAACACTTTTAATTTCTTCATCTTTCTTAGAAGCTGAGATCTTAGAAAAGTAGACACTATTCATAACAAATCAAAGTTTTCCTTTAAGATCCTGTCAATATCATTCTTTATGCAGAAATCAAAAATTACCAGTCATTTTCAAATAAGCAGAATATTATAAGTAAATGAAAGTTTAAAAGAGAACAACAAATATAGCAAATTAAAGATGTTCTTGTTGTCTTTTTAAAATCTGAAGATAAATTTAATGTAATCTTATTAATACAACAGGTTATCATTTGTCTTTTACTTCAAGAGATTGTATTTGCAACTGGGCCAGATTCCACAATTAAGTCTTCAACATCCTCCTTTTTTTTTTCCTTTAAATCAGGAGCTGTGTTGCCACTCAAGTTTTATAAATGTAGCTGAAAACTTGCAGTAAATAATTTAGCTTCTAGGTGACATTCATTCACACAAGAAGTGTGTACTTAGCATCCACTATGTTCTAGGCACATTCTGTACACTACAGGGATAAACCATTCAGCAAGTAAAGTTATTTGTCTCCTATAGTTTACACCTTCATCAGATAATTCATTGTCTCTTTCATCCTGGTTGGCATATATTTTTTAAATTTTAGTTTGGAATTTTCCTGGTTCTTGGTGTGAAACTGATGATGTTGATTTTTTTTTAATTATTATTATGATGATGATGATTTTTTACTTTACAATATTGTATTGGTTTTGCCATACATCAACATGCATCCACCATGGGTGTACACGTGTTCCAATGAAACTTGATACTTCCAAATTAGGAGACTCAGGATCTTATTTCAATTTGTTTTGTTTTAGCTAACAAGCTCTGCCAAATACAGGGGCAAAGGGAGGTACAATACCAGTTTTCCCACCTGGGTTCCAATGACATCTAAAGGAAACGGCTGAGTGACAGTGGGCATTCCACAATATGGGCATTCCATATGGTGTCCATTAGCATGTTGCGGGGTGGGAATTATGGTTCAATGATGGCAGAAGTTCTAACTCCTTATTTGACCTTCCCTGACATAAACCAGGCAGATGTGTTTTTACATCTTTCTGAGGCTAGAATTTGATTCCCCATTTGGCCTTGGCTGGCATGGGGTGGGTTAGAGTCATAGTTCTCTTCTGTAGAACTTGTCTGAATTAGAGCAGTTATTGTCTAAAATTTTTCCGCCTTTGAAAGCATATTGTCCAAGCATCTGACTCTTTCTTCCTCATTTTTCTAGAGAGCAGGCTTTTACTGTTTGTGTTTTGGGGGCTGTGCACATTGGCATTTCTGAGTTGACAGTTTCTTCAGCTCTAAATCTGGAATATAAGGTGAAGAAAGCCCGGGGAAAGCATCACCATATTTTTCCTGGGTTTAGGATGTCCTTAGCGGGCCTGCTGCTTTCTCTCATGTTTACAAGTCTTTTGTTTGTTTTAGTTATAATGTATAACTAGATTTTAGTTCTGCTTTAGTATCAGGAAAAGGAAACATGTCTCCTCCTTAGAAGCACTGAGTAGTCTCAACACATTTGCAGAGCCAAAATTTTTTCAGTGTATCACCTTGTGTGCGCACTCTGAAAAAACGTTTTCCACTAACACATATGTATGGAATCTAGAAAGATAGTACCAACCATCCTACATGCAGGGCAGCAAAGGAGACATGGACAGAAGGAACAGACTTTTGGACACAATGGGAAAAGAAAAGGTTGGGATGATTTGAGAGAATAGCTTTGAAACATATATATTACCATATGTAAAATAGATGGCCAGTGGGAGTTTGATGTATGACACAGGGAGCCCAAGGCAGGTGCTCTGTGAATACTTGGCAGGATGGGCAGGGGAGGGAGGTGGGATGGGGGTTCAGGAGGGAGGGGACACATGTATGCCTGTGGCCAATTCATGTTGATGTAGGGCAGAGGCCATCACAATATTGGCAAAGTAATTATCCTCCAATTGAGATAAGTAAGTTCAAAACATAAAATAAAAAGCATTTTCAGATGAGAAGAAGGAAAGGAACTAAATAAGAAAAAAAAAATAGTAGCACTTCAAAAGCAATTTTATACATTTGAAAAATCTTCCACAGCACATATATTAGTTTCTGGTACCTGCAAGGTGGGATGAGTTGGGCAATTATGGAATAAATAAATTTTATTTAACAGGAGAATGAAATATGAGCAATTCCCAACAATTTTCTTCCCTCTAATATATAATTGCCTCACTGCTATAGACACACTTTGATATGTATGAAAAATTCATTGAAATGTATTTTACATGGACAATCATATTGCAGTTGATAATTTTGGTGTCAAATTGTTTTACTTTGTATGATTCATTTCAATTGTTGGAATAGCAGAAGACATCCAGTGAAAAATTGTGATAAATCCAATAAATATAGCCATTGTGACAAGATAGGTGTGTTTTTATCCGCCAAGATTGCTGTGATTTAGAAGAGATGTAATATTTTGAAAAAACAGTATAGTCATCTCCTAAGACAAATGAAATTCAAAACATAATAGCTTATGATATGAAAAGAACATCCCATATACTAATGATGATGCTCACTGTTAACACATTTCTTCACTTCCCTTTTGCCATGCCACAAAGCTTATTAGTGATATCATTATCATTATCATTTGTTGGTTTTCAATATTACCTTGTATGTTTTGCTTGAAAGATGTTTTAACTCTTCACAATCTGGAATTTAAATGCTGTACATGTACTCTTCTAGATTTTTGAGTATTTTTGCACAATTTTTAATAGATGTTATCCTAAATCTCTATAACAGTATTCACTTTGTAACCTGGGGCATGTTGTTTGACCTCTGGGTCTGTTACCCTTTTTATAAAAGGAGAAAATCAGAACGGAATCACATGTTTTGTTTCTGTTTTTCTGTCTGCATCTGCTATTTTATTCTAAAACTCAGCAAAAGAGAAAACTCAGTTATATCTAGGACAGTTATTTTCAAATTAACATGCTTAAGAAAATCTTACTTCAGTTTTCAGACTTTTCACTATGTAATTGATCTCAAGATGGCCTCCTTAACATTTCCAGATAAATAACATTGCAATTTGGTTTCCCTACATCACTCTTGACTATTCAGTTGCTTTCTGTATGTTGTAGTAGTAGACTATACTATCCTTTCTTTCTTGTTTTCTCATTAACCTAAGGTGATTTTAGAACACAAAGCAAAGTATACCATATGAGTTTTAACAAAGGTACATACTTACTGAAGTATGTACTTATTGAAGTATACTTACAAAAAACATCAAGACAGAATACTTTACCACTCTAAATATTTCCTCTAAATTTGTTTATTCCCTAGATTTTTGGGGGGATGTTTTATATTACCATGTGTTTTAGAATAAAATTGTCAGACTCTATAAAAGCAAATAAAAGAGTAGGTTATATATACAGATTGCCCTGAAATTATAGATCAAGGTAAAGACAGATGACAGCTTAATACAGTCAAATCTATGTGCATGGTATATATCTGTTTATTTAGATGAGGAGTTGTCAGGGACTTCCCTGGACGTCCAGTGATTAAGAATCTGTCTTTCCAACATAGGGAATACAGATTCTATCCCTGGTCAGGGAGCTAAGATCCCATTTACCTTCATGGTGTGACCAGAAATAAATAAAATAAGTGAGAAGTTGGAAAACTTTTTCTATAAAAGATAAGATATTAAATATTCAGGATCAACCTACCTGACTTCAGGCTCTACTACAAAGCCACAGTTATCAAGACAGTAGGGTACTGGCACAAAGACAGAAATATAGATCAATGGAACAAAATAGAAAGCCCAGAGATAAATCCACGCACATATGGACACCTTATCTTTGACAAAGGAGGCAAGAATATACAGTGGATTAAAGACAATCTCTTTAACAAGTGGTGCTGGGAAATCTGGTCAACCACTTGTAAAAGATGAAACTAGAACACTTTCTAACACCATATACAAAAATAAACTCAAAATGGATTAAAGATCTCAACATAAGACCAGAAACTATAAAACTCCTAGAGGAGAACATAGGCAAAACACTCTCCGACATACATCACAGCAGGATCCTCTATGACCCACC
>NW_011495041.1:6326224-6326782 GCF_000754665.1 Bison bison bison
AGCTGTGGCACATATACACAATGGAGTATTACTCAGCCATTAAAAAGAATACATTTGAATCAGTTCTAATGAGGTGGATGAAACTGGAGCCTATTATACAGAGTGAAGTAAGCCAGAAGGAAAAACATAAATACAGTATACTAACGCATATATATGGAATTTAGAAAGATGGTAATGATAACCCTGTATACGAGACAGCAAAAGAGACACTGATGTATAGAACAGTCTTATGGACTCTGTGGGAGAGGGTGGGAAGATTTGGGAGAATGGCATTGAAACATGTGAAATGTCATGTATGAAACGAGATGCCAGTCCAGGTTCAGTGCACGATGCTGGATGCTTGGGGCTGGTGCGCTGGGAAGGCCCAGAGGGATGGTATGGGTAGGGGGGAGGGCAGAGGGTTCAGGATGGGGAGCATGTGTATATCTGAAATTAAAAAAAAGAAAAAAAAACTCAACAACAAAAAAAAATAAATAAATATTCAGGATTTGGAGGACACATATTGTCTCCCTCACAGGAATATATGAGTGTGTCACATATGTATGACAGAGACTATAA
>NW_011495041.1:6326882-6327721 GCF_000754665.1 Bison bison bison
TAGTTCTTCTTCACTTTCAGCCATAAGGGTGGTGTCATCTGCATATCTGAGGTTATTGATATTTCTCCCAGCAATCTTGATTCCAGAGACTCTATGTATATCGTAAAAATATTTTTTAAAGTGTTAACTTTTGGACCATACACAAACAGGCAATGGACCAGACTGACTGCAATTATTCTTTTTCACCCCTTGATTTGAAGCATTTTAAGTTACACTTTACAAGATTTGTAAAAGCAGATACATTGCTTTGCCGACAAAGGTCCATCTCGTCAAAGATATGGTTTTTCCAGTAATCATGTATGTATTGAGAGTTGGACCATAAAGAAAGCTGAGCATGAAAGAATTGATGTTTTTTTTTTTTCTAATTTCATTTTATTTTTAAACTTTACATAATTGTATTAGTTTTGCCGAATATCAAAATGAATCCGCCACAGGTATACATGTGTTCCCCATCCCGAACCCTCCTCCCTCCTCCCTCCCCATACCATCCCTCTGGGCCGTCCCAGTGCACCAGCCCCAAGCATCCAGCATCGTGCATTGAACCTGGACTGGCAACTCGTTTCCTACATGATATTTTACATATTTCATTGCCGTTCTCCCAAATCTTCCCACCCTCTCCCTCTCCCACAGAGACCATAAGACTGTTCTATACATCAGTGTCTCTTTTGCTGTCTCGTACACCGGGTTATTGTTACCATCTTTCTAAATTCCATATATATGCGTTAGTATACTGTATTTATGTTTTTCCTTCTGGCTTACTTCACTCTGTATAATAGGCTCCAGTTTCATCCACTCATTAGAACTGATTCAAATGTATTCTTTTTAATGGCTGAGTAATA
>NW_011495041.1:6327821-6328698 GCF_000754665.1 Bison bison bison
AGGGGGGAGGGCAGAGGGTTCAGGATGGGGAGCATGTGTATATCTGAAATTAAAAAAAAGAAAAAAAAAACTCAACAACAAAAAAAAATAAATAAATATTCAGGATTTGGAGGACACATATTGTCTCCCTCACAGGAATATATGAGTGTGTCACATATGTATGACAGAGACTATAAGTTTAGTGGCTCAATCGTGTCCAACTTTTTGCAACCACATGGACTGCAGCACTCCAGGCCTCCCTGTCCATCACCAACTCCGGGAGCTTACTCAAACTCATGTCCATTGAGTCGGTGATGCCATCCAGCCATCTCATCCTCTGTCGTCCCCTTCTCCTCCTGCCCCCAATCCCTCCCAACATCAGGTCTTTTCAAATGAGTCAGCTGTACGCATCAGGTGGCCAAAGTATTGGAGTTTCGGTTTCAACATCAGTCCTTCCAATGAACACCCAGGATTGATCTCCTTTAGGATGGACTGGTTGGATCTCCTTGCAGTCCAAGGGACTCTCAAGAGTCTTCTCCAACACCACAGTTCAAAAGCATCAATTCTTCAGCACTCAACTTCTTTATAGTCCAACTCTCACATCCATATATAACCACTGGAAAACCATGGCCTTGACTAGACGTACCTTAGTTGGCAAAGTAATGTCTCTGCTTTTGAATATGCTATCTAGGTTGGTCATAACTTTCCTTCCAAGGAGTAAGCATCTTTTAATTTCATGGCTGTACTCACCATCTGCAGTGATTTTGGAGCCCCCAAAATAAAGTCAGCCACTGTTTCCACTCTTTCTCCATCTATTTGCCATGAAGTTATGGGACCGGATGCCATGATCTTTATTTTCTGAATGTTGAGCTTTAAGCCAACTTTTTCACTCTCCTCT
>NW_011495041.1:6331398-6331718 GCF_000754665.1 Bison bison bison
AGTATTGCTACTCCTGCTTTCTTTTGGTCCCTATTTGCATGGAAAATCTTTTTCCAGCCCTTCACTTTCAGTCTGCATGTGTCCCCTGTTTTGAGGTGGGTCTCTTGTAGACAACATATGTAGGGGTCTTGTTTTTGTATCCATTCAGCCAGTCTTTGTCTTTTGGTTGGGGCATTCAACCCATTTACGTTTAAGGTAATTACTGATAAGTATGATCCCGTTGCCATTTACTTTATTGTTTTGGGTTCGAGTTTATACACCGTGTTTGTGTTTCCTGTCTAGAGAATATCCTTTAGTATTTGTTGGAGAGCTGGTTTGGT
>NW_011495041.1:6332161-6334112 GCF_000754665.1 Bison bison bison
TTCTACTATTTGTTGCCTCCAGAGTGTTTTTAATTTCACTTATTGCATTATTCATTATATATTGACTCTTTTTTATTTCTTCTAGGTCCTTGTTAAACCTTTCTTGCATCTTCTCAATCCTTGTCTCCAGGCTATTTATCTGTGATTCCATTTTAGTTTCAAGATTTTGGATCAATTTCACTATCATTATTTGGAATTCTTTATCAGGTAGATTCCCTATCTCTTCCTCTTTTGTTTGGTTTGGTGGGCATTTATCCTGTTCCTTTATCTGCTGAGTATTCCTCTGTCTCTTCATCTTGTTTAAATTGCTGAGTTTGGGGTGTCCTTTCTGTATTCTGGCAGTTTGTGGAGTTCTCTTTATTGTGGCGTTTCCTCACTGTATGTGGGTTTGTACAGGTGGCTTGTCAAGGTTTCCTGGTTAGGGAAGCTTGTGTCGGAGAATTGACGCTTTTAAACTGTGTTGTTGGAGAAGACTCTTGACAGTCTCTTGGACTGCAAGGATATCAAACCAGTCAATCCTAAAGGAAATCAGTCCTGAATAGTCATTGGAAGGACTGATGCTGAAGCTCCAACACATTGGCCACCTGTTATGAAGAACTGACTCACTGGAAAAGACCCTGATGCTGGGAAAAATTGGAAGCGGGAGGAGAAAGGGACAACAGAGAATGAGATCATTGGGTGGCATTACTGACTCAATGGACATAAGTTTGAGTAAGCTCTGAGAGTTGGTTATGGACAGGGAAGCCTCATGAGTTGCAGTCCATGGCATCACAAAGAGTCGGACATGACTGAGCAACTGAACTGAATATTTGTACTTTTCAGGAAAAAAGATCTTGCAAATACTTGACAAACATATTTCCAAAATTTCAATCTTGACATTATTACTAAAGGCATTGTTTTACACTTTGTTTTTTCCAGTTTTTGTTGCTGGTAAATACAGTAATCACTATACTGATCTTCTTTTCCATGCCTTGCTCAAAAACTAATTTATAAACTTTTGTGAGTTTCCATGGTTTATCTGAGTACAAAATTAAGTTTTCTATGAATAGTGGCAATTTTAATTCTACCTGTGTGCCTTTTATTTCTTACCACATTGATCACCATTTGTTATACTAGCAGGAGTTTTTTTCATGGCTTTTGAGTGTAATCAGGTGAGTATGTCATCTTTGTTCATGGTGAGTTATGTAGACAGGTCCTTGCTTTGCTGTGATAAGACTATTTTAGTCTTGATTTATATAGAGATGGGTTTGGCCCCGAAGTTCCAACAGTTCTTTTTTTTTTTTCTGTTGATCTCAAAACAATGAGTTAATAAATGTTCTTAACTGCCTTTGTTTTCTGAAAGAGTACATCTTTCTTTCCCCATAGATGTGAACTGCAATTAATCATTAGTGGCATTTGGGCCTTGTATTTTTAAGATTTGTGGTTACAAAATATATTTTTAAACGTACATAGAGAACTGTCTGATCTTCATTTTATTCTTGAAATTTATTTTCCAAGTTATGTTTTTACAGAAAATACCTCATCAGCTGGGTTGTCTTATCATTAGTATAATGTTGTTCTTGATAGTTCTTTATTAAGCTTTTAAGAAAACCTTGTGATTTCCTCTGTCATTCCTGGTCTTTGTAATTTATGTTATTTTCTTAGACTATAGTTTACTTAGGGGTGCTTCAATTTCATTAATCTTTTTAAAGAATAAATGTTCAGATTTCCTGATATTACCACTGTTGTCTCTTGTTAAATATTATTGTTCTACTATTTTTATTTACTCTCTATGTACACTGAATTTAATGTACTCTACATTTTTCTTTAAATACTTAAGATGGTACTTTAATTTTAGATTTTTTTTTTTAAATAGGAACACATGTACACCCGTGGTGGATTCATGTTGATGTATGGCAAAACCAATACAATATTGTAAAGTAATTAGCCTCCAATTAAAATAAATAAATTT
>NW_011495041.1:6334820-6339020 GCF_000754665.1 Bison bison bison
CTGTGGTGTTGGAGAAGACTCTTGAGAGTCCCTTGGACTGCAAGGAGATCCAACCAGTCCATCCTAAAGGAGATCAGTCCTGGGTGTTCATTGGAAGGACTGATGTTGAAGCTGAAACTCCAATACTTTGGCCACCTGATGCGGAGAGCTGACTCATTTGAAATGACCCTGATGCTGGGAAAGATTGAGGGCAGGAGAAGAAGGGGACGACAGAGGATGAGATGCTTGGATGGGATCACCAACACAATGGACATGGGTTTGGGTAGGCTGCAGGAGTTGGTGACGGACAGGGAGGCCTGGCGTGCTGCAGTCCATGGGGTCGCAAAGAGTAGGACATGACTGAGAGATTCAACTGAACTGAGTTACCTCATGACATTGTAGGGAATGGTTTATGTCCAATTAAGAAAATGTGTACTCGGCAGTTGCTGGTATAGTCTTCTAAACATGCTAGTTAGGTTTAGTTAGTTGATAGCCTTTTCAGTATCCTATGTTTATTAATTTTTCTACTGACCCTATCAATTGCTCAGAGAAGTGTTAAACACACAAAGCTGGATGATTTAGCTCTTAAACCTACCTACTTTTGTTCCGTTAATGACAAACACTATTGGCATTTACAAATAGAATTATTGTGTCTTAATGAATTAATCCCTTTCTATTATAACATGTCCCCTTTTACCAGTTAATACTCCTTCTCTTGAATCCACTTTCCATGTTGTTATTAAGCCACACCTGATTTTTGACGTTTAGTTCTTGCGTGTTATTTCTTTCTCCTGCATTTTTTCAGGTCTTTATATGGTGTTTAATATGTATAAACACCATATTATTATATCTTCTTTTCCTATATTTTAACAAGTACTGCTTTAAAATGAAAGGTTTAGCTAATTTACATTAACAGAATACGACGTGGATTATATTTTTGGTTCTTTGGAGCTTTATATTTATTGTGTTTAGTATCACATGCTTCTGTGTACTGTGTGCTTTTCCACACGGTCCTCTTTTGGAAGGTAGAGATATAGAAGGGTTAGGGTTGTCATGTCACAGAAGCAGGAAATGCAAGTAGGTAAATTAAAAGTCCAACAGAAAAATTTGTGAGTTGAGAAAATCCTAGTAACCTGAAAATTACTGTAAATCCTGGGGAGTTGATCAATCAATATTTGTTTTCTTTCCTTTCCCCCTAAAGGAGGCTTATGTCTTAACTTCATTCTATTATCCACTGCCTGACCGCCCCCCTCCCCACTGGAATGAAGAATGAAAATATTTTGCCTCCACCACTGTTTTCTGACAGCCAGTGATTTCCAAAATTGTCCCTAAATTGACAGATTTCTCAATTCTATGCTGTTGGGAAGTCAAGGAATTCATAAAAAAGTCCCATTTCTTTTTGGTTTTGATGCTGGAATAGAGAAATACGTTGTTGTATTTCCCTGCAATAGCACTTAATATTTGACTTGAGAGTGTATATGGGTCTTGCAGCAGGAAAAAAAAAGTGCAGATGGATGGGAGCCTAGTGAGTTTTATGTCCACTAGAAATAGTAAGTATAGTCCAGAACTTGAACTTAAGTCATTAATTAATCCACCCCAGGTGATTCCAGACACTAGAAGCTGAACAGGGATCACTGTCCTTTGAATTTACAGTTGTTTACAGAGCATGGTTAGATGGTCTCACTGACTCAGTGGACATGAATTTGAGCAGAGTCTGGGAGATAGTGAAGGGCAGGGGAGCTTCGTGTGCTGCAGTTCGTGGGGTCTCAAAGAGTCGGACATGACTTAGCGCCTGAACAGCAACAACAGATGAAGCATGGTCCTTCCAGCACCCACTGGTTAGCTGAGATGCACAAAGAGATTCTGCTTCAGAGGGATCCACAGGCCAGGGATTATCAGTGCTTTTTAACAATCAAAATATCTGGGAAAATAATGAATAGGGCAACAGTTTTGTAAGCAGATGACAGAATCTGAATGAGTCACTTAAACAGGCAGAAGGGGCAGAAGCCAAAACAAAACGCCAGAGTACAAAGTCAACTTTGGAGAACTCCCAAGTAGAGAGAAGCAAGAAGACCATTCAAACAGACACATTAGAAGGCTATTTTGGATGAGTGTGTAACTCTTAACACAGTCACTGTCTTATGTGTATGACTGTGTGTGATGCGTTGCCAAGCCAGCTCTGATGAAAGAACTAGGGAGAGAGTGTACAGAAATGAGTTGACACTGCAATAAATAGCATTAAAGTATTTCCTTGTTATACTTGCTACACAAATTTGTTGCACATAATTAAATTATACTAGGCCATCATGAATTGATTCCAAAAACTTACATAGTGCCAAGAATTGATTAAGGACTTTTGGTGTGAAGCTAAGCTGGAAGCAGTTAAAAGCATGGACGTTTTTCCATGCTTTTGTTATTGGACTTAGAGGAAAATCTGAAATCTGTGAATAGAAAGGGACAGTAAACAAAAGTGTTTGTTGTTTTCCGTAGGATAACTCTCCTAATGCCTTTAGCCCTGGGCACTGAAGATTTATTGACAGATCTAAGAGAAGTAGCAAAAATTTCAGCACCTTCAGAAATGAAACCAAAGTATCAATGAGGCAAACAATTTAGTGTGTATATTTTACATTTTATTCAGAGCTTTTTGTTTGTGTTACCCATCTGTGTTTTCAATCCTTTTTTTTTCTGTCTTTGCTTTTATTTCTTTCTTCTTTATTTTTCAAGTGAAATTTGAGATAGGATGGAAATATGCAGAGATACAGATAGATACTACAAAGGATGAAGGGGTGGGGCTGTGAGCATAACCCACGCTCTTATCATTCACGCCTGTTATGAGTCTGTAAAATATTTCAGTGGGTTCTTTGAGACACAATTTGAGAATCATTGCGTTTGAGGACTGTTATAACTGTAATCCAGGCTTAGGTATCTAACATCCTGGAGAATGTCCCATGTACCTTCTCCTTTTACTGACTGGCATATTCTGTATGTCCACAATAGGACTTGGATGCTTATTACACACATAATTGTTGGCTTCTGAAGCAGTGGGTATAAAGATTCTGAGATCAAAGGAGTGTTCTGAATTGGATACATATATTTGAGGGTCTCCAGAATATAGAAAGTGTTTAATGCTAGAAATCTAAAGGGAACACACGGGCAGTAAATGTGAACAGAAAAGAGAAATGGCCCAATGTCGTCTATGGTGCCCTGTCATATTCAGAATTGGAGGCAGTGAAGATGACTTAGAAAAGGAGTTCAATAGTGGATAATGAAATGGTAGGAGAACCAGATCAAAGTGGTGTCATAAAGTTAGTGTTTTAAAGACAAACTAGTTGTGAAATGCTTTTAATCAAGTAAGATAATCATTTATAAACTTGAGAAGGCTAATTTTAGCTGGACAGTGTGGGCAGAACTGATGGGAAGGAGTTTGAGAAATGAGAGGAAATAATTTAAGACAATCAGAAAGGATTTAAGAAATTTTGATGTAAGAGAAATATATGGGGATAGCTAGACAGTAATTAAAAAAAAAAAAAGCCTATTCTAACTGACATAGAAAGCCATATTCATTTCAGTTTTAATGTTTGGGAGATAACAGTTTGTCTTCAAGCTTCAGCCAGTGAAGTGATTGTAATGTTAGAAGCTTCAAACCAAGCAATTAGAGAAATAAACCCTAAGAAAAGGCAGCAAAGGACATTTTGAAAATTCTACCACAAGTTTTTAAGAGACACTGTGTATATTTCTATTCTCAAAGATATGTTTTCAATATTTCTCATTTTGATAAGTACACTCTTATTTAACTGCCTTGACAAGTATATAAAGCACACATTTCTTATTTTGAATTTCAATGATCAAGACATCAATGTTTTTGTAAAGCAGGTTTATGTTCATCCTAATGCAATCTTAATATTTATAGAGGTACAAGATATTGACAACTTTCTGAGTTGACCAATGATATACTTTCAGTTCAGTTTAGTTCAGTTGCTCAGTCGTGTCTGACTCTTTGTGACCCCATGAATCGCAGCACGCCAGGCCTCCCTATCCATCACCAACTCCCGGAGTTCACTCAAACTCACTTCCATCAGGTCGGTGATGCCATCCAGCCATCTCATCCTCTGTCGTCCCCTTCTCCGGCCCCCAATCCCTCCCAGCATCAGAGTCTTTTCCAATGAGTCAACTTTTCACATGAGGTGGCCAAAGTACTGGAGTTTCAGCTTTAGCATCATT
>NW_011495041.1:6340495-6344398 GCF_000754665.1 Bison bison bison
TGATGAACTATGGACTGAGGTTCATGACATTGTACAGGAGACAGGGATCAAGACCATCCCCATGGAAAAGAAATGCAAAAAACCAAAATGGCTGTCTGGGGAGGCCTTACAAATAGCTGTAAAATGAAGAGAAGGAAGGTGAAGTCGCTCAGTCGTGTCTGACTCTCTGCGACCCCGTGGACTGCAGCCTACCAGTCTTCTCCGTCCATGGGATTCTCCAGGCAAGAATACTGGAGTGGTTTACCATTTCCTTCTCCAGGGGATCTTCCTGACCCAGTGATTAAATCCGGGTCTCCCGCATTGGAGGCAGACACTTTAACCTCTGAGCCACCAGGGAAGTGAAAAGCAAAGGAAAAAAGGAAAGATATAAGCATCTGAATGCAGAGTTCCAAAGAATAGCAAGGAGAGATAAGAAAGCCTTCCTCAGTGATCAATGCAAAGAAATAGAGGAAAACAACAGAATGGGAAAGACTAGAGATGTCTTCATGAAAATGAGAGATACCAAGGGAACATTTCATGCAATGATGGGCTCAATAAAGGACAGAAATGGTATGATATAGTTTACTCTCTCCCAAATGTCCATTTTGTAAACTGACTCTGGAGTTTGACATAATTACTGCGGATTTCCTGAACCACTCTTATGTTATATGCCTATATGATACATGTCCTCTTCTCTATGTGACCAGCAGATAGATTATCTTGTCAGTTAAGAATAGGAAGTGTAATCAATGTAGAAGAATGTCACTATTTATATTGTTTTTCCAGAATGGTGGAATCTTTATTTTTCCAGAATTTTTTTTTTAAATACAAAGTTTGAAGGAAAATACTAACACCATGGATAACAGTTGAACCACCCCCACAATAAATCAATGCAAAGTTTACCAATGATAAGGGAACAGTTTCTCCTTACCTCATGGAAGACCTGTAAGCCAGGTGTCCAACTAAGTTTCATGGTTTTAGTGGTTGAAAGAGATGTCTTCTTCCTGTCTGAGAGATACATCTTATTCATATAAATGGTATTATTTGAATGAATGCATGCTCTAATTCTGTCAAATTCTGTTGTATTTCTGAGATAGTCTTTGAATTATAAATTAGCTTTATTTAAAAATATTGATTAGGTACAAGGATAAAAATTACTTATATATGACATCTTTAGTCTATAATGTCCTACTATTTAGCTTAGGACAGAATACATGTATTAAAATTTTAAAATGGTAAATAATTTCGTAAAATTAAGAAAAGCAGATTTATGAAACAACTACCCAAGGTATCAGTTCAGAGTGTGTTCATCTCAGATGATGTGAGAAGCGTGGCCAAAGGCATGTGTCATGTCATGTAAGATGCACACATTTCTCTTGATAGCTTCCGATTTTTCTTGCCAGATTCTTTGTTCTTTTGGGAGAGAGTAGATCAGGACAGCAAGACATATAGGCTGATACAACATCAGGAACAAAAATACATGTTTTGCCTTTAGCAATTCAGTGACTCTTTAGTCAGCTGAAATGGAAGTTCTGGAAATCGTTTTGTGGTTATCCACAGCTAGGCTAGCTACAACTTGTTAAAAACAATGTCTGTTGACACCAAGATATTTGAACAAAACTTTAAAAACATGTTCTGTTTTTCCACTGCCCTTTGTATTTTCTGTTAGTAAGTCCTACTTCCTTCTCTTTTTCATTCATTAAAAATCAAGTTTATATCTTAGAGAGATTCTGTGAGAATCTGATGAGAAATACATATTTTTAGTGCTATGATTTCTTAAAATAGACACACATTTGAAGACATCTTACTGCTTAAAATAATTTTTTTTTTTTTTTACTGCATCTAAGTTAGACAGAGTGCTGTATCTAATATGTATAAGCCAGAGTTGAATTGAAAACACCTTAAACTCTCAAATTCAGAACTGAGCTTCAGTGTTGTTTCCCCTGTTTAAAATGCTGAAATAAAGTCAAAAATAAAAGTTTAAAAATATACAAAGACATGGTAGGGAGAGTCTGAACAACTAAAAAACCAGGGTTTTTGACTCCTCTGGCAACGGCAACCCACTCCAGTACTCTTGCCTGGAAAATCCCATGGACGGGGGAGCCTGGTGGGCTGGCGTCTATGGGGTCGCACAGAGTCAGACACGACTGAAGTGACTTAGCAGCAGCAGTAGCAGTCCTTTGTCTATCTTTGTAAACAGAATGAAGCATAAGGCCTGGACCACTCTTCCCTCCATGTACAAAATCTAAAATAGGCAAAAGGCACATTCACTATTTTGTTTTCTTAGAACTTTACTCAGTACAAGCCAACTTTCAGGAAATCAATGCTGTAACATGGTATATGTCGCTACAATTGAATTGTGTGCCAGTCTCCTAGGACTGTTTGAATATCACTTCATGTCTAATTTGGGGATAAAATATTTCATTGGCTTGGAACAGTATTTTGATTGCTGTTGTTCAGTTGCTCGATCATGTCTGACTCTGAGACCTCATGAACTGTAGCTCGCCAGGCTTCCCTGTCCATCACAATCTCCTGGAGCTTGCTCAAACTCATGTCCATTGAGTCCATGATGCCATCCAACAATTTTGTCCTCTGTCATCCCCTTCTCCTCCTGCCTTCAATCTTTCCCAGCATCGGGGTATTTTCTAATGAGTCAGGTCTTTGCATCAGATGGCCAAAGTATTGGAGATTTATCTTCAGCATCAGTCCTTCTAATGAATATTCAGGATTGATTTCTTTTTAGGATCAACTGGTTAGATCTCCTTGCAGTCCAAGGGACTCTAAAGAATCTTCTCCAATACCACAGGTCAAAAGCATCAGTTCTTCAGCCTTCAGTCTTCTTTATGGTCCAACTCTCACATCCATACATGACCACTGGAAAAACCATAGCTTTGACTAGATGGACTTCTGTTGGCAAAATACTGTCTCTACTTTTTAATATGCTGTCTAGGTTGGTCATAACTTTTCTTACAATGAGAAAGCATCTTTTAATTTCATAGCTGCATTCACCATCTGCAGTGATTTTGGAGCCCAAGTAAATAAAAATCTGTCACTGTTTCCATTGTTTCCCCATCTATTTGCAATGAAGTGATGGGACCGGATGCCATGACCTTCATTTTATGAATGTTGAGTTTTAAACCAGCTTTTTGACTCTCCTCTTTCACCTTCATCAAGGGGCTCTATAGTTCCTTTTCACTTTCTTCCATAAGGGTGGTGTCATCTGCATATCTGAGGTTACTGATATTTCTCCCTGCAATCTTGTTTCCACTTTGTGCTTCATCCAGTCTCACATTTTGCTTGATGTACTCTGCGTATAAGTTAAATAAGCAGGGTGACAATATACAGCCTTGATGTACTCCTTTCCCAATTTTGAACCAATTCATTGCTTCATGTTCAGTCCTAACTGTTGCTTCTTGACCTGTATACAGGTTTCACAGGAGGCATGTAAGGTGGTCTGGTGTTCCCATCTCTTTAAGAATTTTCCAGTTTTTTGTGATCCACATAGTCAAAGGCTTTGGCATAGTCAATGAAGAAGAAGAAGAAACTTCTCTGGAATTCTCTTTTTGATTAAGTGCAATTATTCAATTAAAAGAACACTTAATGGGGGACTTATGAAAAATAGAGTTCTGGGGAGAGTTGAAGAATCAGCAAGAAGAACATACAGCATAGTGGGGATCATAGTTCTTCTTATTTATCCTCAATTTTTATCAGAAAAACTTGGGTAGCCCATAACTGTACATTCCCATGTCATTTCAGTTCAGTCTCTCAGTCATGTCCTACTCTTTGCAACCCCATGAATTGCAGCACGCCAGGCCTCCCTGTCCATCTCAACTCCCGGAGTCTACTCAAACTCACGTCCATCGAGTCAGTGATGCCATCCAGCCATCTCATCCTCTGTCGGGTCGCTAGGAGTCGGACACGACT
>NW_011495041.1:6344970-6345318 GCF_000754665.1 Bison bison bison
AATTTCATGGCTGCAGTCACCATCTGCAGTGATTTTGGAGCCCAGAAAAATAAAATCTGACACTGTTTCCACTGTTTCCCCATCTATTTCCCATGAAGTGGTGGGACCAGAAGTCATGATTTTCATTTTCTGAATGTTGAGCCTTAAGCCAACTTTTTCACTCTCCTCTTTCACTTTGATCAAGAGGCTTTTTAGTTCCTCTTCACTTTCTGCCATAAGGAGGGTGTTATCTGCATATCTGAAGTTATTGATATTTCTCCCAGCAATCTTGATTCCAGCTTGTGCTTCTTCCAGCATTTCTCATGATGTACTCTGCATATAAGTTAAATAGCAGGGTACAATATACAG
>NW_011495041.1:6345418-6357874 GCF_000754665.1 Bison bison bison
GCAGGTCAGGTGGTCTGGTATTCCCATCTCTTTGAGAATTTTCCACAGTTTATTGTGATCCACACAGTCAAAGGCTTTGGCATAGTCAATAAAGCAGAAATAGATGTTTTTATGGAACTCTGTTGCTTTTTTGATGATCCAGCGGATGTTGGCAATTTGATCTCTAGTTCCTCTGCCTTTTCTAAAACCAGCTTGAACATCTGGAAGTTCACGGTTCACATATTGCTGAAGCCTGGCTTGGAGAATTTTGAGCATTACTTTACTAGCATGTGTAGTTCTGGGTAAATCATATGACAGACTCAAGTGTCTCTCCTGAGAGACTTCAACTGCAAAACTACTGAGACCTTAACTGGTTGATTCTATCTTCTTAGTGTTTAGGTTTTCCATAGATTTTGCATGTGTAAACAAGATTGTCTAATATATCTGTAGTCATGCTCTGCTTTTTATAATGATTATGATTTGTAATCTCTTAATATTCCAAGGCAGAATATGGCAAATAATGCATCTTTTACTAATTGGTAGGAGCATGTGGCTATCAGCTACTATGTGTCATGGTCACTTTTCATGTGGAAAAGCCATTCTTTAATGCATGATTATTTCCCAGTGATTATCACAGAGCCTGCTTCTTACTAACAGTCAAAGCTGCTTACTACAGATGAATGTATGAATATGGGAACAAGCAAATAAAGGCATAAATGGCAGCATTAGAAAGTATCAACTCACATGGCAAATGGGTCATCCCATTTGGAGAAAACATATCCTGGAAATGATAGGATATTAATTTCACAATGCACCTCTTGTTAAAATGGGTGATAATAGCAGAACACATTTTCATCTTTATTTGATATGGTCTCATTCTACATATGGAAAGACTTGAGCAAAAATGAATGATAATATATTATTATATATAATAGGAGACTATAACAGCACTAAAAATAATGTTTCTTCCATACCTATATAAGGAAAACTTTAATCAGACCTCAATTTCCAGATATCCAGATGATGACTGGTCACCTCTAATATCCCATAGGTACCTGAAATATACAAAAAAGTTTCTTTTTTTTGGTCAGAAGATCTCGACATGAGGACTAGTGTTAACATAATTTATTAGTTAACAGCTGTGTTCAGGAAAGACTAGCAACTATATGTATATTTTAAAAAGGTATCAGAAAAAAAAAATAAAAAATAAAAAGGTATCAGAAAATACGGCAGCTAAGAAGGTATGAAATATCAATTACAATAGATGGTTGTTGTTTAGTCACTAAGTCATGTCTGACTCTTTTGTGACCCCATGGACTGTAGCCCACCAGGCTTCTCTGTCCATGGGATTTTCCAGGCAAGAATACTGAAGTGAGTAGCCTTCTCTTCTCCAGGGATCAAACCTGCATTTTCTGCATTGGCAGGCAGATTCTTTACCACTGAACCACCTGGGAAAACCACACTGGGTAGTAACTTTGGCTTAATCCTACAAGGAAGCTCCAGAGATGATGCAGACCACATATCAGAGTTCCCTGCTCAGATGCAAGGGAATTAGAATACTTGCCCTCTCGTACCTGGTGGTTATTGATTAAAGTCCACCTCAGGACACATGTAAATTCCCTGGCCATCTGACTGTGCATGAGTGCCGTCAAGCAGGTTCCCAGAGACAGAGGGGAGACCTCTGGAAGAGACTCAGGTGCTCACTGTTAGGAGTCAGCATACTCATGTTGCCAAGGGACCAAAGGGTTATGGGTGAGCCCTGAAAGCATCACCTACATGACTCAGCCCAAAAAGTTCAAGCTATTTTCCACTTCACGTAACTTCACCCACTTATGTTCAGTAACCAAAAAGTCACTTTAATATATTCTCCCAATTATACTGGGAAAGATTGAAGGCAAAAGGAGAAGAGGGTGGCAGAGGATGAGATGGAATTCAATGGACATGAACTTGGGTGAACTCTGGGAGATGGTGAGGGACAGGGAGGCCAGGTGTGCTGCAGCCCACGGGGTCTCAAAGAATCAGAGACCACTCAGCAAATGAACAACAAACCCAATTATACTCAGGTGTAGACACTCTTCTCTGTACCTGTTCCTTCTCTTGTAATCCATATCCTCCTGTCTGCTTGCCTACAGACAGCGAAGCTCCAACCTTACCTATAGGCTGTCTCCCTCCAATTCTTTCTCCATACCACAGCCAGTTGTGTATTGTTCAACCAAAAACTGAAAAAATGACTTCCTTATGAAAATGATCGCTATTTATTCCTCTCCATCACCAAATGGGTTCTGTTTGCCCAGTTTCCTAGAAAGGCTTTGTTCTTTAATATGATCCTTCACCAACAAAACATTTTGTGTTCTTTCCTAAACCCTCAACGTTCATTCAGGTCTTTGTATTTCACACGCCATCTCTTCCCTGTCTTGGCCTCCTCTTATCCTGGCTGACTTGAACACTCTCCTAATTACAATTCAGGAAGCTGCTCAGAAAATATGCTCTGTTCCATGAAGACAACTCTAATGTCTCTTTTTATTTACAGCCTACCACCCCCCATCCTCGCCCCACAATACACACCAGAGTTTATCACTTAGTAGTATGGTTAAACTTCCATACATTTCTAATTGTGCACTTAATAACTTGCACAATTAATCTCAAATTAGGGGTGACTTTTGCCCCTAGGGCATATTTGTCAGTATTATGAAAAATTGGGGGTTGTGTTGATTAGGGGAGTATAAATTCTGGAATGTAACAAATGCATGCTAAACATGCTGCTTCATATCCTCCCATGCACTGAACAGACCTCACGACAAAATATTGTCTGGCTCCAATTGTTGACAATACTGGGTTTGAGAAACTCTGTCTTAAAACGACAATATTTACGTATCTTTACTTGTCTCTATTAGTTTCTAGACCTCTTTAGGAAAGAATTATGTCTTTCTCCTCTTAAAGTGCTTAGTACCTAATACACTTCCTGGATCATTGACTTCTTATAAGAGTTTAGTGCAACATATATTAAAAACTATCATAATGAGAAAATTACATTGTGGAAAAATACATACTAAGATCACAGCCCTAACAATGGTACTTTTTCCCCATTTTTTGTTCTCAAAGTCATTGGTTTTGACAAATTTAGAACCTAAACACTAATTATAATTTGTCTTAAATCCAATGGATTTATTTACAAGTTAATACTCCCTCTTAGCACTATTTAGGTTGTGCCACTGGAAATGCATGCATTTTTATAATCCCTATTGGCTTTCAGATAAGTACAATTAAAAAGCTCTGTTAAATTGGCTGCCTGGTTTTGCAAATGTGGAGCTCAGGTGCACTGAAACATGTGCATCTCTGCATAGGGTGGCTGCTCTGCCAGCTGGGATATAAACAGCTGTGAGTTTCATCATGTGACTTTCATAATGGAAAAAGGAGTCCCCAAAAAGTCATCCATACAATTGTTTTATCTTCAAAAAGAAAGCAAATATATTAAAAGGCCAATTATATATAGTCTAATACTTTTCGTAGCCTTTTCTGAATTTACATGTACTCTACCTCCAAATCGGAGAAGGCAATGGCACCCCACTCCCGTACTCTTGCCTGGAGAATCCCATGGACAGAGGAGCCTGGTAGGCTGCAGTCCATGGGGTCACTAAGAGTCACACACGACTGAGCGACTTCACTTTCACTTTTGACTTTCATGCATTGGAGAAGGAAATGGCAACCCACTCCAGTGTTCCTGCCTGGAGAATCCCAGGGATGGGAGAGCCTGGTGGGCTGCCGTCTATGGGGTCGCACAGGGTCAGACACGACTGAAGCAACTTAGCAGCAGCAGCAGCAGCAGCTACCTCCATATTCAGGAAGTTCAGTATGTTATGAAATTTATTATGAAACAATTAATTGCAAAAAAATGGATTGATAAAAATAGAGTACATCAGCCAGATATATTTTATAGCAATGCCAAGTTGTAACCTAGTCCCAGTATGTACACACCTCCCCAGACTGTATGTAGGATAAATAAATACAAAATTTGGTAATCACCTTAATGTCAAGTACATTGAAGGTTACACAAGTGTATTATGAACCATCCTAGGAATTAATTTACCTACCAATTTTCTTAACTTCTGAATTTCTGCCTCTGTGAGAAAGAAAAGAATATAGCATTGAATCCATTGTAATTGTTTTTCTTTTGCTTAGAATGAGGACTAGGATACAAAATGTTTATTATCCTGTATTCAAATTTGAGACCACATTACAGAATTTAGGGAACTTTTTATGACCAGAAGTACTTTTCTTCTTCCTAGTATAATATACTTGGCTTCCGTGGTTGGTGACAAACACAATTATTAATAGATAGGAGAAAACTTTCCCAATTTTCTCAGTACTTAATTACTTTAATATTTAAATTCTGGCCTTATAAAAAGTCTCAGGTGGTGTAGTCAAAATTTTATATTAAAATGCAAATGGGAAATTAAATAATTGAAGTTACTTAAATAATGTGTGTTCTCTTTTTTCATACCTGCCTGAATATATTGTGAAGGCAAAGACAGTCTATTCTAAAAAAAAAAAAATTGAGATGTTTTGTTAAAAATGCTATTCTCACACAGACATTAAGCATCTCTTCACATTCTTAATTTTGGACAAATTCATAATTTTTTTTTTATGAAAGCTCTTTCTCTGCAAATAACCAGAATTTGAAAATTCACTCAAATTATGAATGTATGCAAATAAGCTATGACAAATCATATATATTTGTCCAAAATAAGAACTATCAGTAAAATGATGGGTGTATGAATATGTATAATATTAATGTGATACCTTGAATTTTCTCATATGCAATAAAACCTTATTGATCCCCTATGATTTATTAAGGCAACCTTAAATTTGGTATATAAATTATGTTGCCATTTTTATCAGCAAGATGTTTGGTGTCTCTATTAATAAAAAGAAAAAATTTGTTTTAAGGTGAGTAAATGAAAACTTTTCATTCCTTAAAAATAATTTTAAAATGTATAAGTTGGTAGTGTGCCTCTGGCTAACTTTGAGAAAAGAGAAAATGAGTTTTCCTAAAGTATTTTGGCATTATATTTTGACTGAAATAATTGTGAAAGTATGTAATGCCATTATGCTCTTAAAAATGGGTAGTTTCCTTCTTCTCACAGAACACGTGGCCACAGCAAATACAGCAAGTGTTACTTAGCAAATTAGAGGAGTATTGAGCTGTCATCTTTTTCTTCAGGGGAGGCACTGACATCTAGAATATTTTAACTATCTGCTAGTTCATGGAAATGAGTTTATATATTCCCATCACTTTCCCATGAGCCAAAAGAAAAGAATAGCATCATGGGCATCATTGATGTCATTCACAATGCTAGGCTATAAGATTGTGCTTGGAAGGGCATATTTTCTGTATAGTGACTAAGTAATTGCCTCTTCCTTTTGATTAACATTCATGGAAAAACAGAATGCAGTAGTGAAATTCTTGATCACCCAACAGATAATCACAGTTATACTGCTAGAAAAATGATAATGGGGAGGGGGGCTGGGGCAAGACATCAACTCTGCCTTTTCTTGTTTAAAATATTCCTTAGGAGTTGTTGTTCTTTTCATTGGAGTATAGTTCTTAATATGGGGGACAAATATGAACAAGGAAACCCAGGTTTTTCCACCCATGTGTTTTTTTAGATGTATCTTTTGATAAAATAGTAATACAGAGGAAGTAATCCAAAATGCAGAGATTTTCTTGAGCCTGATTAACGTCATGAAACTCATTGAAGTGGGCTGTAAATAAGATGATCTGAAACATCTTTGTTAATGACACAGAAACCCAAACCTCAGACTTTTATTTTGTACACAAAAGCTATCAGGTGCCTGCCGTTCACCCTTAAGGAAACTCAGAGTTGCTCTCTGCTTCTCCCCTGCCATCCTGGCTACACACTTCAAGTCCCCAGGAACAAGTCTGAGTCCTAATAATAATGTTCTGGGTTTATTTGTGTGTGTATGTGAATTTAAGAGGTGTCTTCCTGAGCTTGGGATCTTTTTCATGAACTATTGTTGGGCTTTCCTGGTGGCTCAGTGGTAAAGAATCCACCTGCCAATGCAGGAGACCCAGGTTCAATCCCTGGGTTGGGAAGATCCCCTGGAGAAGGGAATGGTTACCCACTCCAGTATTCTTGCCTGGAGAATTCCAAGGACAGAATTGCTTGGAAGGCTATAGTGCATGGGGTTGCAGAGTCGGACATGACTGAGGGATTAACACTTCCACTTTTATCAAGAAACCTCAGGCAACATCCAATTCTTGGCTTTCCTGAAAAGATAGAGTAGAAAAAAAATCCTGAATTGGACATAATTAGGTTTTAATATCAAGCTTAGCTATTTACAAGCTTGAAGTGACCTTGGCAAGTTATCAATAACTCATGTCTAACATTCACACTTATAAAATGGGGAAATGGCATCACTTTCTGTAATTAAATAGGATACTGTTTCAAGTGTCTGACATACAGAAAGCTCATCACTAATGTTAGTTCTCATTGTCTCCATCTATAATCATTTTTCCCTATTTCCTCTATGAATGAGCCACTAAAATGATTCAGGAGCATTATGAGTTAAATAGCTTTGTCTTTGGGGAGGTTGTTGATTCCCCACTCTTATGCACAGTTTCCCTTGGCATGTGTTATACCGGCCAGATATCTGGAACATACTCTATAAATCAATGATTTCCTCTCTATGTTCTGATATGTGTTGCCCAATGGAAATAAGGAGAAGTCCCTGTGTGAAATATTTTTTCTATCGTGATTGGAAATGGAGTAATTTAATGACTATTATCACTATGCACACGGCATAATACAAGAGCACACACAAGAAGCCAAAGATGATACTATTTTAGTCAATAATGGAGAAAGGAAGGAAGAGATGGAGAATGTCATTACCCTCAAGGCTGCACAATGATTTGTGCTTCTGTGGTGACAACACCCTTCTCCCTGCCTCCCCAGGTGCATTGTCTGCTTTGTGTAAGAAGAAAAAAGAGGCACCGTCCTAACCGTGAGTCATTCTTCCCCTGGAACAGGAAGAGATTCCTTCTATTCAGCGGGCACTCAGGGCTCATCACAGTCCACAAGGCACAGCGGTGGGCAGTAATTACCTTCTCTTTCCCATTCAGCTGTCACACCATCTATTCCTCCATTTGAGCCTTTCATTCTTGCTCCGTGCAGAGGCCTTAGGTAAGATTATTTTTCTTCCTAAATGAACATTTATGAGCGTCAATAAATCTAGGCTAGAATGAAATGAAGTCACTGAATACCTCTTGGTAGATACATAGATATTTTAAGAGAAAGGTACAGATATATAGATCCCCATGCTCCTTGGGTCAGTTCACAAAAGATACCCATGCAGTCTGAAAGTACATTGTACAGTCTTGTTTCTCCTTTTCTGCTTCTTGCCTAGAGTTTGTGAACTGCAACTGTCGGAGTGTCTGTCATGCTATAAGGACTGTGCAAGGCTGGACTCACACCAGGGTGTGGATATAATGAGATGCATTCCACAGGTGACGTCTCCAGTTGTCTCACTCTGCTTGTACAGCCCCCCTAAGTCACCGAGGAGAAGCATCTCCATACCTTCCCCTGCTGAGACTGAGCCGGGGCCCTCAGCCCAGCTCCCTTGTCTTTAGGAATCTGAGATCAGGCCAACGCTCTTAATGTGTGCAGGTCCTTTATACAAAAACTGTTCTGGCTGGGAAAGAGAAGGTAGCTGACCTCTGCTGGGAGAATCCTGTCCATCTGTTTTAGACACTTCCCTCCACGATGGGGCAGATGGTCTGGTTATAGTGGGAAAGAGACCCAAAGATAGAGACTCTTTACGCCACTCCAAGAGATCCACACACTTCACCTGTTTCCCAAACTTCTTTGTCTGCAGTCTTCTAACCTTGCTTCTTTCTGGTTCCTAACAAAACCTTGAAACCATTTGTTCAAGAAGCCGTGCCCATCCGTAGCTCAGGCATCTCCTCCTACTATAAGGTGAACTACCAAGTACACAGCCAACTCCTCTGCTCACTGAAGGTGTTATTTCCCTTAACCATTGCCTGTAAGACCACATTTGACGGGCCTGTTGTGTGGCAGAATAAATGCAAGGCACAATCACTGCAGTGAGTGATGGTAACACAGTGAGTTTGTGAACAATGCCATCTATGAGTTTTTTATGGAGAAGCCCTTCAAAAACTACAAATGTAAACTGAGCATTGAGGTAGCAGAAGGAGGTGAATCAAAGTCATCTGTTCAGCATAGGTTTGCCTTCTGGATCCTTCTCAAGGTCAAATCCAGAGACATCACAGTCAGTGCTCCGTGGATTGCTGCTGCTGCTGCCCTGGGCTACCTGATAGATTCAGAAGAAGCAGATCAGGATGGACCAGTCTGGCTGCATAGCCTGACCTTATGCCAAGGTCAGGTGTTCACCCTAACAGGGGACAGTGCTGTACCAACAGCTTTTTTTTTTTTTTTTAAATTGGCTGTGCTCGGTCTTCGTTACTCTAGATGTGGTGAGTGGGATGACTCTTTCATTGCCATGCATGGGATTCTCACTGTAGAGGCTTGTTGCAGAGCACAGGCTCTCAGCACTCTTGGGCTCTAGAGCACAGACTCAGTAGTTGTGGGGCACAGGTTTAATTACTCCAGGGTATATGGGATCTTTCTGGACCGGGGAACGAACCTATGTTCCTCAGAATGGAAGAAAATAATAGCAAATGAAACAACTGACAAAGGATTAATTTCCAAAACATACAAGCAGCTCATACAACTCAATGCCAGAAAAACAAACAATCTAATGAAAAAGTGAGAAAAAGACCTAAACAGACATTTCTCCAAAGAAGACATACAGATGGCTAACAAACACATGAAGAGATGCTCAGTGTTGCTCAAATCAAACCTATAAGATACCACCTCACACCGGTCAGAATGGCCCTCATCAAAATGTCTACAAACAATAAATGCTGGAGAGAGTCTGGAGAAGAGGGAACACTCTTGCACTGTTGGTGGGAATGTAAATTGATACAGCCACTATGGAAGATGGTAAAAACTAGAAATAAAATCACCATATGACTCAGCAATCCCACTCCTAGGCATATACCCTGAGGAAACCAAAATTGAAAGAGAAACATGTATCCTGTTGTTCATTGCAGCACTGTTTACAATAGCTAGTACATTGGCAGGCAGATTCCATACCACTGAGCCACCAGGGAAGCCCCGACAGCTGTGTTTATAACAGTGAGTAGTTCCGCACCAGAGAAGGCCACACCCGGCTTCAGTGCCTGAAGAGTCTGCTCTGTGACCCTCCTTGTTGATTACTGCAGATGTCACTCAGTACTTCTTTCCTGGGCTACCTTTAACAGTGCCAGATCTGTGGGCTCACATAGCATGGGTGGAGAGGAAGTTTGTGCTGCAGAACCCTTTCTTGCTAAGGGATATCTGCATCACCTGGTCAGTGCATGGGCTTAGCATCCCACGTGTGACAGACACCACCTCCAGAGTCTAAGGAACCCCAACAGGCTTAAAGGATGGTCGCACCCCTAAATGGGCTTCCTTGTTGGCTCAGTGGTAAAGAATCTGCCTACAATGTAGGAGACCCAGGTTCAATCCCTGGATTGGGACGATCCCCTGGAGGAGGAAATGGCAACCCACTCCAGTATTCCTGTCTGGAGAATCCCATGGACAGAGCAGTCTGGCGGGCTACAGTCCTTAAGATCAAGAGTCAGACTCTACTTAATGGCTAAACCATCACCACCACACCCCTAAATGGGAAGGAAATCCAAAAAAGAGGGGATATATGTATACAAGTAGCTGATTTCACTTTGCTGCACAGTGGAAACTAATACAACCTTGTAAAGCAACTGTACTCCAGTAATTTTTTTCTTTTTAAGTCCTGCCAAAGTTCAAGAAACCACTCTGTACCTTAGAGGAGATTGTTGTTGTTAAGTTGTGTCCAACTGTTTGCGACCCCATGGACTGTAGCCCGCCAGGCTCCTCTGTCCATGGGATTCTCCAGGTGAGAATACTGGAGTGGGTTGCTATATCCTCCTCCAGGGGATCTTCCTGACCCAGGAATCAGATCCATGTCTCCCACATTGGCAGGTGGATTCTTTACCACTGAGCTACCTGGGAAGGCCCTTAGAGGAGATAGGTAGACAGGAATCATACAATTGGGAATTGAGGATTGTTGTGGCAGGTCTGTTAGCCTTGGTGAGCCTTATCTCCCACCTTCTGCAGTGTGTCTTAGTCTTACTAAGGTACCCAGTTAGTACAATGGGTATCTGGTTAGTACAGTGGCAACGAAAATATCAGTATCATGACCAGGGTGATGATCTGCTGGATAACAGGGTGGCAGAAACCCCTGCTGAGTATGTTGAAGCAGAAACAGAGAAATAAACACATCTCTGGGGCAAGACAGTGCATGTGCTCTGCTGTCCTTTCCACATAAGGAACACCGTATAAAGGAGGGAAAGTAAGCAAGTCAGAAGTTTGGATACTGGTGACTTCAGAGTGGACATACGCTGATAACCAGCACCAGGGCAAGAAAGAAATTAACTGTTTTCAAGGGGGATACCCACGCTCTTGGCATCTAACACTGTGGATTGGTTCTGCCTTTTTCAGTACATCTTTGTATCTGTCCTCTTTTGCTCAACATTATCTTTGTGAGATCCATCCGTGCCACTGTATGTAGCTGTAAATTATTTATTCCTACTGCTCCATAGGACTCCATTACAGTTTATTCAGCCAAGCATCTTCAATTTGAGGCTGCTATTCATAGCACTTCTAAAAGACTCTTGTGCCTGTCTTTTGTTAAATATTTATAGGAATTTTTCTTTTGTATGAACCTAGGAGAGAAACCAGTAGGTGATAAGGTGTGCAGATATACAACTCTATGCTGTCAAACAGTCCTCCCATGAAATCACAATTTACATCTAAGATGAACACATGGGGCTTCCCTGGTGGTTCAACTGGTAAAGAATCTGCCTGCAGTGCAAGAGACCCGGGTTCAATCCCTGGGTTGGGAAGATCCCCTAGAGTAGGAAATGACAATCCACTCCAGTATTCTTGCCTGAAAATCCCATGGACAGAGGAGCTTTGCAGGCTATATTCCATGGGGTTACAACAAGTCAGACAGGACTTAGCGACTAAACCACCACCACCACTAAGACATATACATGAGAATTTCATTTGAGGCAGGGCCCTCCAACACTATTCTTTCTTTTCATTCACTTTGATACTGTTGATTAGAAGTATCCCATTGTGATCTTATTTTTATTTCCTAGATAACAAATGATTTTAAGTTGCCAGTTGGATATTGTTGCCATTTGGATGTTGTATTTTTGTAAAGACACTTCCCAGTTAGTTTTGTCCATTCTCCAATTGAATAGCCTGTATTTTTGATACATAGTCTTTTTGTATTTGAAGATGAATAATTTGTTGCCTGTCATCATTGCATCATCTCTCTGGAGCTTGACTTGTTAACTCTTTCACTGATGTCTTCTCTCAGCAGTTCTTAACTTGGATTAATAGCCACACACAGTGCCAGAGACTGTTACATTTCTGTATCTGTATCCATGGCTTCCCTGGTGGCATAGTGGTAAAGAATCCGCCTACCAATGCAAGAGATGCAGGTTCAATCCCTGGGTCAGGAAGATCCCCTGGAGAAGGAAATGGCAACCCACTCCAGTATTCTTGCCTGGAAAATCCCATGGACAGAGAAGTTTAGCAGGCTACAGTCCATGGAGTCACAAAGAGTCAGACATGACTTAGAGACTAAACAGTTTGAGTATCCATACCATGTGTTGGCACACCAGCTGTTGTTGAAGTTCTGTTTTTGATATTCCATGATTATCTAGCATAATTTGATATTTTTCAATGCCCACACTGGGAATTAAATGAATTTTAGGAACACACTGCCCACCAGATCTTTTATTTTTTGATGGGGGCATTAATGTTTTTAATTCATTCCTTTTGATTTTACTTGTGTGGTGGAGGGAGAGGAGGGTTTCAGGCATTTCTATTTGGCTTTGTCCAATTTAATGGCTCATAATGACAACTAAGAAAGTGTTCACAGTATTTTTCTCTAGTTACAATTTATCCATCCCAAGTATACAGTCAGAAAAATAATCACATAATGAATACATAGACATTTTGGAATGACTGAGAGCTGTGTGTGCCAGAACCCCATTGATCATCAGGTCTCCATTCACTTTCACTCTCAACATCACAGAGTTTTGATTCTGCTGATAACAGAATCAGTTCAGAAATGAGACCCAAAAGCTTTTAGGTGGCCTGGGTATTCCAATTTCCTCATTAATGTATGCTGCTGCTGCTGCTAAGTCGCTTCAGTTGTGTCCGACTCTGTGTGACCCCATAGATGGCAGCCCACCAGGCTCCGCCGTCCCTGGGATTCTCCAAGGCAAGAATACTGGAGTGGGTTGCCATTTCCTTCTCCAATGCATGAAAGGAAAAAGTGAAA
>NW_011495041.1:6357974-6377525 GCF_000754665.1 Bison bison bison
AAGTCAAAAGTGAAAGTGAAGTCGCTCAGTCGTGTCCGACTCTTAGCGACCCCATGGACTGCAGCCTACCAGGCTTCTCCGTCCATGGGATTTTCCAGGCAAGAGTACTGGAGTGAGGTGCCATTGCCTTCTCCCTCATTAATGTATACCCATAGTTATATGTTTTGGAGGCCTGGTTTCTCATTCACTGAAAACATTTTAGGTTTGATCATTGATTTAGATCTGGAAACTGACCAATGAATCATTGTTTACAATATCTGTGACTGACCTCTTCAATTTGATGATCAGCTCTATCTTTACTTGCTGCTTCTCTAAGCCAAATAATATATCTCATCCATAGGTCACTGTTGATGTTGCTAAGTTGTGTCCAACTCTTCTGCGACCCCATGGACTGTGGCCTGCCAGGCTCTTCTGTCCATGGGATTTCCCAGGGAAGAATACTGGAGTCACTTGCCATTTTCTTCTCCAGGGGAATTTCCCAACCCAGGGATCAAACCTACATCTCTTGCGTCTCCTGCATTGCAGGCAGCTTCTCTACCACTGAGCCACCAGGGAAGCCCCTAAGGTCACTTCAGTTCAGTTCAGTCACTCAGTCGTGTCCAACTCTTTGTGACCAATCCCTCCCAGCATCAGAGTCTGTTTCAATGAATCAACTCTTCGCATGAGGTGGCCAAAGTACTGGAGTTTCAGCATTAGCATCATTCCTTCCAAAGAAATCCCAGGGCTGATCTCCTTCAGAATGGACTGGTTGGATCTCCTTGCAGTCCAAGGGACTCTCAAGAGTCTTCTCCAACACCACAGTTCAAAAGCATCAATTCTTCGCCGTTCAGCTTTCTTCACAGTCCAACTCTCACATCCATACATGACCACAGGAAAAACCATAGCCTTGACTAGACGGACCTTTGTTGGCAAAGTAATGTCTCTGCTTTTGAATATGCTATGTAGGTTGGTCATAACTTTCCTTCCAAGGAGTAAGCGTCTTTGAATTTCATGGCTGCAGTCACCATCTGCAGTGATTTTGGAGCCCAAAAAAATAAAGTCTGACTTAGCCATTGTCAAAGATCTCTACAGGTCAAAGCATCATGGTTAGTTCTCCTGTCTTACATTTACGGGTGAATACCTTCACTTTTCCTTGATTAGTTAACTACCACCCCTAGCTTCTGACGTAAAATCCTATTATATACACTGATACTGGAAAGCGTAGTTTCACAGCACCATTGCCTTCTGTCAGCTCCAACATAAAGAAGCCAGTTATTATATCTCAAAGATGTTAATGTCTAGTTTCACTAATTAACCTGATTTCCTATGACTTTAGCAAATGAAGCATTCTTGTTTCACTCCAGGAGAACATAGTTAGGTGACACAGCTCCCAGTCTTTTGTATTAAATGTACTGTAATATCCCCCACCCCTGTCTGTGAGGCTTTTAAATTTTCTGTCCCTCATGGTAGCCCCCCCCACCGTGTCCACATGAAACTATTCCAGCAGCATATTAGGAAGAGATCAGGTATCATTGACAGGATGTTCTATCTCAGATCAGAAGAGTATACGTCCATGTCAATAAACTCTCCCCTATCCACCCTGGCAGGTGTCCCTCTTTGATCCAACATTTTCAGGACTTTATACAGCATGTGTTCACCTGTTTACAGATCCCAAAATTCTTTAGTAAATGAGTAGTGTCTTCCTCATAGCAGAGAAAGAACTTATCAGCTTAGGTGAGCTCTGCTTAGTTGCTACCAATTTATTCACCTGGAGGCGATCCATAACTAACTAGATAGATGGGGGGAGGTTTTTAGGAGCACAGATACCACCTTGGAAAGCACTCATCTCGTGCAGGATATTCCGAGGTTTCAGGTTTATTCACCCAAATATCACTGTCCCAGGACTCAGCATCTCATTGTTTCTCTATCAAAAGCCTGACTTTGGCAAAGGATACTTACTGAGGCTAAAACTAAGTTCCCTTTGTAGCTTACAAGCTATAACCAACAGGTAGCCAATCTGCATTATTGATAATCAGTTTCCCGTTCTCATTCAAGTACCACTGCTAACTAACCAATGCTTCACTTTCTACCTGTAATTTATCAAGTTTACCACCGGTGAAATAAATGGTCCTTGTAAAACAACTGCACGTTGGGGTTATTACCTCCACATCACCCCTCGTCATGAGGTCTTTGTTGACTCTGGTACAAATCAAGACCTGATACCAGAATTTCCTCTTTAAGGTATTCCTGGTAGGGCCACATCTATAACCAATTCTTTTAACCTGGGTGCCCTCAAAAGTGGAGCCTAAGAAAATACCTTGGATGCAAAGACTTTAATTTTAAAATTAAAAATTAAAAATTTTTTGCTTATGAATTTTAAAATTCCTAAGCAAAGGAAAGCCGTTTTGAGGAACATAACAGAGAGGGAGGGGCAGTTTATGTAGAGTTGAAATGTTGAGCTGCTTACCACTGAGGATAAATGGATTTTATCCTGCTGGTAACTTTCTAAAGAGCTTTGTAGAATGCACCTCAGAATTCTCCACCATAATGACAGATTAGAAGAGCATTCATTCATAGGATAACTCCAATTCATAGATAACCCCTTGACAAGTGTTGCCCAAAAAGGTTAACTCACTCGCATTTCCGTGCTTGCGCAAGTTCGTGAGTGAGAAAGCACCTACAGAGGAGTTCTGAATGGTATTCCTGTTGCACCGAAGCAGATGCTGGTCACCTGGCTGCAGCAGTAATAGCTTGAGTAGAAAGGTGACCTGAGAAGATGAATGTGTAATAGATGTTACAATTTTGTTGTCAAGTTTTGTTCAATACCCAGGTCTCAGGTAGCAGCTGTTGCTCTTTTTTTGCTTCTGGTGATTCTTATTTTTTGACTCATATCTTTCAAAGATTTTCTGTTACAGAAATGTTTTCCTAAAAATAGTTATTGAAAATTGTGTATAAGAGTTTAATTAGAATGATATATTGATATGAGTGATATAGAATAAGGAATTTATTATGGAAACTAGATTCTACATATGTGTACAGTACATGACCTTCTTGAATATTTCCCCCACTAAAAATTTTATTATGTTAATTATTTCATGTTGTTTTGCCATTTTTCTCTTTTACTGGCTTCTCTTCTGGCTCAGCGGGTAAAGAATCCACCTGCAATGTGGGAGACTTGGGTTCGATCCCTGGGTTGAGAAGATCCCCTGGAGAAGGGAACGGCTACCTACTCCAGTATTCTCGCCTAGGAATTTCATGGACTGTATAATCCATGGGGTTGCAAAGAGTTGGACACGACTGACACATTGGTCAGGCATATTATTTTGCCATTTTTCTCTTTTACTGTTGATTATTTCACTGTTCAGAGATACATTCTTGACACTGTGTCTCAAGTCATTACTGTCTCTTCCCTAATCCACAAGCCATCAATGATGGGTAATCGATTTCTCTGGAGATCTGTGATAAGGTAAAGATGTAGGGTTGGAAATAATGTCTTTTCTAGCTCTGTGGCAAGTTACTATTTAAAACAAACTTTACAAATTATCAGCCTGTTTTCCCCCGCCCCTCCTTAGGGATTTGTAGGATGTTAGGAAATACATGATACATTTTTAAATACTTAAGAATTGTTTTTCATTCTGAGCATAAGCCTTTGATAAACAATGTAAGCAGCACAAATGAGATAGGACCAAATTATCATGTGGTTGCTGTAATTCACTGAAATAAAAATCCTTAGGTACTTTTTCTTAGAACTCTTGAATTTGAGTATTTTTGTCTCTTTCCCCAAATGGACCGCTAAGAGAGGATGTTCAGGGAATTGTGTTGTTGGATAGACAAAGGATGCTTGCCGTTTACAGCAGTTTCTACTTTCCTGCTCTAAGCTCAGTGTGTGCTTTAAAGAGAAGCTGATGCCACCAGTGACCACTGTCACTGATTATCTCACAATGAAATGATATGTTTATTTGACCCACAATGAGGTCAAAATTTTAAAGACCATAGCCAAGCTGTTGCTTCAGTTATAACTCATGGATGCTTCTGTTCTGGAATGCTCCATAGAAAATGTTCGGGATTTTGTGCTTAGAGGGGTAATTTGTCTATGGCATGTATTTAAGTTCCCTTTAAAACTCAATTAGTACCTGCCCTGTATTTTCCTTTTTTTTTTCACCTGGGCAAGAAGGCCTAGCAGAAGGAAACAGAGCTACTGAAACAAGGAGGAGAGAGAATGTAAGCTGACACGTTCCCCAGTTCCAGCCCTGCTTTTCTTCGGCCAACTAACAGCTACCTGCCCTGTATTTTCCAAGTTGAGAACCCAGTGCTCAGCCTGGTGTGCTTGACCTTCCACCCGATGGTTCATATGATTCTTTTATGTCATGTCCTATTACTCTCCTTCAAAACTCAATCATTAAGTCAGACTGTTTCTCCTTGAATCCCTTAATATTTCTGAGCTTGTGTTGTTTTCTCATAATTTTCTTTATTTAGAAATATTCCACTTGAATGCCCACTCTATAAAAGTCCTAGCCATCATTGAATGCCTGTTGCCAATAACATCTCCTTCATATAAATTTTCCTCATCTTTTACTGGATGTAACCTCTTAAGCTTTAAATACTCACTCTCCTACATGCCCTTTCAGCTCCTCACTTTTATTCTCTCTCTATGATTAAAAAAAAACCTGTGATTTTCAAATTTAATACCTAGACCAGTTTAGTTTATTTACATATAAATATCTAAATCCTATGACCTTACATAACTATCAGAATCGGTTCAACTGTCTGCATTATACTGTTAAAAATATAAATCTTGAGACATGTTCTGTGTACATAAATGAGCATGACATGGTTAAACTCTAAAATTTCAGTTTCCAGGTTCATACCCGAGAGGCAAAGTTATTTTTTCAACTGTGGGGCTTTTATGAAATAGTATTCATCAGCGATTATTTTCTTTTCCTACAAAAGTCAAGTTAATTCATAAACCTCATCCATCAGCCCCACTCTGGTATCATTTTGATAGCAAAAAAGAAGGAAAAGGACATTCATACATATTAGGAAGGAATTGAGACTATTTAAAAATGAAGGGAAAGAACCCCAACATCTTATCTTAGTGTTTACATTTACATGGATATATGCAAGATACAGCAGAAATAGTCATAGATGTTTTGCTGACAAAGCCACTGTTCCCAATATGAACTGCAGTAATATCCTACAGAAAAATGTAAATTTTTCCATAAAAAATATAACAATCCTAATAAAAGGAAGCAAAATGGAAGCCAACAGTGTGGTAGGTGGTAAAGTTCCCAAGAGCACATTAAGGTTTAAGTAAAAACCAGGAATGGTTCATTAATCCACATTTATTGTGGTTTTAAAATTGTACCACTTTCTTGGTATTCATAGGGTGTGGCTATGTGTCTTCGGTGACTGCTTAATTATTCATGCATCATTAATTCCATATAACAATGCTTGTTTTAAATTCTGCTTTTCTTTTAAAGTTCTGTAATAACTCGCTCCAAAAGACAAAACCAACATCTCAAAGGCTCCAAAGGCTTGAATCCTTTGTAGATAATTTGGTTAATACAAAGGTATCTAAGCAAGGCAAATACCTAAGTTACAGTGATGATAGCCTAATTCTTCATGTTCATCCTTAAGAAATGTTCATATCTTTGGGAAGATTAAACATTGTAATAAGAAATATTAGGCTACAAAATTTATCAGTTATCAAGAAACGCTGAAGAACTTTACACTTAGGAAAACAGGTTCTGATAACAGTGGGAGACAGAGTGTGTCTCTTAGTGCCTTAAAGTGACTGCTTATTATAACCAGCAGATAATAATAATGGAGAACAATATTATTAATATTTCTGGAACTTAAAAAAGAGATAGGTTACTAGCATTCAGGAAAAGAAAGTATAAGATGGATTAAAATAAATTTTTACCAATGAAACAAATCAATTCCCCTTCTTTGCTGTCTCCCTACCCCACTTCAGAGCTGGTCTATGATATCATCATTGTTATTCAAACTGTAAAGGGAATTTATTTACTTAAAATAATATCACAGTTGCTACAGTGTCATATCTTCTGTTTTTAGTCATGAATATAAGAATAAGTATGAAATTAAGTATGGTAATATTGATGATTAAGTTGCATTTTTATTTTCCATGCAATCAAAGACCACACCTATATTCTGGGCAACAGTTGAAGATCAGTCTACTGCATGATGAATATCCCTTCCTCCTTTTTCTATAGTTAACAAACATATTCTGAGTTATGTATATGTCATACACTGCTTCAGGAGTAAAATAATTAGAAATGTGCATCCATTACTTTGGGGGACCAATGAATGTACCCTGATTTTCAAACTCAAGCTAATGTTAAAAATGAACATTTTCCATGTCTGCATTTCTTTGCACTTCTGAGAAGCAGCTGAGGCCAGAAGCAGAAATGCTAATATGCCATGAGAACAGCTGCTGTTATGGTATTTCTGGACTAGCTGCTTGCAGAAAGATTAAATCTTGCTGTAGAGTTTGCATTTTCTACTAGAACTCTCAGCTCAATTTCACAAACTCGAAAGGCTGGAGTAGGTGAGGTGCAATTGCAATAAGCCTCCCCAGTAAGGTTATTTTTCTGAACTAAAACAAGCCTTTAAGCTTTTCTCAGAAGTAATGCATCTCCATTAATAGTGAGGGTTAAAGGCATGAATTACAGTAGAAGCAACGAATATCTAACCTACAGAAAATAAAAAAATCCCAAAACTGGAAAAGGAAATAACTTGTTTTTTTCGATCTCTGGATATATATGTTTAGGCTGTGTGTGTGTTTATGTTTATATATATATATATATATTGCTACTGCTAAGTCACTTCAGTCGTGTCCGACTCTGTGTGACCCCATAGACGGCAGCCCACCAGGCTCCCCCGACCCTGGGATTCTCCAGGCAAGAACACTGGAGTGGGTTGCCATTTCCTTGTCCAATACATGAAAGTCAAAAGTGAAAGTGAAGTCGCTCAGTCGTGTCCGACTCTTCGCGACCCCATGGACTGCAGCCTACCAGGCTCCTCCATCCATGGGATTTGCCAGGCAAGAGTACTGGAGTGGGGTGCCACTGCCTTCTCCAATATATATATATAAAGTATGTATATATGTGTGTATATACATCTGAAATTTTCAGTATATTGTAAACAAAGATCACTTTAACCTCATCAAAAGACTTAGTCCATAACCCAAGAGAATCAGCACCACCAACAAAAAGCAGAGAGATAATGAATAGCAAGCCAACTTACTATCACCGCCAGCTATAATTGTGTATATTAATATCATTTGAGTGGGATGGTTGCTGCACGGTACATACATAGTTTTACTACTAAAACAATACTGGTCTGAAGAATTTGAATATCTCATTTACTCATTCAAGACATAGGGTTAACTTTTATGTCTTAGAAATAGCTACATTACATTTAATTATACTCTGGTATTGTTTGAAACTATTTTTTTTCAATGTAAAAGAAATAGCACTAGGGAGAAAGTACAATCATGATAAGTGATATATTAATTATAAACATATAAATTATACATTGACTATTTGATATAATTAAAAAATTTAAATATTAACTTTTAACAAGTAATATTTCAAAACTATAATTGCTGAGTAATGCCAATAAATCAACAAATCTGCAAATGTTAACTAAGTATCCACTCTGTATTTTGTTTCCTGATGACTTCAATTAAAAACAAATACTATTTTAAAGAAGCATTTAATCAACTGAGGGGGAAAAAAAGATTTAGGTCTCTCAATTACTCAACATACTGAGAACTTCAGTCCTGTAATGTAAACAAAAGTCTCTGAGTTCATAAATAAGAATGTCTAATATGGTTTATAATTGCTAAAAAAAGACTTTAAGAACAAAAGATAAGTGCTTGGTCTGAAAGTATTAAAATGAGCTGAAAGAAGAGAGAATTCAGCTAGGGTGACTGAATTGTTAAAGTCAGAGTGACTAAGTGATCTCAGATGTGCAGAATGGATATATGCTGACAATAATTTGTGATTTATATGTAGTGGGATAACAAATTAATGGTGATTTATGAAGTAATTGTTCCTGAACTTCCATATTGTATATACTTATATATTCCCTAGCTAATTTATCCAGGCATTATTATTGTTGTTGTTTACACTGGTGATAACTGTCAATGCAGAGACTGATTCAGGGAAGGATAAGATTTAGTCCATCAGTGATCTGTTGCCATGAGGTAAGGAAGTTCCTTTAAAGAGGTAGATGGACTAGGGTGTGGGAAGCAGAATACATCTGAATTGCTTTGAGGTTATTCTGAATTATGCAGCTTTTCTCTTTATGCCCAGCATCTACTAGTTGTTCAGGAATAATTAGCTTGTTCAACCAAAAGATACTTTCACTTTATCTGAAGTTTCTTAATCCAATTCTTAGAAGAGACAAGCACAGGTTCCCATCACAGGGACAAAATTTCCTGTAGTGTGACTTGGAACATCCATCTTAAGTTCAAAACAAAGAGTCTTGACCCCAGATTAGAAGGGGACAGCTTTTTCAGTAAGAACAAAAAGGAAAAAAATTACAGGTATTTATGTGATTTTGAAATCAAAAGAGTAGGCTTTAAGAAGTAGGAAAATGGTCAAGTACTTTTTAAAGACAGAAGATAAACTCTCCTTAGCTAAAATAAGCTAAAATAAATGACTATATCTGATTGTTCCTCTGCATTTTATTTCTCTTAAATTATTGAAAGAAAGAAATGAAGTAGATTTGTCTGTAAATTGATCAAATTTAATTGCTTCCCCATCAGGCATTCACTATAGTCAGTCTAATGAAATTTGTTTCAGAAAGGTTATCAGTGACGTACTGTTGATCAATTACATTGTCATAGTTGAACTCTTCATTGCCTTTTAATATTTTTCACCTTTTGGACTTTATATCTGAATCAAAGTGGCTCTTTAATCACACATTTATTCATTCATCCATCTCCCCATCCATTCATTCATCTATATATAATACTGATAATTCTAGGGGTTAAGTACTTGACTTCACAGTCACCTTTGAAATATCAAAACTTCAAGTTATTCAAATCTTCCTCTTTCTAATTAACCACCAAAAATTATTTTCCAATATTTTTAAACTCTTTAGCCACTGTTTTAAAACTCTTTAAACCTACATGTTTATCGTTACTTACCATACTCACAATACTGGAGTGGGTAGCCTTTTCCTTCTCTGAGGATCTTCCCAACCCAAGAATCAAACCCAAGTCTCCCACATTGCAGGTGGACTCTTTAGCAGGTGAGCCACAAAGGAAGCCCAAGAATACTGGAATGGGTAGCCTGTCCCTTCTCTAGCAGATCTTCCCCACCCAGGAATCCAACTGGGATCTCCTTCATTGCAGGCAGAACTATCAGGGAAGCCCTTACTCACCATAATAATATAAATTCTCAATCTTATTGATGATGTATGATAATACCTCAAACTTCTTAATAATGCTAATTGTCTTCTAAGATGCTTTCAAAGAATTCAGTCAGTTCAGTTAAGTTGCTCAGTTATGTCTGTCTCTGTGACCCCATGGACTGCAGCACACCAGGCTTCTCTGACCATCACCAACTCCTGGAGCTTACTCAAACCCATGTCCATTGAGTCAGTGATGCCATCCAATCATTTCATCCTCTGTCGTCCCCTTCTCCTCCCGTCTTCAATCTTTCCTAGCATCAGGGTCTTTTCAAATGAGTCAGTTCTTCACATCAGGGGGCCAAAGTATTAGAGCTTCAGCTTCAGTATAAGTCCTTCCAATGAATATTCAGGGCTGATTTCCGTTAGGATGGACTGGTTGGATCTCCTTGCAATCCAAGGGACTCTCAAGAGTCTTCTCCAATACCACATTTCAAAAGCATCAGTTGTTCGGTGCTCAGCTTTCTTTATGGTCCAACTCTTACATCCATACATGACCACTTGAAAAACCATAGCTTTGACTAGACAGACCTTTGATGGTAAAGTAATGTCTCTGTTTTTCAATATGCTATCTAGGTTGGTCATAGCTTTCCTTCCAAGGAGTAAGCGTCTTTTAATTTCATGGCTGCGATCACCATCTGCAGTGATTTTGGAGCCTAAGAAAATAAAATCTCTCACTGTTTCCATTGTTTCCTCATCTATTTGCCATAAAGTGATGGGACCGGATGCCATGGTCTTCGTTTTTTGAATGTTGAGTTTCAAGCCAGGTTTTTCCCTCTCTTCTTTCACTTTCATCAGGAGACTCTTCAGTTCCTCTTCACTTTCTGCCATAAGGGTTGTGCTATCTGCGTATCTGAAGTTATTGATATTTCTCCCAGGAATCTTGATTCCAGCTTATATTTCATCCAGCCCAGCATTTCACATGATGTACTCTGCATATAAGTTATATAAGCAGGTGACAATATACAGCCTTGACGTACTCCTTTCCCAATTTTTGGAGTTTACAAAATAATTTTGACCATGACAGTGAAAATAGCTATACAGTTTCCAAATTTAATGTAATACATTTACAGAGTTACAAGTGCTCTATATTCATTTAGGGTATTTAGTTTTAACCACACTAATATATGAAACTAGAGTAGTTATTGGAGAAGGCAATGGCACCCCACTCCAGTACTCCTGCCTGGAAAATCCCAAGGATGGAGGAGCCAGGTGGGCTGCAGTCCATAGGGTCGCTAAGAGTCGGACATGACTGAGCGACTTCCCTTTCACTTTTGACTTTCATGCATTGGAGAAGGAAATGGCAACCCACCCCAGTGTTCTTGCCTGGAGAATCCCAGGGACAGGGGAGCCTGGTGGGCTGCTGTCTCTGGGTTCGCACCGAGTCGGACACGACTGAAGTGACTTAAGCAGCAGCAGCAGCAACAGAGTAGTTATTTGCTTAGTCTGAATAATGTATACATTCAGTTGAAATAACCTAGATTCCCTGTTTGAAATTGGTGGCAATTTATCCTATCTATTCATAGCACTTTAATTATTGTGTGGTTTGTCAAGGTAAATTTTTGTCTGGGAACCACCCAAACAATATAGGTTACTCAATACCTACCACAGTAAGTGCTTGAAAAGAAAAAATATATATATATTATTCTCTAAAAATGTATTTTTTAAAACAAAACTTTGCTTCCTATAGCCAAGAATAACTTCCAGGAAGTACATGAACCTTCTTGAATAGGCCCCATTTTGGATGAAGACAGTTAATATCTGCTCCCAAACAACCCAAACAGGCAATGAAACCACCACAGAAGTTTCAAAAAAAAATCATGATTATTAAAACTATACAGTTTAAAATAAATGCTAATTTCATATCAGAATATTCTTATAAGAATAATTTATGTAATATTTTAACATGTATGTATATGTTTTTTAAATATATTTTCTTCTTTTTATAAAAGTTTTCAATTCTCTTGACTATATGCTAATATTTTAAATTATAACATGCACAGTTTTCTTAATATTTTTGCTTATCATCTTTCAATAGCGCATCATTTTCATAAATATGGATTTAGGAACTGCATAGGGTAATTATGTTAATACCGTATACATCAACAAACTAACCACTTAATAAATATTTCAGTGTTTCTTCCTTTGGAGTTGAAACAAAGATTTTAATATATACACCTGTTAACTCATTTTGATTTTGTGGTTTATTCCTGTAGGATAAATGTTTAAGTAAATGATTGTTGGTGTCAAAGGGCATAGCATCTTAATGGCTCCTGCTGCCAAGCTTTACATTCTGAGTAGGTTGTAGTAAATTGCATTACCATCCACAGTGGATTAGAATAGCAATTTCATTGCACTTTCACCCATTTAACACTTCAATTTAAGCCAATGATTAATTAGTCTAATCCTACAGCAGCCTGAAATCTATGCTCAATACTGTGGGAGGAAACACGGGCAACAAATACAACTGTGGGTATTCAGGTTCTTGTGATCCCTCCGGACTGCCTGCATGCTTAGTCGTGTCTAACCCTTTGTGACACCATTAACTGTAGCCTGCCAGGCTTCTCTGTCCATGGGGTTTTCCAGGAAAGAATACTACAGTGGATTGCCATTTCCTTCTCTAAGGGATCACCCCTATCCAGGGATCAAACCTGTGTCTCTTGTGTCTCCTGAAGTGCAAGTGAATTCTTTACCCACTGAGCCATCAGGGAAGCCCTCTGGACTAGGAAGACAGTAAGAGTTCTTCCAAAGTTCTCCCAAAGAAAGGCAATGCCAAAGAATGATCAAAATATTACACAATTACACTCATCTCACACGCTAGCAAAGTAATGCTCAAAATTTTCCAAGCCAGACTTTAGCAGTACATGAATCGTGAATTTACAGATACTCACGCTGGATTCTGAAAAGGTAGAGGAACCAGAAATCAAATTGCCAACATCCGCTGGGTCATCCAAAAAGCAAGAGAGTTCCAGAAAACCATCTACTTCTGCTTTAATGACTACACCAAAGCCTTTGACTGTGTGGATCACAACAAACTGTGGAAAATTCTTCAAGAGATGGGAATACCAGACCAACCTGACCCGCCTCCTAGAAATCTGTATGCAGGTCAAGAAGCAACAGTTAGAACTAAACACGGAACAAGAGAGACTGCTTCCAATCAGGAAAGGAGTACATCAAGGCTGTATATTGTCACCCTACCTATTTAACTTATATGAAGAGCACATGATGCAAAATGCTGGGTTGGATGAAGCACAAGCTGGAATCAAGATTAGCAAGAGAAATATCAATAACCTCAGATATGCAGATGACACCACTTTATGACAGAAAGTGAAGAAAAACTAAAGAGCCTCTTGATGAAAGTGAAAGAGAAGAGTGAAAAAGTTGGCTTAAAGCTCAACATTGAGAAAACGAAGATCATGACATCCGGTACCATCACTTCATGGCGAATAGATGGGAAAACAATGGAAACAGTGAGAGACTGTATTTTGGGGGTTCCAAAATAACTGCAGATGGTGACTGAAGCCATGAATTTAAAAGACACTTGCTCCTTGGGAGAAAACCTATGACCAACCTAGACAACATGTTAAAAAGTAGAGACATTACTTTGCCAACAAAGGTCCATCTAGTCAAGACTATAGTTTTTCCAGTAGTCATGTATGGATATGAGAGTTGGATTATAAAGAAAATTGAGTACTGAAGAATTGATGCTTTTGAACTGTGGTGTTGGAAAGACTCTTGGGAGTCCTTTGGCCTGCAAGGAGATCCAACCAGTCCTTCCCAAAGGAAATAAGTCCTGAATATTCATTGGAAGGACTGATGCTGAAGCTGAAACTCCAATAATTTGGCCACCTGATGCAAAGAATTGATTCATTGGAAGACCCTGATGCTGGGAAAGATTGAAGGCAGGAGGAGAAGGGGACAACATAAGATGAGATGGTTGGAAGGTATCACTGACCCTCTGTATATGAGTCTGAGTAAGCTTCAGGAGTTGGTTGGACAGGGGAGCCTGGAGCCGCAGTCCATGGAGTCGTGAAGAGTCAGACATGACTGAGCAACTGAACTCACTGAAGAGTTCTTCAGATAACCCGTTTTGGAGGGCAAGACATGGTTTCCTATAAAGAAAGAGTTCAATGTATTCCCTCGGGGTTCATTGCTATATATTTCCATAGCTCCAAATAAAGTTTAAAAACAACTGTGACTATAAGAAAGGGGATAGGAAAATATCAAGGCCAAGAAATATTTCATAAAATTAAAAGAAAAAAATCTATTTGGGTACTGTAGCTCTATATAAGCCTCTCTGCTGCTGCTGCATCACTTCAGTCGTGTCCAACTCTGTGCAATCCCATAGATGGCAACCCACCAGGCTCCCTTGTTTCTGGGATTCTCCAGGCAAGAATACTGAAGTGGGTTGCCATTTCCCTCTCCAATGCATGACAGTGAAAAGTGAAAGTGAAGTCACTCAGTCGTGTCCGACTCTTAGTGACCCCATGGACTGCAGCCTGCCAGGCTCCTCCATCCATGGGATTTTCCAGGCAAGAGTACTGGAGTGGGGTGCCATTGCCTTCTCTGATAAGCCTCTCTAGGCTCTCTTTAAATACTGGATGCTGTTCTCATGTGCAGTGCAATATGCTCAGTTGCTCAGTTGTGTCCAACTCTTTACAACTGCCTTCCAGGTTCCTCTGCCTGTAGAATTTTCCAGGCAAGGATACTGGAGTGTGTTGCCATTTCCTCCTACAGGGAATCTTCCTAACCCAGTCATCAAATCCTTGTCTCCTGTGTGTCCTGCATTGCAGGCAGATTCTTTATCTGCTTAGCCATTGGGGAAGCCTATAGAGAGAATAGGGCTTCCCTGGTGGCTAGGATGTTAAACCATCTGCCTGCAATGTGGGAGACCTGGGTTCGATCCCTGGGCTGGGAAGATCCCCTGGAGAAGGAAATGGCAACCCACTCCAGTATTGTTGCCTGGAGAATCCCATGGACAGACGAGCCTGGTGGGTTATAAAGAGAATAGGAAGGCTAAATGTCCTCCACTAGCATTTCCTTCTTCATAGAATTAAATGGTTCGTATTCAGTTAAGTTCAGTCACTCAGTCGTGTCCGACTCTTTGCGACCCCATGAACTGCAGCACACCAGGCCTCCCTGTCCATCACCAACTCCCAGAGTTCACCCAAACCCATGTCCATCGAGTCAGTGATGCCATCCAGCCATCTCATCCTCTGTCGTCCCCTTCTCCTCCTGCCCCCAATCCCTCCCAGCATCTTATTTTATGTTAAAAAAAAAAAAAAAACTTTCCTACCAAAAATCACTGGATCTGAAAACACTTTGTTTGCATAGTTTAAACTCTAAATTCCAAGTTCTATGTTGATACAAAATTATTTATATAGCATTAACTTTTCTAACCAAAAAATTTTAAGTATTTCAAAAGGTACTGAATACATATTTACAGGGAACAACCCCTACCCTGTATGATCTAGTTCTAGTAAAAATGTGTATATCAGTGAGATTAAATTCATTCCGAACAGAAATTGTTGCTTTCAAATGTAGAGCAACAACCTTTCACCTCTGGAAGCCCCTTATTTCTAGAAGAAGAAAAGTTGTCACTATAGAAAGCCTTTAAAGTGAAAAACAACTTCAAGCAATACATTTTCCTTTTCCCCTTGTCAGTCTGAAATCCCATTTGGAAGTTAGATTCTCTAAAAGGAAAAGAGGTTGGGGAGAGAGATTGGAGTGAATCAGGGAGTAAAAAGAATGAGGTATGGGCGGGGTCTCATTCACCAGCGTGCCACTGCCACCAACTTCTACAAAGTGAAAAAAATGAAAGCCTTAGAAATCCTAAGGAGCCTTTGGACTTTGAAAAATGAATAAAACATTGCATTTGAAATTCCTTTGTGCATTACAATAAAGAGATAGGTTTTATCATAAAATAAAGATTTGACAACTTCAGCAAAAATGTCCAAGGAAGCTGAATTGACAAAGAACTGTAAATAAAATTGAGAAAAAAAAAAAAAAAGAAAATTCTGTTGAAGGAAAGTTTGCCATATATGTTTGAAGGTTGATAGAATGTTCTTTAAAAGATGAGTTTTTCAATTAATGATTGTGTAGATTTGAATTAATAATTTCTTATGTAATTTACTCTGTAAATAAGAAATTATATGCCGTAGAAGCAGTTTCAGTTTGATCAGAGCAGATTTGTGAGAGAACTGATTTTAGGAGCCAGCTTGAGGTAGTTCATGTCTTTCAGACATAGCTATTTATCACTTTCCCTCCAAAAAAAACACAAACAAACAAAACACACAGGTCAGATAAGTTCACTGTCAGTGTGATTGGTTTTTCCAAATACATTTTTTAATTTATCAAAATACTACGTTATTTATTCTATTTATTTGAAAGTTTTTAAGAACATTTTGTAAATGTTGCTCATTTCTATTGCATTGTGTATGATTCCTGCATTACTTTTCTTTTCCATATCTACATATCAGAATAAATTATATACCTGAATATTCAACAGTTAATTCTTTAAGATGGTTTTGCTAAAAATTGAGTTAATTGAATTACTTTTAATATGTCACTGCTGCTGCTGCTGCTGCTAAGTCACTTTAGTCATGTCCGACTCTGTGTGACCCCATAGACGGCAGCCTATCAGGCTTCTCCGTCCATGGGATTCTCCAGGCAAGAACACTGAAGTGGGTTGCCATTTTCTTCTCCATAATATGTCACTACAAGAATATAATTTGAACAAATACTTCAGAAAGGCTTTTCATCTTACAAAATCAGAACATACCTCTTACAATGCTTAGGATACTGATAATTATTTCCCTAGAAATAACTGTTTAAAAATTTATAGTATGTATTTAGAATATTGAGTAAAATTACTAGCATTTTAGCTTAATTTCTTATAAAAATAATACTTTTATTAAAATTTAATAAAAAGATTATTATTAAATTTGATCTTATTATTTTGATCTGTAGAAAAGGAAAAGATTTTCAACTCTAATGGGGAGTTACATCTAACCATTAAACTGACAAGGATGGGCTATTACCTGGAAAAAATGATAAAAATTTATTTGTTTTACATGTTACACTTATCTCTAGGTTAGATCTAACCATAAAACTGACAAGGACAAGTTAACAGGAAAAAATGATAAAAATGTATTTGTTTTACATGTTACACCTATCTCTAGGTAGTCATGCTTGGTTTTATACTCATCATATAGAAATCTGGTATCTGGAGGAAGTGCAGAGCTAGAATCATAATTCTGGCTTTGCTAAGAAGGAAAATGAAAAAAAGGAGGAGGAGGGGAAGAATGATGTATGTCAGATATGACCCCAAATTATGGCCATTGGGCAAAATCTAATCTGATGTTTCTTTTGTACATAAAGTTTTACTGAGACAGAGTCAATTTTTTTCACATCTTCTTTCATTACAACAAGGTTAAAGCTGAGTAATTATGACAGATTATATGACTTCAAAACACTGTAAATTCTGTATTGTTGCCTGTGGCTGTTGTAATGGAGTACCGCAACATGGATGATTTTAAACAACATGTATGTAGTTCTAAGTTCTGGAGGTTATAAGGATGAAACCAAGGCATTTGCAAGATTAGTTCCTTTGTGGTTCCATTTCTCTTCCCTGGTGGCTTAGATGGTAAAGAACCTACCTGCAATGCAGGAGACCTAGGTTCAATCCCTGGGTCAAGAAGATCCCCTGGAGAAGGGAATGGCAACCCACTCCAGTATTCTCGCCTGGAGAATCCCATGAACAGAGGAGCCCGGCAGGCTCCAGTCCTTGGGGTTGCAAAGAGTCAGGCACAACTGATCAACTAACTCTTCCTTGTAGCTTTTCTGGTGTTGGTCAGAAATACTTGAATTTCTTGGGCTTTTAGATCCATCACTCTTAAATCTACTCCTGTCAGCATACACCGTTCTTCCTATGTATCTGTTTTCTTTTCTTTGTAAGGATATACATCATATTGGAGTAGCGGCTCACCTTATTCCTATATGACTCCATCTTAACTAATTACCTCTGTAACAAACTTATTTCCAAATAAAGTCACAATATGAGGTTCAGGAAGAACATGAATATGAGGGAGATATTCTCAAACCCAGTACACTTAATATCTAATGCTTTACAGAACAAGCTTGCTGTCTGAATATTTGATAACGCATACATATCCCTGCATTGGTTCTGTATCTTCCTAGATACTCACCATATGTGTAACTATACACCAGCTTCTATCCCAGTGATGCTAAAATTATTGAAAAGTGCAATACATAGTAAATGCAGACATTGCATATTATGGGATATTCCTTTTCTATACTGATTTCTTTTATATATTAGATTAGTCAAATTAGCAAGATGAACATATAGATAAAAGGCAAAAAATGTATTCAGTCATCAAAATAGCACATTTCACCAGAGGCACTGTAATCTCTAATTGTTTAAATATTTCTCAAGCCTATGGCTAATGTAAAAAAAAAAAAGAAAACCCAGGACATATAGATATAGCTTAAGGAGTAAGAGGTTTTTTACTATTCAGATTATAATTTGATTTTTCCTTCTTTACCAAAAATAGAATCACACTGCATACTACTGAATAGATATATTTTAGTTTAACAGAAGAAAAAGTAAATCAAATTTTTAAGTTCAACAAATTGTTTATACATACGAATTATGAAAAGAGGTAATACAATTAATAATTAAGAAATAAAATTAAAACTCTAGAAGGTTGGAGTAAGTATTCCTTAAAATACATGTTTCTAAGTTATTTATTCCTACTATGAAAAATAAGAAAATTAGAATATTTGGGTTTCTTTTCAATGCCACTACTTTGACACATACACTTTTTGATTAATTCATTTTACTCTTTGTCATCATCCAACAATTATCCAAAAATTTTGGACTTTGGAACCTGAAAAGCAAATGTTTCATCTTAAGAAATCCATCTCCTCTGACCTACAGTGCGGCTCACAGTTAAGTGCTGTCACTATCAGCCTTCTGGGCTTGTGATGTGGCGAGGCAGCCTCCCCTCTCCCTGCGGCCACAGTCGTCCACTAATTATGTTTGTCTTTGCCTGGCATTAGCCTGATTGTGCTAATGCACAAATCAGTAACACATATTTGTATTCTATTCTGTATTGATAATTTCATTTTTTTAAATAGATAATATTAAATGGGCTCAAAGCCCATCATTTGTGTGTGTTTGTGTGTGTTCATTTTTTCTTTTCTTTTTTTTTTTTTAACTATTGCTTCTATAACCTTAGTTTTTATTAGGTAAGTTTGTTTTCCTTAAGATTTTTTTTCTTGAGAATAAGATAAAGTTGCTTCAGTCTGTGCCTGGTTGAACTCTGTTTGTGGTTTGTAATACATGAGTCATATTTTGACATCACATGAATGGTTCATACTTTCTTTGACTCAAGAGATATTCCTCCATTATCTTCAAGAGGGTATTGGAGATGAGATTAAACCTACCTGATTGTGTTCATTTTGTTTTGAAGTTAAATTTTGGATACATTTTAGCTCTTGATCATTCTGATTATTCATGAGATTCTTTTTTTATTGTCAGTTGGAGTTCAAAAATTTATCAGTCCTAACTTACTGTTCATGCTACATCAGTTTTTCTTGAACGTAGTATGTTTTTAGGATACACGGAGTCTAAGACTTCTCTATCTCAACGAAGTATTTTTTAGTTGAAATATAGTTGATTTACAATACTGTGTCAGTTTGAGATGTATAGTTAGCGATCCAATATTTTTGTGGATTGTATTTATCAGTTCAATTCAGTTCAGTCGCTCAGTCACATCCGACTCTTCGTGACCCCATGAATTGCAGCACACCAGGCCTCCTTGTCCAACACCAACTCCTGGAGCCCACCCAAACTCATGTCCATTGAGTTGGTGATGCCACCCAACCATCTCATCCTGTTGTCCCTTTCTCCTCCAACCCTCAATCTTTTCCAGCATCAGGATCTTTTCAAATGAGTCAGCTCTTCGCATCAAGTGGCCAAAGTATTGGAGTTTCAACTTCAATATCAGTCCTTCCAATGAACACCCAGGACTGATCTCCTTTAGGATGGACTGGTTGGACCTCCTTGAAGTCCAAGGGACTCTCAAGAGTCTTCTCCAACATCACAGT
>NW_011495041.1:6377625-6392986 GCF_000754665.1 Bison bison bison
CCAACTCTCACATCCATACGTGACCACTGGAAAAACCATAGCCTTAACTAGATGGACCTTTGTTGGCAAGGTAATGTCTCAGCTTTTTAATATGCTGTCTAGGTTGGTCATTACTTTCCTTCCAAAGAGTAAGTGTCTTTTAGTTTCATGGCTGCAATCACCATCTGCAGGGATTTGGGGGCCCCAAAAATAAAGTCTCTCACTGTTTCCACTGTTTCCCCATCTATTAACCATGAGGTGATGGGACCAGATGCCATGATCTTAGTTTTCTGAATGTTGAACTTTAACCCAACTTTTTCACTCTCCTCTTTCACTTTCATCAAGAGGCTCTTTAGTTCCTCTTCACTTTCTGCCATAAGGGTGGTGTCATCTGCATATCTGAGGTTATTGATATTTCTCCTGGCAATCTTGATTCCAGCTTGTGCTTCTTCCAGCCCAGCGTTTCTCATGATGTACTCTGCATATAAGTTAAATAAGCAGGGTGACAATATGCAGCCTTGACATACTCCTTTCCCTATTTGGAATGAGTCTGTTGTTCCATGTCCAATTCTAACTGTTGCTTCCTGACCTGCATACAGATTTCTCAAGAGGCAGGTCAGGTGGTCCAGTATTCCCATCTCTTTAAGAATTTTCCACAGTATATTGTGATCCACACAGTCAAAGGCTGTGGCATAGTCAATAAAGAAGAAATAGATGTTTTTCTGGAACTCTCTCGCTTTTTCGATGATCCAGCAGATGTTGTCAATTTGATCTCTGGTTCCTCTGCCTTTTCTAAAACCAGCTTGAACATCTGGAAGTTCATGGCTCATGTATTGCTGAAGCTTGGCTTGGAGAATTTTGAGCGTTACTTTACTACCGTGTGAGATGAGTGCAATTGTGTGGTAGTTTAAGCATTCTTTGGTATTGCCCTTCTTTGGGATTGGAATGAAAACTGACCTTTTCCAGTCCTGTGGCCACTGCTGAGTTTTCCAAATTTGCTGACATATTGAGTGCAGCACTGTCACAGAATCATCTTTTAGGATTTGAAATAGCTCAACTGGAGGAGAAGGGGACGACAGAGGATGAGATGGCTGGATGGCGTCACCGACTAGATGGACATGAGTTTGAGTAAGCTCCCGGAGTTGTTGATGGACAGGGAGGCCTGGCGTGCCACAATTCATGGGGTTGAAAAGAGTCAGACACAACTGAGCAACTGAACTGAACTGACCTGGAATTCCATCATCGCCACTAGGTTTGTTTGTAGTGATGCTTCTTAAGGCCCACTTGACTTCAGATTCCAGGATGTCTGGCCCTAGGTGAGTGATCACAGCATTGTGATTAACTGGGTCATGAAGATCTTTTGTGTACAGTTCTTCTGTGTATTCTTCCCACCTCTTCTTAATATGTTCTGCTTCTGTTAGGTCCATACCATTTCTATCCTTTATTGAGCCCATCTTTGCATGAAAAGTTCCCTTGGTATCTCTAATTTTCTTGAAGAAATCTCTAGTCTTCCCCATTCTATTATTTTCTTCTATTTCTTTGCATTAATCACTGAGAAAGGGTTTCTTATCTCTCCTTGCTATTCTTTGAAACTCTGCATTCAAATGGGTATATCTTTCCTTTTCTCCTTTGCTTTTCACTTCTCTTCTTTTCACAGCTATTTGTAATGCCTCCTCAGACAGCCATTTTGCTCTTTTGCATTTCTTTTCCATGGGGATGGTTGATCCCTGTCTCCTGTACAATGTCACGAACCTCTGTCCATCAGATCTAGTCCCTTAAATCTATTTGTCACTTCCACTGTATAATTGTAAGAAATTTGATTTAGGTCATACCTGAATGGTTTAGTGGTTTTCCCTACTTTCTTCAATTTAAGTCTGAATTTTGCAATAAGGAGTTCTTGATCTGAGCCACAGTCAGCTCCCAGTCTTGTTTTTGCTGATTGTATAGAGCTTCTCCATCTTTGGCTGCAAAGAATATAGTCAATCTGATTTCAATGTTGGCCATCTGGTGATGTCCATGTGTAGAGTCTTCTCTTGTGTTGTCAGAAGAGAGTGTTTGCTATGACCAGTGTCTTAGCAAAACTCTATCAGCCTTTGCCCTGCTTCAAAGCCGAATTTGCCTGTTACTCCAGGTATTTCCTGACTTCCTACTTTTGCATTCCAGTCCCCTATAATGAAAAGGACATCTTTTGGGGGTGTTAGTTCTAAAAAGTCTTGTAGGTCTTCATAGAACCGTTCAACTTCAGCTTCTTTAGCGTTACTGGCCGGGCATAGACTTGGATTACCATGATATCGAATGGTTTGCCTTGGAAACGAACAGAGATCGTTCTGTTATTTTTGAGATTGCATCCAAGTACTGTGTTTCGGACTCTTTTTTTGACTATAATGGCTACTCCATTTCTTCTAAGGCATTCCTGCCCACAGTAGTAGATACAGTGGTCATCTGAGTTAAATTCACCCATTCCAGTCCATTTTAGTTCACTGATTCCTATAATGTCGACATTCACTCTTGCCATCTCCTGTTTGACCACTTCCAATTTGCCTTGATTCATGGACCTGACATTCCAGGTTCCTATGCAATATTGCTCTTTACAGCATCGGACCTTGCTTCCATCACCAGTCCCATCCACAACCAGGTGTTGTTTTTGCTTTGTCACCATCCCTTCATTCTTTCTTATTTCTTCACTGATGTCCAGTATCAAATTGGGTGCCTACCGACCTGGGGAGTTCATCTTTCAGTGTCCTATCTTTCAGTGTCCTATCTTTTTGCCTTTTCGTACTGTTCACGGGGTTCTCAAGGCAAGAATACTAAAGTGGTTTGCCATTCCCTTCTCTAGTGGACCACATTCTGTCAGACCTCTCCACCGTGACCCGTCCGTCTTGGGTGGCCCCACACGGCACATCCTAATTTCATTGAGTTAGACCAGGCTGTGGTCCATGTGATTGTATTGGCTAGTTTTCTGTCTTTCTTCTGATGCCCTCTCTCCAAGCCTACTGTCTTACTTTGGTTTCTCTTACCTTGGACGTGGGGTATCTCTTCACAGCTGCTCCAGGAAAGCGAAGCCGCTGCTCCTGACCTTGGATGTGGGGTATCTCCTCTCAGCCGCAGCTCCTGTGCTGCTCAACTGCTGCTAGCTGCTCCTGCACTGCAGCCACCACTCACCTCTCTGCCGCTCACCGCTCAGTCGCCGTGCCCTCTCTCAGCACCTACCATCTTACTCGGGTTTCTATATTTGTTTATAGATTATTACAATATAATGGATATAATTCTCTATAACATACATCACCAACTCAATGGACGTGAGTTTGGGTGAACTCTGGGAGTTGGTGATGGCCACCTGATGTAGGGAGGCCTGACATGCTGCAGTTCATGGGGTCGCAAAGAGTAGGACACGACTGAGCGACTGATCTGAACTGAACATATGCTACTTCCTTGTTCATCTATTTTATGTATAGTTGTTTGTATCTGTTAAGCCCCATCCTCCTAATCTGTTTCTCCTCCCTTTTCTCTCTCCTTTGGTAACCATACCTGTTTCTGTTTTCTGTATCTTTTAGATTCCACACATGAGTGATATCACACAATACTTGTATTTCTCTTAGTTCACTAAGCACAATATTCTCTAGGTCTATCTACATTGCTACAAATGGGAGTATTTCATGCTTTTTCTGAGTAATTTTTCCTTTCTCCCTTTATACATCCTAAGTATATGTATCGGAGTTTTTTCATGTCTTCTTATCTACCATTTCCTCTTTACTCATTTTCACAGAGTTTTATTTATATGATCTCCTCCAACTTGTCTATTAGAACCCTGTGGATTATTCTATTCTTTTCTTTTTCCTTGGCTGGTTCCAGTGGGTGTGTTACATCTATGATTTTTCATTTTTCTCTTTTAAATATTTCCAATAGCTTGATCCATTTTCATCTCTGAAATTGATATGATGTTTGTTGAATAATGATGTGGTATTTTGCAGTGTGATCTTGATAAACTTAGGTTAAGATTTTTTTGACTTTGGAACCTGAAGAGCAAATCTTCCTGCTCCAGAAATCCATCTCCTTTGTCTCCCATCTTTAGCAGGTCATCGTGGCTCACAATCAAGTGCTGTAACTAATAGCTTTCTAGGGTTGTGATGTGACAAAGGCAGCTTCCACTTTCACTGTGACCACAGTCGTTTGTAGCAATCTCCCCAAGGTTGAGTGCTAGGTGCTACAGTCTGAAAATATTTAACAGTACCTGCACCTTAAGCTCTGTTTTTTCTTGGATTCTGTGCTCTTTTCCATCTTACTTGGCTGGCATAGAGCATTAAGTCTAATCACTATAATCCCAGCATCATTTGGGGCCCCTTTCAAAACTGTAACATTCAATTATAGAATAAAAAGCAGAGACATTACTTTTCCAACAAAGGTCTGTCTAGTCAAAGCTATGGTTTTTCCAGTAATCATGAATGAATGTAAGAGTTGGACTATAAAGAAAGCTGAGCACCTAAGAATTGATGCTTTTGAACTGTGATGTTGGAGAAGACTCTAGAGAGTCCCTTGGACAGCAAGGAGATCCAACCAGTCCATCCTAAAGGAAATCAATCCTGAATATTCATTGGAAGGACTGATGTTGAAGCTGAAACTCCAATACTTTGGCCACCTGATGCAGAGAACTGACTCATTTGAAAAGACCCAGATGATGGGAAAGATTGAAGGTGGGAAGAGAAGGGGACAACAGAGGATGAGATGGTTGGATGGCATCACTGACTTAATGGACATGACTTTGAGTAAACTCCGAGAGTTGGTGATGGACAGGGAAGCCTGGTGTGCTGCAGTTCATGGGGTCACAAACAGTCGGACACAACTCAGTGACTGGAATGAATTACAGAAATATTTGTATTCATCTGACATCTAAAGAGACATGAGGAGAGTCTCATATTATCATTTTGACCCAAATGCATTTTAATCCACATTTTCTCAGTATTCTTCACCCCTCTGGTTTCATATTTGGACTGCTAGTGTTGTGTTTTTGTTTTTAAACCTACATTTTATATATCCATTTTGGTTTTATCCTGTTTGTTCTTCCACTTTGATTCAGAGGGTGTGGAGGAGTAGAACTACCTTTACTCTGGCATCAGAAACCAGTAATATTTGAATTTCCCAGGTTTTAAATTAAGGAGAGTGTTTTGGGAACTCTGGCACTGTTTTCATAATATCACTATTGTATTTTCCACTCTTGATTTCTTATTTTAAGTCAGAAAGTTTTCTAGAAATTTTAGTGAGTTCTTGAGAGCAAGAGAAGATGAACTCAGGGCTAATGGGCCAAAATGAGATGTTAGAAGAATTACATCCACAAAAGAGCAAGTCCAGCACCATAAGGCAGTCCAGTTCTCCATTTGTGGCCAATGATTGGGCAATATTTTTACTTTATTATTTATGGGATTTCTTGGGCTTCCCTGTTGGCTCAGATGGTTAACTATCTGCCTATGATGCAGGAGACCTGGGTTTGATCCCTGGGTCAGGAAGATCCCCTGGAAGAAGGGAATGGCAAGTATTTTTGCCTGAAGAATCCCATGGACAGAGGAGCCTTGTAGCCTACAGTCTATGGGGTTGCAAAGAGTTGGACATGACTAAATGACTAACACATACACAACCTTATGCAAACATGGGAATTAAACCAATAAGAGTAAAAGAATTTTTTATTCTTTGATGTAGTTTACATTCATTGGCTATACCATGACAAAAATTCCAGGCATTGGATTGCGTTCCCAAAGGGTCAGATTTATGTAATTATATATTAAATCCAGAATAGCAAAGACCTAAAAAATGAAAAAATAATGCAGTAAATATTCATAGTATGTATATTTCACAGAAAAAAAACATGTTTTATTTTTCCTGCATTCAGAACTGTTAAATGATGTTGTGTCAGTGTTTGTCATGTCACTGTTGAAAGTTAATACATGATTACTCTGCTACATTAAAGCTTTGATGTGGAAGATCTATACATAGTCAAATCACCTGAATCTAAATGGCAGGCTCACTTAGAATGTCTTATTACTGACTTTCTTGGCAGTAGATCTTAACTGTCAGGTGCTTAATGCCTGACCATTTCAGATGAAATACAAGCCTTGCTGAGGCATACCACAGGGGAGTACTATGTCTTAAAATAGTGTTTTGGTCTGATACAGACCTGTCATCTTTGATGTAAAAATGGGTCTGAAATAATTCATACATTTCCCAGGTGATATACAAAAAAATAGCACCCTGGGAAATAGCTTGTTCACTCATGGTATCTGGAAATGTACTTGATTTGTTAAAATGTGCTTTAAGGAAAAGTTACCAAAGCCAGGAAATGGTTTAAACAGCTCCAAGACTCCTTGCTTTATCTCTGCATCCTTTCATTCTTTTACTTATTCACAGGACTTCTGTCTCAGAAACTGTCATGCTGTTAGTTTTAATGGTTGTGCTTTGGCAAACTGTTCTGTACAGTCATCACATTTTGAATGAAATAATTCAGCATATAGAGACTCTGCGCTCATGTTTTCTAACATGAGGAAATGCTGAAGTCATAGCACCGTGTTGATCCACAACAGAATTATACTGGCCAGTTTTAACTCACATCATCAGGGGTTTTAGTTTCATATTTCTGAGTCAGATTCAGGAAGTCATCCTCTGAGTTTTTCTAGTTACTTTTAAGAATGCCTCACAAGACAGTAATTTACACTGATATAATTGTCTTTCACCCTAAGTTAAAATATGATTAATTTGGGGGAAAAGTCATTGTATAAAATTATAGAAAAGTTTAAGGTTTAGTGTTGGCAGTGTGCCATACACTTCAAAATATTTTGTTCAAATATTAAAACAATTATGCAGTTCATTCCTGTGCTGTGCTTCATCACTCAGTTATGTCAAATTCTTTGTAACTTCATGGACTGTAGCCTGCCAGGCTCCTCTGTCCATGGGGATTCTCCAGGCAAGAATACTGGGGTGGGTTGCCATGCCCTCCTCCGGGGGATCTTCCCAACCCGGGGATCAAACCCAGATCTCCCACACTGCAGCAGATTTTTTACTATCTGAGCCACCAGGGAAGCCCAAGAATACTGGAGTGGGTAGCCTATCCCTTCTCCAGAAGATCTTCCTGACACAGGTACCAAACCAGGTCTCCTGCATTGCAGGTGGATTCTTTACCAGCTGAGCTACCAGAGAATTCCATACAGCTTATTAGTGACCCATTTTTCAGCAAGTGTAACTGAGGCCGAGAAACCTTTTAAAAATTTTTACTCAAGAACATGCAGGGGTTCAGGCCTCGGCATCTCAGAGAGCAGACGCCCTCTCAGCTCTTCCTCCAAAGATTCTGCATTTATCCCCAACAGGAGGCGGTCCTAAGATGGTGGAGGAATAGAACAGGGAAACCACTTTCTCCCCCACAAATTTATCAAAAGAACATTTAAACGCTGAGTAAAATCCACAAAACAACTTCTGAATGCAAGCAGAGGACATCAGGCACCCAGAAAAGCAGCCCATTATCTTCGAAAGGAGATGTTTTATCAACGGTGCTATATAGAAGGAGAAGTCTTAAGACTACTGTAAACACAAGACTGAAAACCAGAAGCAGGAGGCTTAGTCCAAATCCTGAGAACATCAGACAACTCCTGACTCCAGGGAACATTAAGCGATAGGAGCTCATCAAATGCCTCCATACCTACACTGAAACCAAGCACCACCAAAGGGCCAATAAGTTCCAGAGCAAGACATACCATGCAAATAATCCAGCAACACAGGAACACAGCCCTGAGCTTCAATATACAGGCTTCCCAAAGTTACTCCAAAACCATTGACATCTCATAACTCATTACTAGACACTTCATTGCACTCCAGAGAGAGGAAATCCAGCTCCACCCACCAGAACACCAACACAAGCTTCCCTAACCAAGAAACCTTGACAAGCCACAGATACAACCCCACCCACAGTGAGGAAACTCCATAATAAAGAGAACTCCATAAACTGCCAGAATACAGAAAGGCCACGCCAAACTCAGCAATATAAACAAGATGAAGAGACAGAGGAATACCCAGCAGGTAAAGGAACAGAATAAATGCCCACCAAACCAAACGAAAGAGGAAGAGATAGAGAATCTACCTGATAAAGAATTCCAAATGATGATAGTGAAAATTATCCAAAATCTTGAAATAAAAATGGAATCACAGATAAATAGCCTGGAGGCAAGGATTGAGAAAATGCAAGAAAGGTTTAACAAGGACCTAGAAGAAAAAAAAAGGGTCAATATATAATGAATAATGCAATAAATGAGATCAAAAACACTCTGGAGGCAACAAATAGTAGAATAATGGAGGCAGAAGATAGGATTAGTGAACTAGAAGATAGAATGGTAGAAATAAATGAATCAGAGAGGAAAAAAGAAAAACAAATTAAAAGAAATGAGGACAATCTCAGAAACCTCCAGGATAATATTGAACGCCACAACATTTGAATCATAGGAGTCCCAGAAGAAGACAAAAAGAAAGACCATGAGAAAATACTTGAGGAGTTAATATTTGAAAACTTCCCTAAAATGGGGAAGGAAATAATCACCCAAGTCCAAGAAACCCAGAGAGTCCCAAACAGAATAAACCCAAGGCGAAACACCCCCAAGACACATATTAATCAAATTAACAAAGATCAAACACAAAGAACAAATATTAAAAGCAGCAAGGGAGAAACAACAAATAACACACAAGGGGATTCTCATAAGGATAACAGCTGATCTTTCAATAGAAACTCTTCAGGCCAGGAGGGACTGGCAGGACATACTTAAAGTGATGAAAGAAAATAACCTACAGCCCAGATTATTGTACCCAGCAAGGATCTCATTCAAATATGAAGGAGAAATCAAAAGCTTTTCAGACAAGCAAAAGCTGAGAGAATTCAGCACCACCAAACCAGCCCTCCAACAAATACTAAAGGATATTCTCTAGATAGGAGACACAAAAACGGTGTATAAACTCGAACCCAAAACAATAAAGTAAATGGCAATGGGATCGTACTTATCAATAATTACCTTAAACGTAAATGGGTTGAATGCCCCAACCAAAAGACAAAGACTGGCTGAATGGATACAGAAACAAGACCCCTATATATGTTGTCTACAAAAGACCCACCTCAAAACAGGGGACACATACAGACTGAAAGCGAAGGGCTGGAAAAAGATTTTCCATGCAAAGAGAGATCAAAAGAAAGCAGGAGTAGTAATACTCATATAAGAAAAAATAGACTTTAAAACAAAGGCCGTGAAAAGAGACAAAGACGGTCACTACATAATGATCAAAGGATCAATCCAAGAAGAAGATATAACAATTATAAATATATATGCACCCAACACGGGAGCACCTCAGTATGTAAGACAAATGCTAACAAGTATGAAAGGAGAAATTAACAATAACACAATAATAGTGGGAGACTTTAATACCCCACTCACACCTATGGATAGATCAACTAAACAGAAAATTAACAAGGAAACACAAACTTTAAGTGATACAACAGAGCAGTTAGACCTAATTGATATCTATAGGACATTTCACCCCAAAACAATGAATTTCACCTTTTTCTCAAGTGCACATGGAACCTTCTCCAGATTGATCACATCCTGGGCCATAAATCTAGCCTTGCTAAATTCAAAAAAAATGGAAATTCCAAGCATCTTTTCTGACCACAATGCAGTAAGATTAGATCTAAATTACAGGAGAAAAACTATTAAAAATTCCAACATATGGAGGCTGAACAACACGCTGCTGAATAACCAAAAAATCACAGAAGAAATCAAAAAAGAAATCAAAATATGCATAGAAATGAATGAAAATGAAAACACAACAACCCAAAATCTGTGGGACACTGTAAAAGCAGTGCTAAGGAGACAGTTCATAGCAATACAGGCATACCTCAAGAAACAAGAAAAAAGTCAAATAAATAACCTAACTCTACACCTAAAGCAACTAGAAAAGGAAGAAATGAAAAACCCCAGGGTTAGTAGAAGGAAAGAAATCTTAAAAATTAGGGCAGAAATAAATGCAAAAGAAACAAAAGACACCATAGCAAAAATCAACAAAGCCCAAAGCTGGTTCTTTGAAAGGATAAATAAAATTGACAAACCATTAGACAGACTCATCAAGAAACAAAGGGAGAAAAATCAAATCAATAAAATTAGAAACGAAAATGGAGAGACCACAACAGACAACACAGAAATACAAAGGATCATAAGAGACTACTATCAGCAATTATAAGCCAATAAAATGGACAACGTGGAAGAAATGGACAAATTCTTAGAAAAGTACAACTTTCCAAAACTGAACCAGGAAGAAATAGAAAATCTTAACAGACCCATCACAAGCACGGAAATTGAAACTGTAATCAGAAATCTTCCAGCAAACAAAAGCCCAGGTCCAGACAGCTTCACAGCTAAATTCTACCAAAAATTTAGAGAAGAGCTGACACCTATCCTATTCAAACTCTTCCAGAAAATTGCAGAGGAAGGTAAACTTCCAAACTCATTCTATGAGGGCACCATCACCCTAATACCAAAACCTGACACAGATACCACAAAAAAGAAAACTACAGGCCAATATCATTGATAAACATAGATGCAAAAATCCTTAACAAAATTCTAGCAATCAGAATCCAACAATACATTAAAAAGATCATACACCATGACCAAGTGGGCTTTATCCCAGGGATGCAAGGATTCTTCAATATCTGCAAATCAATCAGTGTAATACACCACATTAACAAATTGAAAAATAAAAGCCATATGATTATCTCAATATACACAGAGAAAGCCTTTGACAAAATTCAACATCCATTTATGATAAAAACTCTCCAGAAAGCAGGAATAGAAGGAACATACCTCAACATAATAAAAGCTATATATGACAAACCCACAGCAAACATTATCCTCAATGGTGAAAAATTGAAAGCATTTCCCCTAAAGTCAGGAACAAGATAAGGGTGCCCACTCTCACCACTACTATTCAACATAGTTTTGGAAGTTTTAGCCAAAGCAATCAGAGCAGAAAAAGAAATAAAAGGAATCCAAATTGAAGAAGAAGTAAAACTCTCACTGTTTGCAGATGACATGATCCTCTACATAGAAAACCCTAAAGACTCCACCAGAAAATTACTAGAGCTAATCAATGAATATAGTAAAGTTGCAGGATATAAAATCAACACACAGAAATCCCACTAGTGACTAGTGAAGATTAACTAATAATGAGAAAATAGAGAAATTAAGAAAACAATTCCATTCACCATTGCAACAAAAAGAATAAAATACTTAGGAATATATCTACCTAAAGAAACTAAAGACCTATATATAGAAAACTATAAAACACTGATGAAAGAAATCAAAGAGGACTCTAATAGATGGAGAAATATACCATGTTGATGGATCGGAAGAATCAATATAGTGAAAATGAGTATACTACCCAAAGCAATCTATAGATGCAGTGCAATCCCTATCAAGCTACCAATGGTATTTTTCACAGAGCTAGAACAAATAATTTCACAATTTGTATGGAAATAGAAAAAACCTCGAATAGCCAAAGCAATCTTGAGAAAGAACAATGGAACTGGAGGAATCAATCTGCCTGACTTCAGGCTCTACTACAAAGCCACAGTCATCAAGACAGTATGGTACTGGCACAAAGACAGAAATATAGATCAATGGAACAAAATAGAAAGCCCAGAGATAAACCCACACACCTATGGACACTTTATCTTTGACAAAGGAGGCAAGAATATAAAATGGAGAAAAGACAATCTCTTTAACAAGTGGTGCTAGAAAAACTGATCAACCAGTTGTAAAAGATTGAAACTAGAACACTTCCTAACACCATACACAAAAATAAACTCAAAATGGATTAAAGATCTAAACATAAGACCAGAAACTATAAAACTCCTAGAGGAGAACATAGGCAAAACACTCTCCAACATAAATCACAGCAGGATCCTCTATTACCCACCTCCCAGAATATTGGAAATAAAAGCAAAAATAAACAAATGGGATCTAATTAAAATTAAAAGCTTCTGCACAACAAAAGAAACTATAAGCAAGGTGAAAAGACAACCTTCAGAATGGGAGAAAATAATAGCAAATGAAGCAAGTGACAAACAACTAATCTCAAAAATATACAAGCCACTCCTGCAGCTCAATTCCAGAAAAATAAACAACCCAATCAAAAAATGGGCCAAAGAATTAAATAGATATTTCTCCAAAGAAGACATACAGATGGCTAACAAACACATGAAAAGATGCTCAACATTACTCATTATCAGAGAAATGCAAATCAAAACCACAATGAGGTACCATTACATGCCAGTCAGAATGGCTGTGATCCAAAAGTCTACAAGCAATAAATGCTGGAGAGGGTGTGGAGAAAAGGGAACCCTCTTACACTGTTGGTGGGAATGCAAACTAGTACAGCCACTATGGAAGACAGTGTGGAGATTCCTTAAAAAACTGGAAATAGAACTGCTGTACAACCCAGCAATCCCACTGCTGGGCATACACACCAAGTAAACCAGAATCGAAAGAGACACGTGTACCCCAATATTCATCACAGCACTCTTTATAATAGCCAGGACACGGAAGCAACCTAGATGTCTGTCAGCAGATGAACATGTCCTCTTATAAGAGGACATCCCATCCACTTTTATCTAAATAATATTTTGGGTGGTTAACGAGTCATACCAAAATTAAAAAAATAATAATAAGAGCTTACTGTGTAGTTACCCTGTTTATATGTTATCTTATATAAAGAAATAGATGCTTAGAAATTACTGGTTGGTCATTAATTAATCATACAGCAGTGTCTCTAGCCTAAGTAGAAGTGACTAGTGAAGATTAAATTTAATAAAACATGCATGCAAATAAGAGTATGTAGTCTGCTGAAACCCCCAGAGGACAAGAATTTAGTTAAATAATTTTTAGTCTATCATTTGAACACAGACATATGAATTAATAGATATGTTATTTCATGTCAAAATATGTGCAATAATGATTTATGGTTTAAAAATCACAAAATTTTACAAATCCAATAATAACTAAAACTCATATATATTGATATAGTCATGTACATGTAACCAAGTTTAGCAAATATGCTGAAATAAGTGGTCATACATATGAGGTTTTTTCTTCTAATTATTCGCTCAATCATGTTTTGTTGAATCTTTTCTCTTTTAATGATTTCCCAGGTTACATCCATGTAAATCTAATCACTTTCAATCAAAAGTTATATAAAATGTAGTCCTTTCTAATTGATTTGTTAGGTAATTTACAACCCTTTTCTACCAACCAGCCCCCAACATCCATATCTAGGGTTGGCTCTATTGACTTAGAAGAAAAGAGTTGAGCATAACAAGCTTTTTAAATCCTTTTCCACATCTCTTAATTTTGAAATGGATGGAAACGTGTAGGCTCTTACTCCCTTAGTGTAATGGAAAAGGGAAAGAACTGGGATTATCTTGTTTAACCGATTACTGGACAGTGTGTGAAGACACTCCACGTTCCCGTTGGGCCACTGGTGATTTCACCTGCTCGTGACCTGCTGCATACCCACTGCGTGATGGTCATGTAGGTCTTTTCAGCTTCACCCTAGCACACATTTCCAGTGATGACCTCCTCCTTGAAGGGTCACTTATGTATATTTTTCACCCTCTAAATCTTTGCTAATCCCTGACTTCCCTCTCCAAGAAGGAGGTTACCTTGCCTGTCATGCAAATGCCTACGCAAAAAACCAATTTCTCCTCAAAAAACCATCTTGTCCTCTGCTTTGTCCTCAAATCTCCATGTGAAGCCACAGAAAAGTCTTTGTGTCCTTCAAGGGCACCAGGAAGTGTGGAAAGTAAAGGCATTCTCTTCCCAGGCACCTTGCTCTGAAGTTGTTTCTTTGTCCTGCTAACACACAAGCAAGCCTAATATCCAGGAGAAAGGTATACACCCTGAAGGACGCTTATCAAGCTCTGGAAAGATGTCCTTTGCCAAGTTCCCATAGCAACAAAAAGGGAGGACCTAAAAGTTTAGCGGTTCAGTATATATCCAGCTAGAAAGAGTGTCACCTTCTTTTCTTTATCATGTAAATGACTTTCTACTTAGTTGTCCCTGGAGTTGGGGAATGACCTCACCCCTAGTGAGGAAGGGGAAAACTGTAGCATTCCTTACTCCCCACTAAACCAACAACAGTATTGCAGCAAATCGTTAAATAACCACCCTCATTATAAAGTCTAATGCTTGTGTTAGATGTGTTTTCTGCTTGCTTAGAATGTGAGCATCCTTGGTACCTGTTTGCCTTTGATTTTAGATTTCCATCTCCAGCTCTACAGCAGAAATCATATTCAGTATGTTTCTATGGATTGGCCAATGTGTGTTTTGTTTAAACCAACATAATAGCAAAGCTGGGCTTCTCTAGCGGCTCAGTGGTAAAGAACCTACCTGCCATTCAGGAGACACAAGTTCAATCCCTGGGTCAGGAAGATCCCCTGGAGAAGGAAATGGCATGGGTCCAGTATTCTTGCCTGGGAAATCCCACGGACAGAGGAGGCTGTCTGTCAGGCTACAGTCCATGAGGTCACAAAGTTGTCAGATATGACTGAGTAACTAAACAACAAATAGTAAAGCTTAGAGTTCTAAAAAAGCTGTGTTGTCCAAGATGTTGTTTGAAAATATATTTTCGAATATTTACTTAAGCATGTATTTAAGGTTTATAGTAGGCATTTCTAGGCATAAATAAAGCAGGTCTTTGGTTGTTAATGAAGTGGGAAAGCAAAAACATGAACTATAATACAATCAATTTTACAAAATAATTCGAAGGAATATTTAATTACCTAAAGGTGCACAGATCTTAAGCACACTGCGGTACAATGTTAATATGGATCCTTTCTTGCCCTATAGAGCCCTGCCCTAACTAATTTCACATGGAGCAAATGATTCTTATTTAACAAGTTGCTTTTTTCTTTCTCCTATATTGAATACAATACTCAGAGTTGTTCTTTTGTTCTCCAATGACCAATCTCCCTCGTCTTTTAGAGGACTTAAGGGAAAAAGTTGAAAGGCAATAATATATGTAGGAATGTGAAGACATGACTCACATGTGTCTAGTTGACCTGTGAACTGAATGACTGAAAAAACCTTCTCAATACACTACTATTTGGGTCTCAGACAGCCTACTTGTCAGAGAAACTCAGAAAGATCTTGAGAAATCTGTATGCAGGTCAGGAAGCAAGAGTTAGAACTGGACATGGAACAACAGACTGATTCCAAATAGGAAAAGGAGTATGTCAAGGCTGCATATTGTCACCCTGCTTATTTATCTTATATGCAGAGTACATCATGAGAAACGCTGGGCTGGAAGAAGCAAA
>NW_011495041.1:6393413-6393579 GCF_000754665.1 Bison bison bison
AAAACGAAGATCGTGGCATCTGGTCCCATCATTTCTTGGGAAATAGATGGGGAAACAGTGGAAACAGTGTCAGACTTTATTTTGGGGGGCTGAAAAATCACTGCAGATGGTGACTGCAGCCATGAAATTAAAAGATGCTTACTCCTTGGAAGAAAAGTTATGACCA
>NW_011495041.1:6393679-6413487 GCF_000754665.1 Bison bison bison
CAGCTCCGGGAGTTGGTGATGGACAGGGAGGCCTGGCGTGCTGCAATTCATGGGGTCGCAAAGAGTCGGACACGACTGAGAGACTGAACTGAACTGAACTGAATAAAGGTGTATAGAAAACACTACCTTATTAATTTTTTGGTGAGAAAAGCCATATGTCCCAAGCTTTATCTTTGCCATTAATTTAATATCTACTTCAAAATATCAAAAACTAAGACAGACTTAGTTCTTATCCTTAGAACTGTTAATGTTTTGTGCTATATCCCAGCTGGAAAATGCCCTGGAACCTTTAAGAATATGGCATGTCTATGCATTTTGACAGAGAAAACAAGTATTAATTGAAACAAGTATATTACAAGCAATATAGTTTAACCCAATTTTTGGAAGTAAAAACAAATTAGATATAGATACAGAGTTACACTAAGATAGGTGTAAATACAAAATAAAGCTAAATAGAAAAGAACTTTAAAGACAAAATTTATTATCCATGTCTGATAAAAGATAAAAATGAACTTTTGCTTTTTTACTTCTATGTAAAGGATTTGCAGTAAATGATTAATATGTTAATTTTACATGAATAAAACAACAAAATTGACTTTCTACAAAATAGAATTTCAGAAAAGGATTAGAAGCAAAGTTAAAGAAGTTCTTAGAAGAAAAAGATTAGAGGAAAAAGTTATTTGAAGGAAGTTTTTAGAGTCTCAAGATATAGCATGAACATTTTTTTTTTTACAAACTTAGAATATGAAAAATCTATTGTGAATAATATGATCTTTTTAAACTATGCAAATTATCCCCATTTAAAAGAACAGGACTAGTATGTCTTATTTTTATACTCTCTCTTAGATTGCAAAACACTTTGAAGCAAGCAGCTGCCATGAATTTTGAAAACTAATCTGCCTTCATTTGATATCTATGCAAAAGATGTTTAAAAGAATTTCAGACATCAGTGTGCCTGTCAAATGGGTGTGATCCATATCAGGAGATTATACTGAGTCAGTTGTTAGTTGGGAAAGGTGAAATCTATTAATCATGTGTTTCTCTAGAGAAACATTTGGTACAGTCTGTAAAAGAGTACAAACAGACATACTCTGTGAAAATGCAGTAGGAAATGGTATAGAAAAGACAGAGATGAAAATATATTAGAGAAAAGTAGATTATCTACCATTTTATTTTTAATTTTCATAAATAGATATTTAGACATACTGATAACACTGTCAAATCAGGAAATGGTGACTTAGCAATAATTTTACCAATATGAAGCAACAAAAAAGCATTGACACAACAGAATTATACTCTTAGGATTAGTGGAACAAAATAACCAATTTTTAAAACTGCTTTCCTATTATGTAATTTATTGTCAAAACCTTCAAGCTATTAATACATAAGAGACCTGTCTATAAAATATTTTAAAATTCATATACCACATTTAAGTGTACATTCAATAGTAACTACAGTCATTAAAACTACTATTAACAAAGATGATCAAATTGTGATTAAGTTCATGAATGATAAACAGTTTGGTAAACTGCAATTATTTGCTGAACAGCAATTGATGATCTAGAACTTGAAATAAGAATCTTAATGAGAAGATTTGTAATACTGACTATTCATTTACTTTTCATACACATTTAGGGAAACAATTTGTGTGTATGTTTTCTCAGTCGCTCCATCATGTCTGATTCTTTGTGACCACAAGGACTGTAGTTGAGCAGGCTCCTCTATCCATGGTATTTTCCAGCCAAGAATATTGGAATGAGTTGCCATGCCCTCCTTCAGGGGATTTTTCCAACTCAGGGATAGAACTCAAATCTTCTGCATTGGCAGAAAGATTCTTTACAACTGAGCCACCTGGGAAGTGCCCAGGGATACAATGTATTCAAACATTAAGTCCAATATGGTATATAATTTTACAATACTAAATCACGTATCTTCTCTTTAACATTTAGATGATATAATGTGGTTTATCTAAATTTCCTGGATTATTTCTGATCTAAAAAACAACTTGGGTTTTTACTCCTTTTGTTTCCTTTGGGAGCACATTGAGCACTGCAGTCTTAGTTGATGAGATTATAGAACAACTGTAGGAATGACCTTAACTGGATTGTGAGTCACGTGATGAATCAGGTGGGTCACCTATACTTATAATTCACATAGGAAGCCTGAAAGAATCTGATAATGAAAACAGTGTTGGGATTGTCTGTGATGTTCCAATGTGTAAGAAAAGGGAGCTATCCAGTCTTCAGAGCTCTTTCCCAGTGGTGATCTATGACGATGCTGTGATGAATCACCAGGGCATCCTTCCATGAAAGTTTGCTGCCCAACTGTCTATACATATTTCAGCTTCAAACTTTCACTTCACTCAACATATTCCTCTGGAGCCAACATCCCTTGACTGAGATATGTGGATAAAGGCAAACAGGAGTCCTAAAGAGTTGATAGTCTTGGCCCAACTCCAGACCACTCTCCTATGCCATTCTGGCTCCAGAGCACCATGTGGAGAGTTTACCCCAAGACACATTTGGGCTGGCACCCTGGTTTTGCCTCTCTCTCCTCCTTTCCTGCTTTCTCCTCCTTCCCTCTTGCAGATACTGGTACCAAAGTTAGTCCCTAAATGTCTGTCTCATCCCAGCGATGACTTCTAAGAGAACCCAACCTGTTACCTAATCCAAATCACTTTCAGTGGATTTCCACTATCTATCAAGAATCATCTCCTTGACCATTATGTGTAAAAATTTATTTCACAAAATTATGAGAAGAGAAACATTATTTACAAGCCCAGGAAATACACATAGAATCCAAAATGCTTGACCACCATGGCTCCTACTCTTAGGGATAAATCGGTACAAATCTATTTATTGTTTGATTTTTATCCACTGATCTATGTCACTTAGGTTGTGTATCTTTTATTTCCTCTGGGATCCAAGCAAGTGTTTAGTAAATGTGGGTGGTGTGAGCAAAGAAATCAATCCCATTCCTGTGAACTTTAAATTTTACTGACAGTGTTATTTATCTAACAACTTGTGTAATCAAATTGTTTTTAAGCTTTGCTACCAAAGTTTAAATTTGTCAAAATCATTGTGGAAATTATATTATGGATTTTACACTCAATAAAGTAGTTTGATTTAAAACATACAACAAGAAATGCAGTCAAATATCCAGATATTAAATAAGCCTTCATAGATATGACAGGGAAAATAGCAAAAAATTTCAACAGGATAGATAGAGAAACTGGCAAAATAATTTTCATTCACTTTCCTCAGATGCATGTCACCCAACCCTTTGCCAAAAAAGTGACAATCTGCAACAGTTTTTGAAAAATCTTTAAAGTATCTCTTTTTATAAATCTCAGTAAAAGACATTGTATAACACATTTTTGTTTTGAAAATATATGTAGTTATGGCTTTTATAGAACACAGATGTACATGTCTATTTCTATCATCTATTAGTCAGCTGCAATTACAGTTCTTTTTAAAACCATATAGTTTAAGGCGTACTTCAACACCCCAAATCTCTTCACTTTATGCTAGAAGCGAACGTAGAGTATTTAAGACGCAAAGTGTTATTTCAAAACATGTACTTTATTCCTAGTTTCACAAAATGAACATAAGACTAAAAATCTACTCATAATACATAAAACATATTACTTTAGTTTTAATATACCCATTTATGAATATCTACTGAGCAAATATACGTGTATATTAATATAGGAAAGAATTCTTGTAAAGTCCATTAATGTATTATATTTTTCTCCTGTTACTAAGATGGAAACAGACTATAATCATTTATTAATAAAATATATTACAACTGCAAGTAAATGGGCTGTGTTTCACAAATACGCTTGATTATAGAAATTAATTTAAGCTTCTAGAATGCAGCAGCAATGATTGCTAAATAGCTAACTCTTTAGTAAGGAAAAATAAACATACCTGCCATAAAATTGCACATGGTTAAGAAAAACGTCTTTAAGCAATATTGTAACAATATTAATCAGGTTTATAGTTCTATTAAATGTCACTCACTACAGAGACTTTTTCAGGAGGATGACCTAATGCTATGCCTTATAATCAAACAGAAATAAGCATTTTGTAAAGCACACATTGAAATATTTTTGGAGTGGGCTTTAGTTTGCTCTACAGTTTAGGACAGATATACTTTCATTGGTAAATTTTAAATATTTGAAAAATTACAGTGATAATGGAGTCAAAGTCAAAACATAAAATTGAATTTAGTAGCAAAAAAGACAAAAGTTAGGATAAAGCTTTAAGATAGTGATAAAATTCATGTATTTAAATCTATGGAATTATGTTAGCTAAATCATTATTAAGGAAACGTAAACATATTTGAATAGTTTAGAAAGTAAAAAAAAAAACCTCCTATTTAAATTACTTTAAACTCTCTTTGGATGGCAAGGAGTCCCTTAGACCGCAAAGAGATCAAACCAGTCAATCCTAAAGGAAATCAATCCAGAATATTCATTGGAAAGACTGATGCTGAAGCTGAAGCTCCAGTACTTTGACCACCTGATGCAGAAAGCTGATTCATTAGAAAAGACCCTGATGCCGGGAAAGATGGAAGGCAGGAGGAGAAGGGGAGGACAGAAGATGAGATGGTTGGATGGCATCACCGACTTGATGGACGAGTTTAAGCAAGTTCTGGGGGTGGTGATGGAGGCGGAAGTCTGGAGTGCTGCAGTCCATGGGATTGCAACATGACCCCAGTCCATGGGGTTGAACACGACTGAGCAACCGAATTGAACTGAAGCTGTCTTTGTGGGGCTACCCTGGTGACACAGATGGTAAAGAATCTGCCTGAAATGGAGGAGACCTGGGTTCAATCCCTGGGTCAGTAAGATCCCTTGGAGAAGGAAATGTAAACCCACTCCAGTATTCTTGGCTGGAGAATTCCATGGATAGAATTTCGTTCACCAAAAATGATTTTTAAGGGTAGAATATTAGAAATACTTTGATCTATTTTTAAATGCCCCATTGAATATATTTATGAAAAATCCATCACTTTCCCCATCATTATTGCAAGATCTGATACAATTTTTCAGTGTCTGAGAATTTGGTTCCTGGTTTCTCTTTGAATTTCAAGTGTAGATGACCTGGCTGACTTACCAAATGATCCACAATCCAATCAAGGTCATGTTTCTATTGATATTTGCCATAATTTTAAGAAAATTTCCTTCTGAGGTCACTGTACAGGGCCTTCAATTTGATTATCATGTAAGTGGACGATTCTGGTTTTCCTTTTTTTTTTTTAATTTTATTTTTAAACTTTACATAATTGTATTAGTTTTGCCAAATATCAAAATGAATCCATCACGGGTATACATGTGCTCCCCATCCTGAACCCTCCTCCCTCCTCCCTCCCCATACCATCCCTCTGGGTCGTCCCAGTGCACTAGCCCCAAGCATCCAGTATCGTGTATCAAACCTGGACTGGCATCTCGTTTCATACATGATATTTTACATGTTTCAATGCCATTCTCCCAAATCTTCCCACCCTCTCCCTCTCCCACAGAGTCCATAAGACTGTTCCATACATCAGTGTCTCTTTTGCTGTCTCATACACAGGGTTATTGTTATCATCTTTCTAAATTCCATATATATGCGTTAGTATACTGTATTGGTGTTTTTCCTTCTGGCTTACTTCACTCTGTATAATAGGCTCCAGTTTCATCCACCTCATTAGAACTGATTCAAATGAATTCTTTTTAATGGCTGAGTAATACTCCATTGTGTATATGTACCACCGCTTTTTTATCCATTCATCTGCTGATGGACATCTAGGTTGCTTCCATGTCCTGGCTATTATAAACAGTGCTGCGATGAACATTGGGGTACATGTGTCTCTTTCCCTTCTGGTTTCCTCAGTGTGTATGCCCAGCAGTGTGATTGCTGGATCATAAGGCAGTTCTATTTCCAGTTTTTTAAGGAATCTCCACACTGTTCTCCATAGTGGCTGTACTAGTTTGCATTCCCACCAACAGTCTAAGAGGGTTCCCTTTTCTCCACACCCTCTCCAACATTTATTATTTGTAGACTTTTGGATAGCAGCCATTCTGACTGGTGTGAAATGGTACCTCATAGTGGTCTTGATTTGCATTTCTCTGATAATGAGTGATGTTGTCCTAAAATAGCAAAACCAGTGAAAATCATTTGCCAAAAATATCAGGTTTAAGAACAAAAATGTTTGCTGTTGTAGAACTTAATTTGTTCTCCAGTGCCCACTTTTAGTCACTTCGGAATTTCCCTTTGGGGATGCATTTTATTGCCTTATCTCTGTAATTGGATGTAACATCAAGACATTGGGGCAGGAGCCACATCTGGTACTTAGTGGCATGTGCTACGATGTCTACTCCTCCTGTTCTTCAGTCATTGGCACATGACTTACTCTGATCAGGCTGCTGTAACCAAGTAGGCAGGCTGGGTAGCTTACAAACAACAGAAATGTCTTTCTCACAGTTCTGATGATTAGGAGATCAAGGTGCCGGTCTGACAGGGTCAGGGGCCTCTTCAGACTTCTCCTTGTTTCATCAGATGGAAGAAGAGGCTAAGCATCTCTCTCAGGTGTCTCTTACAGGAACACTCATTCTGTTTACTACTAAATCACCTCTCAGTGTTATGATTTCACCTTTTTATTCCAAGATCTCTAGAGTGATTGAATTCATTTCACACACATATTGCTATCTGACATCTATCATACCTTGATGTCTTAGTTTTATATTCCATTGTAACATCCTATTACGTATATATTTGCTATTGTTTCTTTTTTTTTTTAGATTTAACCAAATACTTTGATTATTATTTTTTCTTTTCCCTTTTATAATTTTCCCTATAATTACAATAATTATAGAAATATAATTATTCCCTATTATTATTTTCTCTCCTTTTGCCTTTCCTGTGATTCATGTGCATGGGGCTTCCCAGGTGGCTCTAGTGGTAAAAAACTCCCCCCACCCCTTTTTCGCCTCCTGTGAGTCAAATAGTTGAGCATATTTTCCATCAAAAAAGTATTTCTAACAGCATAAAAACATAGCTACAGTCTTTCTTTTTCAAAAACATTGGCTTGGCAGTATTAGTGCTCACCAGACTTCAGTTCAGTTCAGTCATTCAGTTGTGTCTGACTCTTTGCGACTCCATGAACTGCAGCACACCAGGCCTCCTTGTCCATCACCAACTCCCAGAGTCCACTCAAATCCATGTCCATTGTGTTGCTGATGCCATCCAGCCATCTCATTCCCTGTCGTCCCCTTCTCCTCCTGCCCTCAATCTTTCCCAGCATTAGGGGCTTTTCAAATGAGTCAGCTCTCTGGATCAGGTGGCCAAAGTACTGGAGTTTCAGCTTCAACATCAGTCCTTCCAATGAACACCCAGGACTCGTCTCCTTTAGGATGGACTGGGTGGATCTCTTTGCAGTCCAAGGGACTCTCAAGAGTCTTCTCCAACACCACAGTTCAAAAGCATCAATTCTTCGGTGCTCAGCTCACCAGACATACCAGTTTCTAAACATCTTGCCTTGTATCATTGCAGTAGGACTTTCTTGGTGGCTCAGCAGTGAAGAATCCTCTGCCAATGCAGGAGACACCTTTGATCCCTGAGTCAGAAAGATCCCCTGAAGAAGGACATGGCAACCCACTTCAGTATTCCTGCCTAGGAAATCCCATGGACAGAAGAGCCTGGCGGGGTACAGTCCCTGGGGCCTCAAAAGAGTCAGACATCACTTAGCAACTAAACAACGTGGCCAAGTGGCTCATTCCATCCAGTGTTCTGAGATGAAAAGACATGTGTCACTAGTCAATTGAAATGTGTCACTAAATAGCCGTAATATTTTATTTTTTAAAAAAAGCAACCAGTGGCTCCCTTAACTCTCTTTCCCTCTTGGAGACTGAGGAGTCTATCTTTTTTAGATGTGCAGCTTAAGAGAAATGGGATATGATTTCAGTTTCCCTAAGTAACCATGAGATTATTCCTTGCCTTTCATAGTGTATATTTAGATTACAAGAGAAAAAGCATTTGTGTTTTAAGCAGCTAGGGTTTTGGCGCATTACCTAGCCTATTCTGATTGCTACCTGGCAACTCAATGGATCTCCTGCATCCCATAATTCATTGGATAAAAGAGTGACATCTTTCCTTGCTGAGCAGTTTCAATTTCTCTGGAAGACATTGACTCCTCTTTTCATCCACTTGTCTCTGCATTTAAGAAGTGCCCAGTTCCATTTAAGAAGTGCCCAGTTCTCTGATGGAACTTTAACCATGTAGAGCCCAGCATTGCAGGGTTGGAACCATGATGGGTTACTGGGAGTTGCTGTATGGTGCCCCCATTTTTTTACACACCTTGTTCTTGAAACCATGAACACGTTCTATTCATGTTCACTGCAATAGCCCTGGTTTAACTGGACATGGAACAACTGACTGGTTCCAAATCAGGAAAGGAATACTTAAAGGCTGCATATTGTCACCCCCTTATTTAACTTATATACAGAGTACATCATGAGAAATTCCAGGCTGGATGAAGCACAAGATGGAATCAAGGTTGCTGGGAGAAACATCAATAACCTAAGATACACCGATGGCACCACCCTTAGGGCAGAAAATGAAGAATTACTAAAGAGCCTCTTGATGAAAGTGAAAGAGGAGAGTGAAAAAGTTGGCTCAAAACTCAACTCAAATTCAGAAAACTAAGATCAGGGCATCTGGTCCCATCACTTCATGACAAATATATGGAGAAGCAATGGAAACAGTGAGAGACTATTTTGGCTGGGGAGGGGGGGCGCTCCAAAATCACTGCAGATAGTGACTGTAGCCATGAAATTAAAAGATGCTTGTTCCTTGGAAGAAAAGCTATGGCCAACCTAGACAGCATATTAAAAATCAGAGACATTACTTTACCAACAAAGGTCCATCTAGTCAAAGCTGTGGTTTTACCAATAGTTGTGTATGGATGTGAGAATTGGACCATAAAGCTGAGCGCCAAAGAATTGATGCTTTTTAACTGGGGTGTTGGAGAAGACTTTTGAGAGTCCCTTGGACTGTGAGGAGATTCAACCAGTTCATCCCAAAGGAAATCAGTCTTGAATATTCATTGTAAAGGACTGATGCTGAAGCTGAAACTCCAATACTTTGGCCACCTGATGCGAAGAACCAACTCACTGGAAAAGACACTGATTCTGGAAAAGATTGAAGGTGGGAGGAGAGGGGACAACAGAGGAAGAGATGGTTGGATGGCATCACCAATGTGATGGGCATGAGTTTGGGTAGGCTCTGGGAGTTAGTGATGGACAGGGAAACCTGGTGTTCTTCAGTCCATGGGGTCACAAAGAGTTGGACATAACTGCTCAACTGAATTGACTGAATACATATGAAAAGTGAAAGTGTTAGTTACTCATTTATGTCCAGCTTTTTGCAGTCTGTGGCCCACCAGGCTCCTCTGTCCATGGAATTATCCAGGCAAGAATCCTGGAGTGGGTAACCATTCTCTTCTCCAGGGGATCTTCCTTACTCAGGGATCAAAGCTGGGTCTCCCACTTTGCAGGCAAATTCTTTACAATCTGAGCTACCAGAGAAACCTAAAAAATAGTACTCATGAATTGAGAGAATTACTTCCATGCTGGTGCTTCAGATGTACCTCTAGTAGGCTACTCCAGCATCGTGTGTGTGTGAAAGTCACTCAGTTATGTCCAACTCTTTGCTACCTCTGCAGCCCGCCAGGCTCCTCTCTCCATGGGGATTCTCCAGGCAAGAAAACTGGAGTGAGTTGCCATTTCCTTCTTCAGGGGATCTTCCCAACCCAGGGATCAAACCCAGATCTCCTGCATTGCAGGTGGATTCTTTATGGACTGAGCCACCAGGAAAGCCCCTTTAGCATTACATAAAGTCAACTACTTCTGAATGTCTTGGTACATGATACAATAATGAATCTCATGGTCACTCCTATATACCTCCTCTGCTGTGAAGTGAATCTTCTTGTTGGATATGATACTATGGATCAAGCATCCATAAACCTTCAGATAGTGGTGCTGACTAAGGTTATGCAGAGGGGAAAAGGTATTCATGGCCAGAATAAATATTAAGCATTTATTACTGAGGTGACACTGAGGAATCTTCCAGGATGTGAGAGATTTATTGTAATTAACTTACCATCCAATGACCCACTGAACCACTATATCTAGTTTTCACTAAGGATAATCTACCTCAAGGTAAGGAGTACAGTGATTTTATGAAAACAAGGGGAAAAAGAGAAAATGTAATGCAGGGAATAAGATTAGTATCATATCACTGTCATAATACTGAGGTTCCCAAAAGTGGAAGCTTTGGGATATCCTGCTTATATTTGAACAGCTCTTCCATGTGGTTTCGAGAAATTTTGTAATCTCTCTGATTTTCCCTTGGAATCATAATCGTGGAAGAATTTCTTGTGTTCCCCTGGCCTTTAATTTTTCTCTACTCTGAAACGTTGCACATGGCTTAACTTTCATAACTCTAAAACATGAGCTCCCAGTAGCTGCTTATCTTTCCCTACTTCTTCCTCCCACGTGTAAAGCAGAAACCCCCACCGGACTCCATCCTTCAGGTACCACTCATGCAGGGTCTACAAGATCTTTCTCGTGGGTCGTGAGCCTCACTACTGAAGCCTGCCTGCCACCATGTGGCCATGGCCTTTTGCTTAATTCTTTTTAGAGACAATTTTCTCAAGTCTCTGGTTTTCTTCCAGAATTTTTTTTCCACAAAAAGAGAAGGAAAAAAGGTACTTTTCTTCAAATTTCTACAAGAAAAATGTCTATTTTTACTCTGTAGGGTAACAAACACCAATTATTGAAAGACCATCTGGTTACTAAGGGTGGATACCCTGTCAAAAACAGCTCCATCACAAGGAAGGGTTGTGGTTGAAGATGGAGATATCTCTTGGTAGTCCAGAAAAACATGCTCATTTCTGCCAAGAATCAGCGAAGGTAGTTTGATTACTTATCATACTTATATCCATCTCTGAAGGCTTTTCAACCTTCCCATTAAGGCTTTTGATTCTTTGTTTCAAACCAACGTGACTTCTCAAGTGTTATCCTCTAAAAATGGCTTCTACTCCGTATTTCTATGCTGAGAGACATTAAGTGATGCAAGAAATGCTGATATGTCATTTAAAAAAAAACTTTGACATGTATGTAGCAAATATGATGTTAACTTTCCTATAGTAGACTCTGAATAGAAGTGAGGAGACAAATGTCATGCTGTCCCTTCCAGGCCATGTGACTTTCGATTTATTTACTGTCAGTCTTTATTAAAAGTTTATTTGCCATAAATCTCTGCACCTCAATTATTTTCCTTGGTATTGAGTGGGAAAAATACAATTATTTCCTAAGTAAATTATTCTTTGGGGGGTTTCCCAGGTGGCACTAGTGTTAAGAACCCACTTGCCAATGCAGGAGACATGAGCGAAACAGGTTTGATCCCTGAGTCAGGAAGATTCCCTGATGAAGGGCATGACAACCCATGCCAGTATACTTGTCTGGAAAATCTCATGGATAGAGGAACCTAGTGGGCTACAGTCCATGGGATTGCAAACAGTCAGACACAACTAATGCGATTCAGCATGCATGCTTTAAATAGCTTTGACCTATTCTGTGTGTGTGTGTGTGCGTGTGCGTGTGCGTGTGCGTGTGCATGTATGCATTAGACTTTAACCTAGAGGGGCCTGTGGGGAAGCTGGAAGGATGTTTAGATGGACAAGTTGGCACAAAGGAAAGAGGATTCCTTAATTCTGAAATTATCTTCAGAGATGGATGCGTAAGGATGATAAGGAATCATCCTACCTTGGCTGATTCTTGGCAGAAATAAGCATGTTTTTTTGGACTGCCAAGAGATATATCCATCTTCAACCACAACCCCTCCTTCTGAGGGAGCTATTGGGACAGGGTATCAACCCCTTATAACCAGGTGGGCTCTCACTAACCAAAAGTACTACAAAATATGTTAGGATGAAAAGAACACTTTAAGAAACAGGATATGTATGGTGGGGATATTAGAACAGCTGAAATTTTTGAAAGATGAATTAAAAAGAAAAATGAGAAATTTCTAGCAGCCATTTTTCTTATGAAGTTATATTCTGACTGTCTTGTTACTGATATTAAAAAAAATAGCTTAGAAAATTTCAGTTCTTAAAAATAAATTTAAAAAGTGTATGAAATACCTCAATATATACAAGAGTTATATAAATACCTATGTATTTCTACTACACCTGTTAACACAGCTCACTGGTTCTGATCATTTTCTAAGTCGATTAAAATGAAGAGTCAGAAGGCAGGGCAAAAGGGTGAGATTCATACAAGCTGAACAGTCTGCAATACCTGGTTGCAATTAGAGCTTCAAAGGTCAGATGAATCACCCCATTTTCTAACTCACTGGGAGTTACTGATTACAGAAAATAGCTAGAAAAGTAACATATTGAAGTTGTTTATATGGCTGTCTCATCCAAATGTACTGTAAATAGAGAATTTCAGCTGATGGACCACTTAAAGGAGAACATTTGTTGCTTTTCCATTTAAGTGTGCAGTATTATAGTGCATATAAATTTTAGGCACCACAATTCAGCTCATAACACCATATATGTGTATATATACTGCATTACCTTACACAAAATCTTTTTAAAATTCCACCTTCTTATACAACTATTTAAGTCTATAAACAATAACTTAAAGCTCATAGTGGCAAATAGATGGGGGAAAAAATGGAAATAGGGACAGACTTAATTTCCTTGGGCTCCAAAATCACTGCAGATGGTGACTACAGCCATGAATTAGAAGAAGCCTGCTTCTTAGAAGAAAAGCTATGACAAATCTAGACAGCATATTAAAAAGCAGAGACATCACCTGGCCAACAAAGTTCCACCTAGTCAAAGCTGTGGTTTTTCTGGTAGTCATGCACGGAGTGAGGGCTGGACCGTAAAGAAGGCTGAGTGACCAAGATTTGATGCTTTGAACTAAATTGCTGGAGATGACTGTTGAGAGACCTTTGAACTGCAAGGAGATCAAACCAATCAATCCTAAAGGAAATCAACCCTGAATATTCACTGGAAGGACTAATGCTGAAGCTGAAGCTCCAATGCTTTGGCTCCCTGATATCCAACTCTTTGGAGAAGATGCTCCCTGATGCTGGGAAAGATTGAGGGCAGGAGGAGAAGAGGGTGACAGAGGTTTGATGGCATCACTGACTCAGTGGACATGAGATTGATCAAACTCCAGGAGACAGTGAAGAATACGGAAGCCTGGCGTGCTGCAGTCCATGGGGTTGCAAAGAGTTGGACACTACTGAGCAACTGAAGAACAAAAACTCTATAAACAATAACTGACATTTCATAGTAGAATACATCTGAATCCTCTCTGTGTTATATGATGTCCTTGTATAATAAAATACTGTACCTATTTCCTAGGGCTCTGATGTGGATTAAAGAGTTGAGAACAGTCTCTGACAAATAGTAAATGATTCACTAAATAGGAGTTATTCACTAATTAGAAGTTATTACTATTAGGGGCATATTCATTTGGGGGGTTGTTTATGGTTTAAACAATAAGGTTTCTCACAGTTCTAAAGGCTAGAAGTTCGAGATCAAGTATCAGTGGGTTTGATTTCTTCTGAGGGCTCCCTCCTTGGCTTGCAGATGGCTGCCTTCTCACTATATTCTTACGTGGTCTCTCCTCTGTGTACTTACATCCCTGCTCTGTGTCCAAATTTCATATTAGTTTAGAGCCCACCATAAAGGCTGATTTTACTTTAATTACCTCTTTAAAGACTCGATCTCCCAGTACGGTTCTCAGGCACTGGGGTTAGTGAAAGTCACTCAGTCATGTCCGACTCTGTGACCCCATGGGCCGTAGCCCGTCAGGCTCCTCTGTCTATGGGATTCTCCAGGCAGGAATACTGGAGTGGGTTGCCATTCCCTTCTGCAAGGGATCTCTCTTGATCTTTTGATATTCATTTTTTATTATAAAAAGCCCAAGATAAAATGCACTGTCTTAATCATTTTAAGTATACACTACCGTACTGTTAACCACATGCACAGAGTTGGGCAAAATATCTCTGGAACTTTTCTTTCTTTGCAAAACTGAAATTCTAACCCATTGAACATCAGCTCCCCTTTCCCCCTCTCCCTAGGACATTCATTGTTGGCCCATCCTTTTCTTCACCTTCCCTGCTACAGAGCTGTAGTTATGGCGCTCAGTTCATAAAATAAGCCCAGTTTCTGAGATGACAGTGGGCCCTGTTACTGGGCAGTGCTGAGCAGCATGTCACATAGCCAGCTGGAGAGGACTCCATCCCTGGAGCACTCTATGGGTGCTGTTCCCTCCACTTCAGCTGAGAGGCTGCCAGGACCAGGCCCCCTTGACCTGTGGCACCTTCACAGCCCTTGGAAAGGAGACTATTTAATTTATGAAAGACTTTGTTCACAAATGCCTGTAGAGTAAATAGCATATACTTCTAACTCATGGTATTTCATACCCATGTGTGAAGTGAATAATGAACGAATGAGGATTAACAGTGTGACCTGGGATTAGATGGTGTGTGTGTAAGAGCCACACAACAGAGAATCCCTGAAGGAATCCAGTTTAACAGATGCCCCAAGATGAGAGTGGTGGTAAATAGGCCAAACAAGAATTTGACAAATGGTAGTGCTCAATGTTACTTTCACTAATGCAAAAAAATCAATCAAGCATGTATTTTGGCCAATATTGCTAATACATTGAAATACAGATTCGTATGTAATTTTTAACCACTTATTTTTTTAACCTGTGTTTTTTAACATGAACAAAAGTGATAGGAGAAAAGCAAGGTTTACTCTTGCCCCTCACACTCATTCCATAAGCATTTGAAAATAAGTTATAGTTGAGAAAATCTAGATGGATTGATTTCCCAGTTTGTGTGGTCAAATTTCATATTCCTTTCATATCTGTGACCTTATATTTGACCTCTTTAATTTTTAAACCTGGGATGTGAAATTCTCTCTGGCACATGATTATCAAAGACTATTCTTATCATCACTGAAGATGTTAGCATGCTCTGAAATTACAGTGTCTCAAGATCTATCAGATGGCAGGATTTTCCACACCCTGTTGTTATTTGATTTAAAATCATTTTCCTTTGGTTACATCCAGCTGAAACCAAGTGCTCTTTAGTGGTAATGTCTGCAGCCATGGCTGATAAAAGTAGGCTTGAGTAATACCTCCAGTTTCTAACAGGGAGAAAATTTGCTGTATTCTTCTTGATGGAATGGTCCTTCATGCCTTTCAGTCTAAAATAGCTCCTTATGGTTTTGAGAATGATGGTCACATGCAGAGGTAAATGATGGAGTGTGTATATATCAAGGTAATTATTAAAAGGGCTTTTGGGGTTCCTTGGTTGAAAGTACCTTCCTCATGCAGAGGGAGAGGATAGTGGGTCAAAATGCACTCTGTGAGACGGGCTGAAATTTTCTTGGTGTTCTCCGATTGTATGCATTTTATCCATTACCAAACCATGCCATTAGCATACAGGAGCAGGGAAGAAGTAAGCAATTCTGTGATAAATGAATGTGTGTGTGCTCAGTTGTGTCTGACCCTTTGCAACCCTTTGGACTGCAGCCCAGCCAGGCTCCTCTGTCCATGGGATTCTCCAGGCAAGATTACTGAAGTGGGTTGCCATTTCCTCCTCCAGTGGATCTTCCTGACCTAGGGATCGAACCTGGGTCTCCTGTGTCTCCTGCATTGCAAGCAGATCCTTTACCCACTGAGCCATCAAGGAAGCCCAGGACATGAGTACAGATTTTATCTGTTGTAGGTTGTTGAGGTCATAGGCAACGTAGCATATATTTCAAATGATTTGAATAAACACCATGGCATGTGAGGATAGATTCAAATTACTATGGAGAGTCTTAGACATTGAAGACTCACTGAGCTGATTTAACCCTAGAGTCACCTTCAGGGCATTCCTTCCACCTCCCCTTGTACTTGGTGTCATTGTGAGATAATTCGGAGAGTATGGCTTTATTTGTACCAGAGGCTTAGGTACGTGGCATCATGGCCATGCCCAGTGCGATCCAGCATGTAAAATCATAGTTACAACTCTGATCGTGTTACTTTTACTCATGACAGTAAATAATGTAATGAAGCACAGGACAGGGTGACTTTATTTACCTGTAAATTTTTATATAGAGAAGAACCCTGATTTCTACAACAGCTGTTGGTGCAGCTTGATTTAAGATGATAGGCTCTTGTAGATATAATAGCACTAAAGATACTGTCGTATTATTTTTCACAAGAGACCACAGAAACAGAGCTAAAAGAAACTTGTCTATTGTATGGCTACCCTTTTAAAAAATTTGCCCATAACTTATTTTAGATACCTTTCTGTTACAAATGACATTTTAACGAAAACCTTGTGGGCTATGAAAGCAAATTTTAATTAGCTTTCTTTAAGGAAAGTGAAAAATAACAAATACCATCTGTTTCCATCCTATTTGCCTATAACTGCCACAACATGTAGTGCCAGTGAGTCTGTCCCCCAGTGATCTTTATCAGCTCTCCCTTCCCTTCCTGAAAGACTTTGACCAAAATCTCAAGAGCCTCTGATCTGGTTATATGCATCTAACCACCCCCTGACCGTTTTGATGCCAAGCACGTGGTTTTGTCCTTATACCAGTTCTGGTCCTTGAAATTCTCTGGTCCAGATGACAGTCCCTGTATTTCAGTATTTCAAATAATACACTCTTGGTGTTATAAAGGACCTTACACTTTATCCAGTCACACTGCCTCTGACTGTACAGTCCCACCTGGCCTTGGTCATGGCTGGATCTCCATGTCCCAGTCTGCTAGAGCTGAGTTTGTCTAGAAATAAATAGCTTTCATCTGTGACATAATTTCTACCACCGTTCCTACGCAATAAATGATACTGCCTTCCCTCACAAGTTTCAACATCAATCTCAAGCCCAGGATTTCCTCTGGTAATTACAGTAATGGGAAAGTCAGAGATTAGACATCAATCCATGTGAAAATATTTAGAAATTTAATGAGCCAACTCTTGAGTCTGAGTCAGAGGGACGGTAATCAAGTTGACATTTTCCAAGGTGAGAGAAACTACTTTTGGGCACAGTTCTTTAGAGTTTCATGAAGAGATCTAGAAAACAGAAACAATTCGCAGTAGAAAAGGTAAAGTGATTAAAATATTTAGGGAAAAAGAAGAAAATTTTAAACCCAGAAAATCAAAGATAGTCTGGAAATTAAGTGATATTACATACAGCCAACTCTCTTCAATTTTCATCAAGAATAAGAAAAAAGGTAAAGAATTATAACAAGCAACATTTAGCTTATTTTCAATTTAAAGCTTTTGGCTTATGGGATATAAAATTGTCAAGTATCTTAACCAAACTCCTATCCTATCCAGGCTGCCATGTAACATTGAGCTGAGTTCCATGTGCTGTATAGTAGGTCCTTGTTGGTTTGGGGAAGAATGGATCCATGTACATGTATGGCTGAGTCCCTTTGCTGTTCACTTGAAACTATCACAACATTGTTAATCAGCTATATTCCAATACAAAATAAAAAGTTTTTAAAAAAATTTTCAAGTACTTTAACAAAGACATTTCCATAGTCTAGTTCCCTAAAAACACATCAGATCAGATCAGATCAGTCGCTCAGTCATGTCCGACTCTTTGCGACCCCATGAATCGCAGCACGCCAGGCCTCCCTGTCTATCACCAATTCCCGGAGTTTACTGAGACTCACATCCATCGAGTCAGTGATACCATCCAGCCATCTCATCCTCTGTCGTCCCCTTCTCCTCCTGCCCCCAACTCCTTCCAGCATCAGAGTCTTTTCCAATGAGTCAACTCTTCGCATGAGGTGCACACAAATATGCAAAAACACTCTTCCACACAGCCATAGGCTCCTATGAAGATGCTGAAATGGGTAAAATAACCCATTTTCATTTTTAGTGTCTTTTATTGATATACACAATACTGCACGTAGAATCAATACTCCAGATGGTTCCAACTTGGTGAGTCTCTGTTACTCTGATTATTGAAATATATTTATAACACTAATTCCAAGTTAAAATGGAACTTATTGGCCCTTCTGGAAACTACTTACTCTTTAAAAAGTTTTATGTTTTTAACATTTTGGTATAGTAGTAATTTATTAGAAAGTATTAATTTGTTCCTCAAAGAATAAATAGTATCATACACTGACCTGTCATCTATGTTTAAGAGTTCAGTGACTTTTTGCTTCCTGAGGCTTTATTATCCAGTGAATTAAGCACACTTACTTTATTACATGGCAGAGTAAAATAGTGTTTGAGTCTCAGCAATTATAGAAAACACTGCAAAGTGATCAAAATGCTTGTCCCAGGACAATCACAGTGAACTTCATCACCTTCCTGCCAGACATCCACCTTTTATAAATAAAAGGCAATACCTTTTATTTATTGCATTGATGGTTATTTTTGAGACGTGCCATTATCAATTTAGACAAGGCTCATAGCTTAAACATTTTCCATAGCAAATATTATGGCTTAAATAATATTCTGACAATACTTTAATCTGCCAACACAGACAAGTACACAAATTCCATCGAGGCATTATCATCTTCCACAATCATATCAGTGAAAAGTCCTTGATCAGATGCCCCATGAAAGACCCCACTTTTACTTCATCATCAAATTTTAAGAGATGCATACTTTGGATCTTATTTCTCAAGGTAGAAAAATCTTCAGTTTATGGGAAACGATAAGGCAGCAGAGATTTAAATTGGCTTGAACCTGTACTTAAAGGTACTTAGGCTGTCTCTGCAGCAAATGATGTAATCCTTAAATGAGGGGAATGCGCAGCTATTGACATCTGATGAGAAGCTCCATTCGCTGTGGGGATGGATAATGCTTTGCTCAAGCTATTGTTGATAATAAAATTACCAGAATTGGTGGCTTTTCTGTGCCTGTGACAGAAGACTCAATTTTTCAACAACAGTATGTGAGATCATCTCCTAGAGCTTTGGTTAATGGCCTCTGGATCCAAATAACAGAGTGGAGATGAATATTTAAGAAAGAGATTTGAGTACGTTATATACCTGTTGCCTTTATGTTTGTAACATAAATTGTGATTTTGTATGGTAAATTGACCAAATTATGGTGTCAAAAAGGGATGCCTATCCCCCCAACACACACACAAACACACCCACACTAAACACTAAATATGAAGGAAATCAAGCAGCACCCAATGAGAATTAAGCTAGTCTGAACAAAATTAAACCAGTCTTATAAAGGTATAATTTCTTAAGCTTTTAGCATGAAATAGAGGGTTTACCTTAGATGCTCCTATATTTATGAAAAATTCTCAACATTTTCCTACTGACTCAAATTTGGACATAAATTTGAACCAATTCTGGGAGATAGTGGAGGACACAGGAGCCTGGCATGCTGCAGTTCATGGATTGCAAAGAGTCGGACAACAACTTAGTGACTGAACCACCACCACCACCATAGGAAACAACAGAGAAGGAGGAAATGAACTAAAGCCAGACAAGCTATAGAAAATATAACAAAAAATCACTCAGTAAGAAACCATTTTTAATAATGCTATTTGTACACTATTTATAAAGCTGGGAAGTAGAAAATAGTTGGAATTTTTATATACCCAATTATGCATGGTTGAAAGTAAGGAAAAGTGAAATTATATTATTACTGGCAAGCATGTAAGATAGCTAATTGGAAAAAGAAAAGTAAATTCAGTAGGGAAATGTTTGTTTATACTTACATGCTTCAAGATAATTGATTTCTACCAAAAACAAT
>NW_011495041.1:6413587-6421735 GCF_000754665.1 Bison bison bison
AATAGTTGGAATTTTTATATACCCAATTATGCATGGTTGAAAGTAAGGAAAAGTGAAATTATATTATTACTGGCAAGCATGTAAGATAGCTAATTGGAAAAAGAAAAGTAAATTCAGTAGGGAAATGTTTGTTTATACTTACATGCTTCAAGATAATTGATTTCTACCAAAAACAATCAGTGTTCCTAAGTCAGTCACAACTGATAAAGCTTAGGAATCAATAGAGAGAGAAATACCACTTTGACTTTCTGTCATTATCTTAATAATGCTTATTTTTGAAAAGGGCCTTCTTTCTAAAACATATTTCAAAATTAATGTGTTGTGTATTGAAAGCTACACACACATCCATCCACAGCATGACCAAAGAAGACAATGATCATATTTTATTCATCAGTCTGCCCCCTCAAAAAAGTTATGTCAAAATGGTCTCCTTCGCCTTTGGGATTTCAGAATTCTGCAAAGATCATGTGAAACAACATTAACAGTAACACAGTAGAAATGAATAAACGCGGAAAATGACAAACAGGTTGCTTCCTTCACCAAGTGAGCATATAAAATGTGTTTGCAATTCAGGCCCAAATTACAAAAATTCCAAGGAGAGCTCTACCAGGAACCATGCTATATATATGCAAATATCCTCCTTCATACTCTGCAAGACAGCCACTTGGTTGTTACGAGCCTGGTTTTTGCTGTGAATCATTGCACCAGGGGATGCTTTCTTGTAACTTTCATATTCAATTTCATTTTGTAAGAATCAGTAGGCAAGTTCAAGAAAGCTAGGTGATCATGAAAAGGAGTTGAACAAAGCAAAATTAATAGGCCTGCTTGGCACCCCTCCTACCTGCAATGGTGCTGCCTCTTGAATTTCAGACAAAGTCTGATGCTTAAGGAAGATTTCCTTTACTGACCTAGGGTAGAATAAATGTTAATCTCAGTTATACTCAATAGCAGCCCACCCCCAGGGGCTTTTTGTAGAGTAAAATATAAACTATTTGTCAGCTCTTCATTCATTGACATCCTCAGGGCATTTTAGCTACTGTAACTTTCAAGTGTTTTCTATTGACATTGAAAGAGGCTTTTTTTTTTTGGTTTGGTTTTTTTGTGGGGGGAGATAGGATTTGTTTATTTTATTACATTAATGGTTATAGTAGGTGAAAGGGAAGTTAGTTGTCTCTTAACCCACTCAACTCGGCTGAGCACCAGTGCCCCCATATCCCCCATCTGGGTCTTGGAACCTAAGGCTTGTACGTTTGTGCTAAGCTGCTTCAGTCATGTCCAACTCTTTGTGAACCTGTGGACTGTAGCCTGCCAGGCTCCTCTGTCCATGGGATTCTCCTGGCAAGAATACTGGAGTGTGTAGCCATTCCCTTCTCCAGAGGATCTTCCAACGCAGGAATTGAACCCGGGCCTCTTAAGTCTCCTGCATTGGGAGGTCAGTTCTTTACCACTAGCACCACCTAGGAAGCCGAAGGTTTGTACTCTAGCATTCAAATCCTGTGCCAAGTTGGAAACGTGGCTTTAAGGTGAGTATCCTTGTAGCTCACTTTAGTTCTCCAAATACCCATAGAATCTTCCATAATTGAATGAACCAGATATTTTTGCTTTATTTTCTATGAGCTCAGCTCATTTGACTGAGCTCAGAACAAGATCATTTGCTACTGCCTAAGATAGAGTAAATATCCACAGTCTTCCAGAGAGGCTTGACTCTGGTTTGCTTCTACTGTCTCACCCTCTGTGCTAACTCATGTCTTCTCCTTCCATCACTTTTTCTGGGCCCTGTTGCTGATTTGCAAATATCTACTTTCAATCCTGCTCCAAAGAGGCAGTGGGGAAAGGTGAGTATATAAGATTTTGGTGAGGGGGAGTTCAATGCAATCAAGGTTTTCTGCTAGTCACAAGGACCTGATCACCATGAAGGGATTTTGATTTTCTAGATATGAGGAGATGCGAGAATTAGGATCATAAAATCAACTCCTGAAAATATCTATCTGAATATCTGTTCTGCCAGTTTTCCAGAGCACAGGGTGCCTCATTTCTGATCTCCACCCTGAACTCCTTTCAGAGAGTGTTAAAGGCCAGAAGCTTGTGTCATTTAAACCTTGTAGAGGTATATTTGTTGTTGTTCCGTCACTAAGTCGTGTCTGACTGTAACCCCATGAACTGCAGCTCTCTGAGTTTACTCAAACTCATGTCCATTGAGCCAGTGACACCATCCAACCACCTCATCCTCGGTCGCTCCCTTCCCTTCTCACCCTCAATCTTTCCAAGCATCAGGGTCTTTTCCAATGAGTTGGTTCTTCACATCAAGTGGCCAAAGCATTGGAGCTTCAGCTTCAGCATCAGTCCTTCCAATGAATATTCAGGGTTGATTTCCTTTAGGACTGACTGTTTTGATCTCATTGCTGTGCAAGAGACTCTCAAGAGTCTTCTCCAGCAACCAAAGCTTGAAAACATCAATTCTTCAGTGCTCAGTCTTCTTTATGGTCCAACTCTTACATCCATAACATGACTACTGGAAAAACCATAGCGTTGACTAGATGCACCTTTGTAGTGTTAGAAGGCAAATGCCAGTTTTTAGTTGACAACTTCAACAGTGGATTGTGCTGGCCTTTTTTCTCCCTCTGCAGAGATGTCTCTCTGACTTCACCCAGCTCAGTGTTCTGACCTCTGAATTTTCTGATACCCTTCTGTTGCCTAGGTGCATCTGCTTCCCTCCAGGAAGAAGCTAGCAACTGTCTTTCACTTGAGCTATGCTGAGGCACTGCATTAGGCAGCCTTTGAATGTAAACCCAAGAGCTCTCTTCTGGTTGTTTTACTCAATTTGCCCAGGACCCCAGCTTGTGCTTATTCTGCTTATGCTACTGATACCCCACTGACTGTTCTTAAGAACCTACTAGCACTGCGTAAGCCACGGCCCTTTGTAAAACTTTAAATGTTTGTTTCAGCCCAGCCTTCATTTATAGTCTGGCATCTTTCTGTCCCTTGGGAATAAGGATCAACAGAATTCCTAAATAAAACATCTGAACAACTTGCTAGTCTCTGAGATTTCTTCCTGGTGACAGGGTCAGTGGGAAATAACATATTTTTCAGAGTTTGAAGAATGGCCATGGTTGCTCCAGGAATTTCACAGTTTGATATAAGCCTTGGATATAAGCGGAATTTATCAGAGACCTTCTATTTGTCACCTAGATGACTACAATTCTCAGTGTTTCAATCTCCAAGTCAGCTTTAATGATATTATCAGTGTGGTTTACTAACAAATGACTCTAAATAACTGTGAAGCCCAAGACCTTCTTGACCGGATTATGGCAACAGGGCGGCAAATTCAAATATCCTTGTGGTGTTACAGTAAACACAAACCATGCAATTCTCCAGGCAAGAATACTGGAGTGGATTGCCATGCTCTCCTCCAGGGGATCTTCCTGACCCAGGGACCGAACCCTCATCTCTTATGCCTCCTGCATTGGCAGGAGGGTTCTTTACCACTAGTGCCACTTGGGAAGCCCAGATTCAGTCCCCCAGAATGCAAATTGTTCTGGCTGGACTCCACAATTCATGATGAAAAGAAAACCTTAATCTAGAGTATAATGGCATACAAGTCCCCTTGGTCTGAATACTTGCTATATAATCTTTCCCATTCAGCTCCAGTTAGGTGATTGAAGGAGATACCTATATTAGTTTTTGATACATATGTTAATATACAAAAGCCATACGCCTGATGAACTCCCCAGACAAGCCTACCACAAACATAGTTTTTACAATCAAAACCTCTACTCCATGCACTGCCATTAAAAAATATATATATATAAATAATCTCACACGTGTCCCACATCAATTCTATACTGCTTTGTTGTTTAGTCATTAAGTTGTATCCAACTCTTTGCAACCCATGGACTGTAGCTCATCAGGCTCTCTCTTCATGGGATTTTCCAGGCAAGAATACTGGAGTGGATTGCCATTTTCTTCTCCAGGGGTTCTTCCCAACTCAGGATTCTAACCCACATCTCCAGCGTTGGCAGGCAGATTCATTGCCACTGAGCTGCCAGGGAAGCCCTCTGTACTGCTTCTGTGTTGGCTGCTTAGGAAGGTTGGGCAATTCAAATGTTCCCTATTTATTATAAATGATTAAAACTAGACAAGAGTAGAATTTAAGAGTTTCTGTGTAAAGGGTAAGGCCAAAATGGCCAGTTCACCTATCATATCTATTCTAATTAGGCATTCAGGTAAATGGGAGGAGATCATAGAATATTCTGTCTTGTCAGAATTCTGATTCATCACTTAGCCTTTGTCCTAGTTCCTTCCACTGCAGCACCTTCATACTCTGCATACTAATGTCGGGACTCTAGATGCTCAAGCATTTTGCAGTGCTTTTCCAGAGTGGCCACTGAGCACAGATACCTGGCAATCTTAAGAAGTTTTGCATGTCAACCTATCTGCTTCACCTAAATCAGAGCAAGGTCCAAGATCCCTAAGTCAGTCTTTCTCAGGTTTCATGGGTTTAAATGAAGAGGTACATTCAGCAGTCTTCTTTTATTTCTGTTTTTGTGGGGATGTTTTTTTTAATGAGTTTATTTTTTGAAGGCAGTAATGTCTGCCTCACAATTAAGTGGAAGCTGTGGAGACTTCCCATAGCCTGTGACCCCACAAATGCACTGTCTAGCCTATCAGCGGCATCCCCCATCAGAATGGCATATTTGTTAGAATTAATAAATCTACATTGATACATTGTAATTGCATTTTAATTCACATTAAAGCTCATTCTTAGTGTTGTGCACTGTGTGAATTTATACATTAGACAAATGTATAATGGCAATGTCATTAAATATAATATCATGCAGAGTGGTTTCACTGCCCTAAAAAGTGTTTGTGCCTATTCATATCTCCCCCACAACCCTTGGCAACCATTCAACTCTTAACTGTGCAATAGTTTCACCTTTTCCAGATTGTCATATAATTGGAGGCATGTAGTGTCTAGGCTCTTCACACTGGCTTCTTTCACTTAGATTCATGTAATAGTCATGTTTCTTACATATCTTCCCAGAGCTTGATAGCTTTTTGTTTACCACTGAATAGTTCACTGTCTGGATAGTCATATCTCATTGTTTTTCATTTCCATTTTCCTGGTAGCATATGATATAACGCATATATCACTATGCTTATTTGCCATGTGCATATGGTCTTTGATGAGGTGCCTGTTCAGATCATTTGCTTTCGTTTTAGCCAGGTTTTTTTTCTTACTTTTGAGTTTTAAGAGTTCTTTATTTATTTTGGATGACAGTTCTTTATTGAATGTGTCTTGTCAAATATTGTCTCCTGTCTCTTGATATTGTCTTTTGTAGACCACAAGTTTTCTTTTTTAATTTTAATGAAGTCCAGCTTATTATTTCTTTCATGGAAAAATTGTGTTTCTTTCACTTAGCATTATGTTTTCAAGGTTTATCCATATTATAGGATTTTATATGGCTGCTCCATTTCTTTTTATTCCCAAACAGTATTCCATTGTATGGATATACCACATTTTTATCCATTCAACAGTTATGGCATTTAGATTTCTTAGTCATTATAGATAATGCTTTTGTAATCATCTGTGTACACATTTTTGTGTGAACACATTTTCATACCTCTGGGGTAAATATCTAGGAATGACTGGGTCATGGGAATGCTCTGTTAATATTTTGAGAAGCTGTCAAAAATCTAAAATAGCTACATGATTTTATATTCCTACCAGATGGATATGAGGACTCCAGTATCTTCACAACCTCCTCAACACTTCTTAATATGACCTTGAGTATAGCCATTCAACTGTGTCTGAGTTGGTGTCTCATCATGGTTTGATTTGCATTTCTCTCAGTAATGATATTGAGACTTTTTCATGTTGTAATTTGTCTATTCAGATCTTTTTCCTACAAATAACTTTATAATTGTATTCTTCATTTTCTATTATTGTTGTTAGTCCTTTACATATTCCAAATATGAGTGCCTTAACACAAGTTATTTGTAAACATTTTCCCAAATTTGATATAATATTTTCATTTCCTTCATGGTGTACTTTGAAAAACAGAAGTTTTTAATTTTGAAGAAGTTTAATCTATTTTTCTTTGTTCTTGCATATGTCTTTGGTACCATAACAAAGAAAGCTTTGTCTCACCCCAAATTTAAAAAATTTACTTCAAGGTTGTATTATGAGGTGTGTATAGTTTTAACACTTATATGTATGTCTGATTCATGTTTAGTTTTTTTGTGTGTGTGCTGGAGGTATGGTTTCTACTTCATTTCTTCCACATGAATAGTCCATTGTCCCAATATTATTTGTTGAAAAGACTACTCCCCCCTGACCCCCACCTCCATTGAATGTTTTGAACATTCTAATCAAAAACTGACAACAAATCTAAGGGCATATTTGGAGATTTTCAGTTCTATTCCGTTGATCTATATTTTTTTTAATCTAAATCCTAACACTATACAGTCTTGATAATTGTAGCTTTGTTGTGAGTTTGAAATCAGAAAGTGTAGCCTTTCATTGCTGTTCTTCAAAATTGTTTTGGCTATTTTGAGTCGTTACATTTCCTTGTGAGGTTTAGGATTAGCTTGTCAATTTCTGCATAAAATCTACCTTGTTTTTCTCAGGTATTTAATTAAATCTATAGATCAACTTAGGAAGGATTCCTTTATTAACGGTATAAATCTTCAATCCATGAAAGAATTCCCTGGTGGCTCAGATGGTAAAGAAGCTGCCTGCAATACAGGAGACCTAGGTTCAGCGCTTGGGTCAGGAAGCTCCCCTGGAGAAGGCAATGGCAACCCACTCCAGTATTCTTGCCTAGAAAATTCCATGGACAGAGGGAGCCTGGGGGGCTATAGTCCATGAGGTCACAAAGAATTTGACATAACTGAGTGACAAAGCACAGCACAGCAATGAACTGCATAATTGTTTTAATTGTTTGAACACAAGTGAGCAACTAATACAGCTATTACTCTTTCAATCCATGGTCATTAGATGACTTTTTATTTTGATTTTAACTAATTCTAAATTTATTTTTCAGTTTTCAGTCTAAAAATTTTCACTGTAATGTGTCCTCAAGTATTTTACTTGGGGGATGATCTTTAAAGTACAAATTTTTAAACTTCATTTGTAAATTGTTCACTCAGATGAAAAAAAAAAATTTCTGTATTGGCCTTATGCACTGTAACTTTGAATTTATTATTCTAATAGTTTCTTAAGGGGTGCTTTAATGTTTTCTATAAAAAGGATTTTCTTTCTCAAACAGAGATAGGTTTTATCTTCTTTTCCAGTCCAAATGACTTTTATTTTCTTTGATATTTGCCCTGATTATAACCTCTAGGACAAAGCTAAATAAAGTAGATAGACTAAAAATCCTTGTCTTTTTTCCTAAGCTTCAGGAGAAAGTGTTCAAATAATTTGTCATTAAATACGATGTTAACTGTTGGCTTTTCATAGATACCCATTATCAGTATAAGAAAGTTATTCATTGTACCTAGATTGTTGAGTGTTTTATTGTGAAAGGGTCTTAATTTTTTTGTCAGTGTCAATTTTTTGTCAAATGCTTTTTATGTCTTTTGAAATAATTATATTCATTCCATTCTCACAAAGCCATTTAAAATAGCTACAAATGATGAGACAGCTAATTTGGCTCCCTGTGTTTTTATATCTTACTTTTGTGCTCGGTTTATTTTAAATGACTTTTTTTTCTTTTCTTTTTTTTGGTTTTTAATAATGAAGTAGGTTTCATAACATGCAGTCAAATAAGCTTAATGGTAGATTCAATAATTAAAAGATACAAAATGTATCCTAAACTAAAAGCTTGTATTTGTGCTATGATTCTAACTATTCATGTCCCAGATAATCTGTGTATGTGTTATTTAACAAGTGGGCAATCATCCATGTTTGTTTTTCTGTTGCAGTCTGATTAAATAAAGCAAACCAGTAACTCTGGGATGATTTTGGTTTGCTTTTCTTGATGATTTCCTTCCAAAATAATCCATCTTACTTATTAGATCATCATCATTATGGAATTTCCCATAATTCAATGATAATTTTTGTGACTCTTAAAACTCTTGTGTTATATGATCCTAATACTTCTAAAAAATCCTCACAAGAAACATGATATCAATAAACAAAAGTTCTCT
>NW_011495041.1:6421835-6425117 GCF_000754665.1 Bison bison bison
AGTTCTCTAGTTAAATATGATTCTAAAAATAATCTAAAAACCATTAGCTTTTGTGAAATGCTTTTTTTCGATAGACAGTTTGTCCAAATTGCACATCCAGATGTAGATATGAAAGTTATGTTAATGGGATTGCTACTCTGAGATCTTAGTCCAAATGGATCACTACTAATTTCACAGTTGTGTTTAGTTCATTTAGGTAGTAATTTTACTATAATACCTAGTACCTATTTTAATTGAAATTTGGTAATGTGTTCCACAATTTAAGTTTAAAGCACTATTAGCTGAGGGTCCAGTCCTAACTTGACAGGATTGATTAAATGTGCCATTTCTGCTGTCCCTCCCTCATACCTTTAACAACAACAAAATAAAAGATGGAGAAGAGAAGTGAGTGAAGTGTTTTGGAAAAAAACAGAATTGTGAGTAGATGCTATCAGTGCCTTCTCTTTTCTTCCATGAAGATTTGGCTGATGCTCCATCTCTTTAGCTACATCAAGCACTTATAAATATATTTGGATAAATTCTAGTGAGTCACAGAACTAGAGAGTCTGATGCTGCTAGGGCATGGAGAAGTGCAATAAAGAAAGCATGAAAGAGTGGGGAGGGAAGAATCCCTTTCAAATGGTGAGGATAATACAGTCTTTCTTGCTTTAAGTGGATCCCCTCAAAGGTGGCACTAGTGGTAAAGAACCCGCCTGCCGACGCAGGAGACGCAGGAGACGTGAGTTCAACCCCTGGGTCAGGAAGATCCCCTGGAGGAGGACATGGCAACCCACTCCCATATTCTTGCCTGGAGAATCCTATGGACAGAGGAGCCTGGCGGGCTACAGTCCCATAGGATTGCAAAGAAACAGACACAACTGAAGCGACTTAGCATGCACGCATGCTTTGAGTGTATCTCCTCAAAGTGGTTGAGAATTAAGTAATCTTGGTCCTGATGAGAACAGGGGATGCCAAGATCAGGAGCAATTATGGCCACTGCAAGAGAGCCCTGGGAGTTCACCAATCCCAGTTAGTGGAGGAAATATCTTTTTCTTCTTTCCCAGCTACAACTTCAGCACAAGAAGCCCAGGAAAAGGAGGGAGGTGGATAGTGAGAAAGCAACCCAACTGGAGAACCAGGTCTAACCTGTACCAAGAGGAAAGAGAATGTTGAATCTGAGACTGAAGCATTCAGTTTCAATATCTTGGTCAATATAACCTGAGAACATTTTAAAAACTGTAGAAGTAAATGTAATGTTTCTAAGGGATACTGACTTTTCTCCTTGATACTGAGATGGTGAGTGACTCTAAAGACAAGATCAGCAGAAGTTTGTGCATAAATATTATTTTTATCTGTTTATAATGCAGTGATTTATTTGATTTCTGCTAAATTATTTACATGCAGTAAAATGCATAATAATCTAACATATTTAGGTACAATAAAAGAATATTATATAAAAGCAAGAGCATTTGTCAATTATTATATATAAACTCTGCTGATATACAGAAATGACTGGATGAATGCATACACATACAAAGCAAATAGATCTTGTTTTCATATATTCAGGCTTCTATATTTGTAAATTGTTTTGGTTCTGCTTGATTTCAGGTGAACTTTAAAATGTGAAATCAATTCTAGAATTAGAAAGCTTTCAGTGAAGTGAAAAAAGATATATAATTCCCTTCTCCCTGCTCATTCATTCACCTACTTCTGCCTCCATCCCTCTTAATTCTAGATGTAGTTATGAGAAAGAAGTTAATGAGTTGATGTTTGGAGAAAACAGCATGAAACTTTTGAATAATAGAAATATTAAAATTTAATCATGGAGAATATATGAGAATCTTGTTATGATTACATAATAAAAATTGTCTTTTAAAAATTTCCTGTTCAGACATAATCTTAGATGATATTTATTCCTTTCTATACATCAGATAGCCAGGAAGTTAACCTGAAACCTAAGTTAAATTATCATGAGTTCCTTTTATTTGATATTAATGTATTTCCACATGCACTTTAACTATGATAGTGATCTCTATTATTAGGCCCAGTTTTATTTTGCTCTAAAAAATAGTAATTAAATGATTGCATTAAATGTGATATAGATCAGTATAAAAATATATCATCTAGGTAAACATAGCAACTATTATACTCTGTATAGTAAGTATATAAGTATATACTCTGCTTTTAATGTTCTACACTTTCATGTCTCTACATAGTCAAATTTTAGCCTTTATCAGAATCTTTCTCTGATTCTCCAGAAACCTTTATCAAAATGTTCTCTGATTCACATATATTTTCTCTTTTTCCTTGGAGGGAATAACTTAAACTAATGAGAAAAAGTATTACTGCAGAGAGCAATGAATAGGAAATACAAAGCCTTGATTTATTTTCCTTATGTGAGCCCACTTATATAAGTTGACTTTGAGTTAATAGGTGTGTAGGGATGTGGGATGAATTGAGCATGTATCTCTAAAAAGGAATACCTAAATTATGCATCATCAGGGTTATATAATTCATGACAATTATGAAAGTTCAGAGCCCAAGAGTTTTTTTATTAATAATTCCAGTCTTTGGCTAGACAGATCTATTGATGATCCAGAAATACATCATCGGAAGTTCTTTAGACAGGGAGTTTAAAGTAACTTTGAGCTGCAAGGTGAGAGTTGTTATCTGGAACAACTGAATGTGCCAGGTTTAGAAAAGGAAGTAAATCCAAAAAGAGCAAGAAGCAAGCAAGATCCAAATCCTTGGAAGCGATGAGGGTGAAGAGCAAAATCATTCACAGCTAGAGACGGTGTCTAAATGTGTAGGTTCAAAGAGACAATATCATGGGAAAGTGGGTCATGATTTCATAGGAAAAAGGAAATTTTTGAAAATTGAAATCTGAATAATTGCTCAGTAAAATATTGTCATTTGAGGCACCTGTTTTTTACATTGGGAACATGATGTTGCCTAAACAAACAACAATAATTTAGTGCTGAAAGGGTTAGTTGTTATAAATAAAATGCATAAAATATGAGTATATAACAAGGTGATATTAACCCCAAAACAATCTTGAGAATTTTGAATGTGAATATTTTAAATTTAGCATTTTAACTCCACATAGATTTGAAGACTTTTTCTTTGATAAGACAGGAATTGAATGAAACCAATAGTTACTTTTTCATGCTTCATTGATGCATTGTTTTGGATAATTTTCAGTTGAGAAATTCTTAAACGCCACCTCACTCCAAGTGCCTCTCAGATACAGAAATCTGACATCTTGAAAACTTGTGTGTATGTGTGTGTGTGTTTTTTTAGGTT
>NW_011495041.1:6425217-6444578 GCF_000754665.1 Bison bison bison
GGTTAAACAACAAGTTCGTTGTTGAATCATGAAAACTAAATAATTTCTGTTTTTAAATTGCTCTTTATATTATACAGTATTTCCTCTATAAATATATATATAATATATAAATATATATAATATAAATATTTCTTTTAGATTCATAGTGTGTATTCAGAAGGTACTCCTTAAATAAAATCATTCATATCAATAAAAGATCATATTCAATCATTTTTCAACTTCTAATTATTCTTAACATAAATTAGTTCATGAGGCTAATAGAAACTATAACAACCATTAAACATTATATATATATAAATGTGTATATATGAAGCAAACTGAAGTTTTAGTCTCTCAGTCATGTCTTTTTGCAACCCCATGGACCTACCAGACTCCTCTGTCCATGGTATTCTCCAGGCAAGGATACTAGAGTGGGTTCCCCTTCCCTTCTCCATGCTGATCCCTGACCCAGGGATCAAACCCGGGTCTCCTGCATTGCAGGTGAGTGCTTTACCTCTGAGTCACCGAGTTAAGTGCTGAGATCAGTTCTACCTGGGAAGAATAGAACTTTGTCAGGGTTATTGCATGTGGTCCTGAAATTCTGGAGGTGGTACTGACTGAGAGACTAAATTGCCAACATTTGAAGAAAGGTGGAAAAAATTTTCCACTTTGTCTTTTCTTTTTTAATCAGTTAATGACAAATGGCTGAAATGCTCTTTCAAGAATAGAGGATTTTGTGTTCACTTAGTTTGTAGAATCATCAGGACTAAGATTTTTAAACCTAATTGCAAATATTTGCATAATTTTAGAGAGATGGGAGCTCTTTGGTTCATTAGTGAGAAGGAAAGAGAAGGTTGAAATAAATCCACTTTTTCCGCTCAGATTATATAATCACACAGCAATTGCCATGGCTTTCTATCTCTCACACTTATGCACACCCCTCAGTGCCCAGAAAATTAAAAGAGTAAGAAGCTGATAAGGCTCATTCAATCATTTTAATGGTACTGCACACTAATCATGATGTAATATGTTTTCTTCTCCAAAAGTGAAGGCACAAATGTCTAATGATGAAGACTTCCTTGATGAATAGTTTGTCTTTGTCAAAAATTCAATGGCAGAATTCCACTGATGTTGGTGCCTAAGTGTCCCATCTGCTGCCTGAAAGCTGGCTGACTTAGTATACGTAGCCTAAGGGAATTCTAGCATATGGAACGCTCTCTTCAAAATCTAAATTTTTACCCGTGAATTTCAATCTCAATTTCTATCAAACTCACTTTTCATTTTGTTCGTATCCCTTGAAAAAGTATATCAGAAAGTTTAAAGGAAACCTACCTAAGTACAAGTACATGCCTCATACATTGTCACTCACAAATACTAAATTATCTCCAACAATCCTATGTGAATATGGGCATATGTTATACCTTTCTGTGCATTTTATTAGAATTTAGAACACTTACAAGGACATTTATATAGTTAATTTATTCTCATACCAACATATCTCATTGTTAATACTTTCCTTTAAAGTGGTCTGGCAGGGTTTATTGGTCATAGACTGGTTATGTTCCACTAGGAACATAAAATCTTAGGAAAATGGACCAGATAGGGAGGTATAGAAATTTTTTGATCTTTCAAGACTGAGCTGGCAGCAAAATTAACTGTTGTGTCTAACCATTTTTTGGAAGATGTGTGTGGACTTGGGCTAGCATCAAAGAAAGGATAGTCTCCTGATACCCAGAAAGCCAGCCTAGGAATTCAGAGCAAGTATCACACATCAAAGACTTGGATCTTATTGTAGAGACTTTGCTGTATGGTCTCTCTTCTGTAAAAGTTGTTCAATCACGCAGTCATGTCCAATCTTTCAACCCCGTGGTTTGCAACACACCTGGCTTCTTCTCACTATCTTTCAGAGTTTGTTCAAACCCATGTCCATTGAATTGACGATGCAATCAAACCATTTCATCTTCTGTCATCCCCTTCTCCTTCTGCCCTGTCTTTCCCAGCATCAGCTTCTTTTCCAAGAAGTCTGCTCCCCTCATCAGGTGGCCAAAGTATTGGAGCTTCAGCTTCAGCATGAATCCTTTCAATGAATATTCAGGGTTGACTTCCTTTCAGGTTGATTGATTTGATCTCCTTGCAGTCCAAGGGACTCTCAAGAGTCTTCTCGAACACCACAGTTCAAAAGCATCAGTTCTTCAGTGCTCAGTTTTCTTTATGGTCCAACTCTAACATCAATATATATGACCACTCAAAAAACCATAGCTTTGACTAGATGGGCCTTTGTTGGCAAAGTAACATCTCTGCTTTTTAATATACTGCCGAGGTTTGTCATAGCTTTTCTTCCACGGAGCAAGCATCTTTTAGTTTCATGGCTGCAATCACCATCTGCAGTGATTTTGGAGCCCTTGAAAATAAAATCTGTCACTGTTTCCATTGTTTCCCTATCTGTTTGCCATGAAACAGTGGGACCGGAAGGCATCTCTAGAAGTAGAAGGATAGAAACCACAATACAGGTTGCTAACAAAGACCCTTCTATGTTTATTGGGCTGTGTGAATTTCCACTAATGAATTATCATTGGATGGCATTATTTCTCATAATGCTCTTCCTTCTTAGCAACCAGGCAGAAAATTGCCTACACAGAGTTAAGATGGAGTTGAGCGTAGGAGACAGGCTTGAGTATTTGAGAGGACCACACACAAAGAGAAAGCTGTTGAGGACCCTCAAATGTGTAGCAGAGGTCTGTGATCAGTGCATACAGATGGGAAAACACCCAGAGCCGTGGAAAGAGCCACGGCAAAGAATTTGATGGAATAGTAACTGTGTTACATGCTAAGTGTCTTCTTCAATTGTGTCTGACTTTTTGCAACTTCAAGGACTGTAGCAAGCCAGGCTCCTGTGCCCATGGACTTTCCCAGGCAAGAATATTGGAGTGAGTTGCCACTCCCTGCTCCAGGGGATCTTCCCAACCAGGGACAGAACTCGCATGTCATGTCTCCTGCATTGGCATGTGAGTTCTTTACCATTAGTACCACCTGAGAAGCCCACAGGCCTGGCAATGTTGCCTTTTTCTACCATCAAACTGGAAAGACATAATTCATAACTTTTGGGGTAGAGTATACAGGAAGGCCTTGCCTCAACAGTGGCGAATAATTAGCCCTGTGGTGAGAATGGCTGTGGTCCCACCAGTTATTAAAACAAGATTCTAAAGATTTACACTTGTTATAAGTAACTTCATTGTATCCAAGAACAAAGTTCAATAGCATTTATAGGAATAAAACAAATAACTGGTGTCCACCAAGGTAAACTTTATAGTGCTTATCATTTAATATAAAATTACCAGGCATAAACTTAGACTCCATAATGAGAAGAAAAATCAAGTATTCAAATCCAGCCCAGAACTGGCACAGATGTTGGATTTAGAAGAAAAGTATGTTAAAACATTTTGTAACTATATTCATAAGTAGAGACATGAAAGATAAAAACCCAAATTTGTGATTCCAAACATGAAATTTATAGTATCTGAGTTGAAAAATTCACTGGATGGAATTAGTAAAGATTAACTGTGCAGTAAAACAGATATGAGAATCTGGAGATATAGCAAAAGTATCCAAAAAGAAACAGAGGAGAAAAAATGAATAAAAATAGAGTAAACCACCAGTAAATTTAAGGACATTTTCAAATGTCCTAATGTATGAGTAAATTAGGGCTTCCCTAGTGGCTCAGTTGGTAAAGAATCTGCCTGGAATGCAGGACACCTGGGTTCAATCCCTGGGTAAAGAAGATCCCCTGGAGAAGCAAATGACAACATTCCAGTACTCTTACCTGGAGAATTCCATATACAGAGGAACTGGGCAGGCTACAGTCCATGAGATCAGAAAGAGTTGGACATGACAGACCAACTAACTTTCACTTTTTCACTTTCCTAAGTAATTAGAGTCTGTTAGAGAGATAGGGCTGAAAATTTGAAGAAAAAAGTGTAAATTGAAGTCCATCGTATTGATATATTAAAAATTGATATAGTAATTTACTTTAATAAAAGTATATTAACATACTTTTTGGAAGACATTATTTAGAGAGTGAAAAAGAAAATCCAACACAGGAGAAAGTCTGATAAACATGTTTATCCAGAATATGTAAAGAACCCTCAAATTTCAATGATAGGAAAATGAACAATTATCACATACCTATCAAAATGTCTAAAATTAAAAAGACTCTTGGTGAGAAGTAGAAGAAAAGAATTCTCTTATATTTTAGGTTAGAATGTAAATTGTCCAATCACTTTAGAAAATAATTTCTTAAACAGTTAAGCATATACCTACCTTATGACCTGGTCATTCTATTCATACATATTTAACCAAGAGAAATAAGACATATGATCACATAGAAATAATTATAACAAATTTTCCCTTCTGTCTATCAACAAGTGAATGGATGGAACAACTTGTGAGACATACATACCATGAGCTACTACTCAGCAATAAAAAGGAAGGAACTACAGAAATAATAACAACTTGGATGATTCTCATAATAACTACTTTGTGGCTCCTAAAAGATTTTTCAGACTTGAAGATTAATTTGTGTAGCTAATCTCATTCTGCATGCTAGAAAAATATGTCCTTAATTTCCTTGTCTCTAAACATGTCATAATTTTTCATCTCTGCTACCTTAGCAAAACTAAAAACTGTATTGTTTGCCTGAAATCTTTTTCTTGTTCATAAATTTCAAGGTATTTATTTAAGTTCTACTGCATCTCTTAAGCATCTCTGAATTTTCTCTTTCTTGGTACATTAGCTTTCCTTGAAATTCCATTAGTCTTTCTAACATATTAATTATCACATGTCATTTCAACTGTCTGCTGATTATACATTTCTCATCCCCTTTTATTAGGACACCTTCAGATAAAGGTCACTTTATAGTGCTTTTGTCTCACTGGAACCAAGAGTACTTTTGACTAATAATTGATCTTAATAAATAGTTATGAAAATTAAATTAAAAACATTTATATCTCAGTTGGTAAATTTATCAATGAGCAATACAAAATATTTTAATTATCTAAGAGTAAATAATGTCTTGGGATCAAAGGAATAAACAAATAATGATTATTTATTCTTAAGTGGAATTAATAAACCTGTGGCACAACATTCAAAACACTGTCTTACATAGGACAGTGTTTCCCAAAAACTAGTCTTATTTGTACCATCTTTATGTAGTTTGAGCTATTTGAGTGTATATTTTAAGTAGAAATTAATTTTATAATTAATTTCACTTCATATCTGATGCATTCAAGGTCCATCCATGCTGTTACAAATTGCAAGATTTTCTTTTCTAAGGCTAAATAATAACCCATTATATATACACTACATATGTCCCATTATATATATATTAATATGTATATAGCTCATATTCTTTCTTCATTCATCCATTGACGGACACATATTAATAACATCTTAACTATTGTGAATATCTGCTGTAATAAACATAGAGATGCATATATCTTTTTCTGGTTAGTGTTTCAACTTTATTTAGGACAGGAATTGCTGCATTATATAAAGATAAAAAGCAATGTAATATTAAATATGGGTGGAATTAAGATTAATGACTATTAATATATCCTCACCCAAATACCACCTAAAATCGTCTTTTAAGCTCCAAGTGTACCACATTGTTGGGGAAGTATGTAATTTCCTCACTTCTGTCTCACCACAGCAAAAATTTGAAGCGACAGACAGACCAGTGTTACAGCTCAGTTACAGCTCAGTTTTATTTGGCAAACAAAGGAAAATACATCCTTTTTTTCCTTTGTGAGAGTGGGCCAACCCAACAGAGACAAAGAGAAGAGAGGACTCAGCTCAGCTTTGGCTCCTCTTTTTTCTCCTCCCCCAAGCCTGCCTTATATAAATTGGGCTAGATGGGAGGGCTGTTTGTTTCACCTGAGGTTCTCACTCGGTTGGACCTACTTTTGTTCTATTTTCATGGGCTTTTTCTTTTCTTTGTCTTTTAGCCACTGCTATGTTGGACTCCTTTTTCCTATTCTAACTACCTAACAACATGTATTCTTTTAAAGTACTTTCATGAGGTGTGTGTAACACTGACCAAGAAAAGAAAATTTTCTATTGACCTGAGGAGAAAACATATCTTTAACTTACTATATATGATTGAGGAGAAAACATACTGTCAGTCAGTTCAGTCACTCAGTCAAGTCCGACTCTTTGCGAACTCATGAATCACAGCACACCAGGCCTCCTTGTCCATCCCAGAATTCACTCAAACTCATGTCCATTGAGTCGGTGATGCCATCCAGCCATCTCATCCTCTGTCGTTCCCGTCTTTTCCTGCTCCCAATCCCTCCCGGCATCAGGGTCTTTTCCAATGAGTAAACTCTTCGCATGAGGTGGACAAAGTATTGGAGTTTCAGCTTCAGCATCAGTCCTTCCAATGATCACCTAGAACTGATCTCCTTTAGGATAGACTGGTTGGATCTCCTTGCAGTCCAAGGGACTCTCAAGAGTCTTCTCCAACACCACAGTTCAAAAGCATCAATTCCTCAGTGTTCAGCTTTCTTCACAGTCCAACTCTCACATCCATACATGACCACTGGAAAAACTATAGCCTTGACTAGACGAACCTTTGTTGGCAAAGTAGTATCCCTGCTTTTCAATATGCTGTCTAGGTTGGTCATAACTTTCCTTCCAAGGACTAAGTGTCTTTTAATTTCATGGCTGCATTCACTATCTGCAGTGATTTTGGAGCCCCAAAAAATAAAGTCTGACACTGTTTCCACTGTTCCCCCATCTATTTCCCATGAAGTGATGGGACAAGATGCCATGATACTGTTTTCAGAATGTTGAGCTTTAAGCCAACTTTTTCACTCTCCTCTTTCACTTTCATCAAGAGGCTTTTCAGTTCCTCTTTACTTTCTGCCATAAGGGTGGTGTCATCTGCATATCTGAGGTTATTGATATTTCTCCCAGAAATCTTGATTCCAGCTTGTGCTTCTTCCAGCCCAGCATTTCTCATGATGTACACTGCATATAAGTTAAATAAGCAAGGTGACAATATACAGCCTTGATGTACTCCCTTTCCTATTTGGAACCAGTCTGTTGTTCGATGTCCAGTTCTAACTGTTGCTTCCTGATCTGCATATAGGTTTCTCAAGAGGCAGGTTACGTGGTCTGGTATTCCTATCTCTTTCAGAATTTTCCACAGTTTATTGTGATCCACACAGTCAAAGACTTTGACATAGTCAATAAAGCAGAAATAGATGTTTTTCTGAAACTATTGCTTTTTTGATGATCCAACGGATGTTGGCAATTTGATCTCTGGTTTCTCTGCCTTTCTAAAACCCGCTTGAACATCTGGAAGTTTGTGGTTCATGTATTGCTTTTTTGATGATCCAACGGATGTTGGCAATTTGACCTCTGGTTCCTCTGCCTTTCTAAAACCAGCTTGAACATCTGGAAGTTCGTGGTTCATGTATTGCTGAAGCCTGGCTTGGAGAATTTTGAGCATTACTTTACTAGCGTGTGAGATGAATGCAATTGTGTGGTAGTTTGAGCATTCTTTGGCATTGCCTTTCTTTGGGATTGGAATAAAAACTGATGCTTTCCAGTCCTGTGGCCACTGCTGAGTTTTCCAAATTTGCTGGCATATTGAGTGCAGCACTTTCACAGCATCATCTTTCAGGATTGGAAATAGCTCAGCTGGAATTCCATCACTTCCACTAGCTTTGTTTGTAGTGATGCTTTCTAAAGCCCACTTGACTTCACATTCCAGGATGTCTGGCTTAGGTGAGTGATCACACCATTGTGATTATCTTAGTCGTGAGGATCTTTTTTGTACAGTTCTTTTGTGTATTCTTGCCACCTCTTCTTAATATCTTTTGCTTCTATTAGGTCCATACTATTTCTGTCCTTTATTAAGCCCAAACGTACTGTACTTTTTTTTTTAAAGGCCTCTTACTGATCATTTCTGTACCTTACTCCACTTATTTTAGCCCTCTTTCTTGGAAAAAGGAAAAATAGAAGATAAAAAGGACAGAAGTTATTAAATGTAGTAAAAGTAACAAACAGAAATAGCTGTAATAAATTTGTAAGCATCAAAGAAAAATTCCATGGACAGATGAAGTGGACAAGGAAAATATTATTCAAGATTATTGCAATAGGGGTCAATACTATCACATATGAGAGAGACATTGAACTCAATTTCCCTGAAACAAAGGGTGGGAGGATTTTTAAATTGATGAACTAATAAAAAACTACTGAAGGACTTGAGAGAGGTTGGTCAGTGTGACCAGGCTATCTCTGTTTTCTTATCTTCCTTTATTGAAGGTAGGCTCTTACCCTCCCACAGAGATTGGGGGAGGGTGCTTATCTTTCTTGATGATGACATTTCAAAGTATTGGCTTCCAGGTCCTTGAAAAAGACATTTCTGAGTTGTAAAACTGGCAGGAGGCTGAGAAGATTTACATTTCAAAGGGGATATAGAAAGAATTTACAATAGCAAGTCTTCTAAAGTAAATGCTCTGAGGAAAGCAGAGGTCAAGGGCTGAAAGTCTAGAAGAAGCCTGTATCAAGTTTAGTCAAGCCGAGGGGAAGGTAAGACCACTTTGGTTAAAAAGAAGTGGAAAGAAATGGATATTCATTTTCTTGCCATTCATCAAATGATTTAAAAAAAAAAACAGCCTTGTCTGAAAAAGTTTTAGAGCTTCATGTAACTCAGTAAAAGTTTTAGTTTGCATTAATGATGTGGAACTCTAATTTGACTGACCAGATCAGTTGAATTACTTTTTGTTATAAAAATGACAAAAAAAAAAAAAAAGGGAAAAACTGAAGTAAGTATTCAAAAAATACCGTTTTAAAAAACTATTTTGACAATTGCCATTTACTTTTCATTATTTTGAACACTGATGATACATTGTTAAATGGATTTACTATATTTAATGCCAATAATGAATTCTTACCCTAAATCTTCATGGCTCATTTTCTGCTATCAAATATTTGCTAAAGTTGGGCTGAGACTTTTAAAGTGTGTGAGAATAACCCTGCTTTCAGATTTATTGCTGTAGTCCCATCGCTGAGTTGTGTCCTACTCTTTTTGACCCTCTTGACTGTGGCACACCAGACTTCCCTGTCCTTCACAATCTCCCGGAGTTTGCCCAGACTCCTGTCCATTTAGTCAGTGATGCCATCAAATCATCTCATCCTCTGTCACCTGCTTCTCCTCCTGCTTTCAGATTAATGAACTGAAAGTCAGTCACCTTGTCACTAATGCCCGTATACTGCACTGTGTGTCTTTCATTAGAAAACACTGAGTGTTGAAAGACAGCTCTTCTCAGACTATCACAGAAAAAGATTCTCTTCCATTATGGAACTAATTGATTTGAAGAATCTGCATCTAATGATGCTAGGCATCATTCACAGCAAAACAAAGCCCTAAAACTAAAGAAAAGTGTAATCCACACTGAAGAGTCATTTTAAATGCAAGTAGTATATTTCAGTGGAGAAGGCAATGGCACCCCACTCCAGTACTCTTGCCTGGAAAATCCCATGGACGGAGGAGCCTGGTGGGCTGTAGTCCATGGGGTCGGTAAGAGTCAGACACGACTGAGCAACTTCCCTTTCACTTTTCACTTTCATGCATTGGAGAAGAAAATGGCAACCCACTCCAGTGTTCTTGCCTGGAGAATCCCAGGGACGGTAAAGCCTGGTGGGCTGCCGTCTATGGGGTCGCACAGAGTCAGACACGACTGAAGCGACTTAGCAGCAGCAGCAGTATATTTTAGACTGATCAGCAGCAAACTAAAAGGAATGGCAAGAAGGACATTTTTACAAAACTAATTACAATGTCAGATGTTTAACTTATAAAGTTTGTGTGCAGTCTACAAGGCAATGTACTACTTAGAGAAGGCCTTAGAGAAGAGTCCATTATTTTGTTGCTCTTTTACTCTAATAGTGCTGAAAATCTATTCCTGAGAACATGCATCTCCCCATCCATGCACACATAGCCCCACCCCACCTCTCCCTTGGCAAAGTAGCCCCCAAAAAATCTGGTCAAAGAGCCAGTTCAGAGTGGATAAAATCAACACAAGATTTCTACAGAAAAGATTTATTTTTCTCTACAGGAAAGATTTATTTCATTGTCTTCATTGTTACTTTAGTTACCTTCAGCCTCTTTTTCTAGTAATTTGGTAACCAACTGGGGGGAAAAAAGTTAGCAAAGGCAGGATTTGAGAGAAGTATAGAATTTGACCATCTTGCCGAAAGAAAAATTTTTTTCTTTCATGCTTACACTTTACATTGATGAAGTCCTAGTACATAATATACCTAGGCTATATATACATATGTATGAATTTTTACTGTAAAAATTAAAGCAAAGCCAAACAATGGATCCTAAGCACCTTTACTTCTATATACAGTTTCTCTCCAGCTGTGATGTTGTGTGTTAACAGTAACTGCCTACTGGCCCTATCTGTGGTCTCAGCACTAGCTTTCTATATCATGGCCTCCTGGCAAGGAGGAAGTTCTCTCAGAGCAAATCTGAAGCTTGTTAAGTCTAAACAGCAAATGCCTGTCTGATTTTGGCATTGTCTTACCATTGCTTACCATTGAGAATGAGTAACTCAGACTCAGCCAAGTTTTAAGGTGATAGATTCATTTTAGTCTTACAGTTGATACAATAAACAGAAATTCTATCAAAAATGCAAGCATATTAAGCTCTGTAAACCAGATATTGACAATAATATAGTTTCTTACAGGAAGGATTAAAAACTGACCTTCCAATTGACCTGTGGACATGTGTGTTAATAGAAACATTTTCCTCAGGCTTGAATATTTTCATGCCTGTAATTTTGGCTTATGGCCTTTATTTCATATGAAAAGCTATCAAAACAAGCTCAATTGCCCTATTTTTATTTCTGCTTAAAGAAGCCAGAGGTTAATTTAGACACATCAAATGCATCTCGGTGTGTATCCTTGATTGAATTAGGTGGATGTTTCCCGACCAAATTTGAGTTTAGTGATATTGGGAAGTGAAATTTCTATTTCTGTCAGACATATTTTTAAGTGTAACAAACAATGACCATGGTTGCTTGGAGACTCTGACCTTTGGATTCTAACAATAATTAGTCAGATTAAAAGTCCACTTAAGTGTTATAAGCATCACTGGATTTAGAAAGGATGAACAAGACAAGTATTGCCACCCTGGCCATATGTATGTTGTACATAAAAACATAAAATGCTCATGGGATCAATGAAAATACCATTCATTGCAGGTACTATAGGCAGAGGTTTTTGCCCATGTGTCTCATTGAATCTTCACGCACATTCTCTTACATTGAGACTGAGGAAACTAGAGCACCACGAATTTAAGTGACTTTCCCAGTGTTACATATCTAGTTAATGGTCAAGCTGGAATTCTAAACCTGTTGTGCTGGTTCATGGAATTGATGACTGTTTTTTTATCCCACTGATGCCGGTAGCACATTTCTTCTAATGGTGCTTTTTCTGCATACATCATGCGTGTTCTAATGCCAGTTCTGGGGCTCTTGCTCCAGTGAGCTTCCTTCTATGTACTTTGTTGTTGAAACCTTTTCAAAATGATTTCCAAATAGAAAAAGTGAAGAAGTCAGCACTTTATAATTTTCATGTTATTGGCATAAAGGTCATTAGAAATTCTAGTTATTTTCCCTGTAGCTTTGCCTGTTTCCAGGTGACTTTTCATTGATTCTTGACCTTTGAAAAACTTATGAAATTTGCTGTAATTGTTATCTGATTCTGCAGTCTTTGAAGCATGACTGTGTTCCACCTCATACACATATATAACTAAGCTTCTAAATAGTTTGAGCCAAATATTCTCATGTTTAAAACAAGTGGAATACAATAATTAGAAAAATATAAATTTAAATATAGTTGAAGGCATTACCTCACCCATCCATCTAGCTGCTTTATTGGATCTGACTGACAATTTTTGAGTTGCCTTTTAGCAGAACAATATGCCATTGATATGCAATGACTGAAAGAAAGGAATTCAGATGCTGTGCTATTAGGCAGAAAGTCTAAAGGTTGTTCTCTGTAAACTCAAATTATTGAACAGCCCTTAAATTTTTTTTTGCCATTTGCTCCAGTGACCACTGTGTATAAGACCAAGTATATTCAGGGAACGATTTCAATCACTCGCTTTTACTTTTTTGCTTCAGAAGACAGTGCCATATTTTGGAGTCAGTGATGGTTGGAAGGAAATTTTGGGCACATAGTATATTTATTGGAGTCTGTTCCTTAGCAGCCAGCTGTTTTTGCGGAGCAGCCTAGGATTAATGATACATTCCAGAATGATTTAGCATTAAGCTGTTTAATTATATACCAGACAGAATGTCTCTAAACAGTACCTGAACTATGAAGGCCCAGAACATTAAAAAGAATTTTTTTTTCTTTGACCCTGTGTTACTTGGCTTTGAAGGGTAACCACAACATTTATACTTGGTGGAACTGCTGACTATGATTTAGTCTATGGGGAATATATAATGTTTCTATTTTTCCCCTGATCTGATACGTTCATTGAAACAGAATATATCTTTAAATGTTTGAGAAGTTTCCAAGAATTTAGAAAATGAAATGAAAGGAGAACCAGTTTTATCTGTATGAAATTTATTCAATTAGTTGCAAAGTAGTTTCTGAATGGAGTCACATAGCAACATCCAGAATTTTCAGTTAAGTACTTTACTAACTTTATGAGCTAAAAAAAATCACTTTAGCATTCTGTAATTTAGTTTTTATATCTGTGTATTAGGAAAATAACAATACAGGCAATGGTCAGTATGGTCACATCTTTTTTTTTTTTTTTTTAAGGCTGACAGTGCCCCTTGTTTATTTATTTTTTTTCCAACTACAATTTTATTTTATTTTTAAACTTTACAAAATTGAATTAGTTTTGCCAAATATCAAAATGAATCCGCCACAGGTATACATGTGTTCCCCATCCTGAACCCTCCTCCCTCCTCCCTCCCCATACGATCCCTCTGGGTCATCCCAGATCACTAGCCCCAAGCATCCAGTATCGTGCATTGAACCTGGACTGGCTACTCATTTCATACATGATATTTTACATGTTTCAATGCCATTCTCCCAGATCTTCCCACCCTCTCCCTCTCCCACAGAGTCCATAAGACTAATCTATACATCAATGTCTCTTTTGCTGTCTCGTACACAGGGTTATTGTTAACATCTTTCTAAATTCCATATATATGCCTTAGTATACTGTATTGGTGTTTTTCTTTCTGGCTTACTTCACTCTGTATAATAGGCTCCAGTTTCATCCACCTCATTAGAACTGATGCAAATGTATTCTTTTTAATGGCTGAGTAATACTCCATTGTGTATATGTACCACAGCTTTCTCATCCATTCATCTGCTGATGGACATCTAGGTTGCTTTCATGTCCTGGCTATTATAAACAGTGCTGCGATGAACATTCGGGTACATGTGTCTCTTTCCCTTCTGGTTTCCTCAGTGTGTATGCCCAGCAGTGTGATTGCTGGATCATAAGGCAGTTCTATTTCCAGTTTTTTAAGGAGTCTCCACACTGTTCTCCATAGTGGCTGTACTAGTTTGCATTCCCACCAACAGTGTAAGAGGGTTCCCTTTTCTCCACACCCTCTCCAGCATTTATTACTTGTAGACTTTTGGATCACAGCCATTCTGACTGGTGTGAAATGGTACCTCATAGTGGTTTTGATTTGCATTTCTCTGATAATGAGTGATGTTGAGCATCTTTTCATGTGTTTGTTAGCCATCTGTATGTCTTCTTTGGAGAAATGTCTATTTAGTTCTTTGGCCCATTTTTTGATTAGGTCATTTATTTTTCTGGAGTTGAGCTGTAGGAATTGCTTGTATATTTTTGAGATTAGTTGTTTGTCAGTTGCTTCATTTGCTATTATTTTCTCCCATTCTGAAGGCTGCCTTTTCACCTTGCTAATAGTTTCCTTTGATGTGCAGAAGCTTTTAAGGTTATTTAGGTCCCATTTGTTTATTTTTGCTTTGATTTCCAATATTCTGGGAGGTGGGTCATAGAGGATCCTGCTGTGATGTATGTCAGAGAGTGTTTTGCCTATGTTCTCCTCTAGGAGTTTTATAGTTTCTGGTCTTACGTTTAGATCTTTAATCCATTTTGAGTTTATTTTTGTGTATGGTGTTAGAAAGTGTTCTAGTTTCATTCTTTTACAAGTGGTTGACCAGATTTCCCAGCACCACTTATTAAAGAGATTGTCTTTAATCTATTGTATATTCTTGCCTCCTTTGTCAAAGATAAGGTGTCCATATGTGCGTGGATTTATCTCTGGGCTTTCTATTTTGTTCCATTGATCTATATTTCTGTCTTTGTGCCAGTACCATACTGTCTTGATAACTGTGGCTTTGTAGTAGAGCCTGAAGTCAGGTAGGTTGATTCCTCCAGTTCCGTTCTTCTTTCTCAAGATTGCTTTGGCTATTCGAGGTTTTTTGTATTTCCATACAAATTGTGAAATTATTTGTTCTAGCTCTGTGAAGAATATCGTTGGTAGCTTGATAGGGATTGCATTGAATCTATAAATTGCTTTGGGTAGTATACTCATTTTCACTATATTGATTCTTCCCATCCATCAACATGTTATATTTCTCCATCTATTAGAGTCCTCTTTGATTTCTTTCATCAGTGTTTTATAGTTTTCTATATATAGGTCTTTAGTTTCTTTAGGTAGATATATTCCTAAGTATTTTATTCTTTCCGTTGCAATGGTGAATGGAATTGTTTCCTTAATTTCTCTTTCTGTTTTCTCATTGTTAGTGTATAGGAATGCAAGGGATTTCTGTGTGTTGATTTTATATACTGCAACTTTACTATAGTCATTGATTAGTTCTAGTAATTTTCTGGTGGAGTCGTTAGGGTTTTCTATGTAGAGGATCCTGTCATCTGCAAATAGTGAGAGTTTTACTTCTTCTTTTCCAATTTGGATTCCTTTTATTTCTTTTTCTGCTCTGATTGCTGTGGCCAAAACTTCCAAAACTATGTTGAATAGTAATGGTGAAAGTGGGCACCCTTGTCTTGTTCCTGACTTTAGAGGAAATGCTTTCAATTTTTCACCATTTTAGGATAATGTTTGCTGTGGGTTTGTCATATATAGCTTTTATTAGTTTGAGGTATGTTCCTTCTATTCCTGCTTTCTGGAGAGTTTTTATCATAAATGAGTGTTGAATTTTGTCAAAGGCTTTCTCTGCATCTATTGAGATAATCATATGGTTTTTATTTTTCAATTTGTTAATGTGGTGTATTACATTGATAGATTTGCAAATATTGAAGAATATTTGCATCCCTGGGATAAAGACCACTTGGTCATGGTGTATGATCTTTTTAAATGTGTTGTTGGATTCTGATTGCTAGAATTTTGTTTAGGATTTTTGCATCTATGTTCATCAGTGATACTGGCCTGTAGTTTTCTTTTTTTGTGGGATATTTGTCAGGTTTTGGTATTAGGGTGATGGTGGCCTCATAGAATGAGTTTGAAAGTTTACCTTCCTCTGCAATTTTCTGGAAGAGTTTGAGCAGGATAGGTGTTAGCTCTTCTTTAAACTTTTGGTAGAATTCAGCTGTGAAGCCATCTGGACCTGGGCTTTTGTTTGCTGGAAGATTTTGGATTACAATTTCAATTTCCGTGCTTATGATGGGTCTGTTAAGATTTTCTATTTCTTCCTGGTCCAGTTTTGGAAAGTTGTACTTTTCTAAGAATTTGTCCATTTCTTCCATGTTGTCCATTTTATTGGCATATAATTGTTGATAGTAGTCTCTTATGATCCTTTGTATTTCTGCTTGTCTGTTGTGATCTCTCCATTTTCATTTCTAATTTTATTGATCTGATTTATCTCCCTTTGTTTCTTGATGAGTCTGGCTAATGGTTTGTCAATTTTATTTATTCTTTCAAAGAACCAGCTTTTGGCTTTGTTGATTTTTACTATGGTGTCTTTTGTTTCTTTTGCATTTATTTCTGCTCTAATTTTTAAGATTTCTTTCCTTCTACTAGCCCTGGGGTTCTTCATTTCTTCCTTTTCTAGTTGCTTTAGGTGTAGAGTTAGGTTATTTATTTGACTTGTTTCTTGAGGTGTGCCTGTATTGCTATGAACCTTCCTCTTAGGACTGCTTTTACCGTGTCCCACAGGTTTTGGGTTGTTTTGTTTTCATTTTCGTTCGTTTCTATGCAAATTTTGATTTCTTTTTTGATTTCTTCTGTGATTTGTTGGTTATTCAGCAGCGTGTTGTTCAGCCTCCATATGTTGGAATTTTTAATAGTTTTTCTCCTGTAATTGAGATCTAATCTTACTGCATTGTGGTCAGAAAAGATGCTTGGAATGATTTCTATTTTTTTGAATTTACCAAGGCTAGCTTTATGGCCCAGGATGTGATCTATCCTGGGGAAGGTTCCGTGTGCACTTGAGAAAAAGGTGAAATTCATTGTTTTGGGATGAAATGTCCTATAGATATCAATTAGGTCTAACTGGTCTATTGTATCATTTAAAGTTTGTGTTTCCTTGTTAATTTTCTGTTTAGTTGATCTATCCATAGGTGTGAGTGGGGTATTAAAGTCTCCCACTATTATTGTGTTATTGTTAATGTCTTCTTTCATACTTGTTAGCATTTTGTCTTACATACTGTGGTGCTCCCATGTTGGGTGCATATATATTTATAATTGTTACATCTTCTTCTTGGATTGATCCTTTGATCATTATGTAGTGACCTTCTTTGTCTCTTTTCACAGCCTTTGTTTTTAAGTCAATTTTATCTGATATGAGTATTGCTACTCCTGCTTTCTTTTGGTCCCTATTTGCATGGAAAATCTTTTTCCAGCCCTTCACTTTCAGTCTGTATGTGTCCCCTGTTTTGATGTGGGTCTCTTGTAGACAACATATGTAGGGGTCTTGTTTTTGTATCCATTCAGCCAGTCTTTGTCTTTTGGTTGAGGCATTCAACCCATTTACGTTTAAGGGAATTACTGATAAGTATGATTATTGTTTTGGGTTCGAAGTTATACACTGTTTTTGTGTATCCTGTCTAGACAATATCATTTAGTGTTTGTTGGAGAGCTGGTTTGGTGGTGCAGAATTCTCTCAGCTTTTGCTTGTCTGAAAAGCTTTTGATTTCTCCTTCATACTTGAATGAGATCCTTGCTGGGTACAATAATCTGGGCTGTAGGTTATTTTCTTTCATCATTTTAAGTATGTCTTACCATTCCCTCCTGGCTTGAAGAGTTTCTATTGAAGGATCAGCTGTTATCCTTATGGGAATTCCCTTGTGTGTTATTTGTTGTTTTTCCCTTGCTGCTTTTAATATTTGTTCTTTGTGTTTGATCTTTGTTAATTTGATTAATATGTGTCTTGGGGTGTTTCGCCTTGGGTTTATCCTGTTTGGGACTCTCTGGGTTTCTTGGACTTGGGTGATTATTTCCTTCCCCATTTTAGGGAAGTTTTCAACTATTATCTCCTCAAGTATTTTCTCATGGTCTTTCTTTTTGTCTTCTTCTTCTGGGACCCCTATGATTCGAATGTTGTAGCATTTAATATTGTCCTGGAGGTCTCTGAGATTGTCCTCATTTCTTTTAATTTGTTTTTCTTTTATCCTTTCTGATTCATTTATTTCTACCATTCTATCTTCTAATTCACTAATCCTATCTTCTGCCTCTGTTATTCTACTATTTGTTGCCTCCAGAGTGTTTTTAATTTCATTTATTGCATTATTCATTATATATTCACTCTCTTTTATTTCTTCTAGGTCCTTGTTAAACCGTTCTTGCATCTTCTCAATCCTTGTCTCCAGGCTATTTATCTGTGATTCCATTTTAATTTCAGGATTTTGGATCAATTTCACTATCATTATTTGGAATTCTTTATCAGGTGGATTCCCTATCTCTTCCTCTTTGGTTTGGTTTGGTTTGGTGGGCATTTTTCCTATTCCTTTATCTGCTGGGTATTCCTCTGTCTCTTCATCTTGTTTAAATTGCTGAGTTTGGGGTGTCCTTTCTGTATTCTGGCAGTTTGTGGAGTTCTCTTTATTGTGGCGTTTCCTCACTGTGTGTGGGTTTGTACAGGCGGCTTGTCAAGGTTTCCTGGTTAGGGAAGCTTGTGTCGGTGTTCTGGTGGGTGGAGCTGTATTTCTTCTCTCTGGAGTGCAATGAAGTGTCCACTAATGAGTTATGAGATGTCTATGGTTTTGGGGTGACTTTGGGCAGCCTGTATCTTGAAGCTCAGGGTTGTGTTCCTTTGTTGCTGGAGAATTTGCTTGGTATGTCTTGCCCTGGAACTTGTTGGCCCTTGTGTGGTGCTTGGTGTCAGTGTAGGTATGGAGGCGTTTGATGAGCTCCTGTCAATTAATGTTCCTTGGAGTCAGGAGTTCCCTGGAGTTGGGGTTTGGACTTAGGCCTCCTGCTTCCAGTTATTGGTCTTATTTTTACAGTAGTTTCAAAACTTCTCCTTCTATACTGCACCATTGATAAAACATCTACGTTAAAGATGAAAAGTTTCTCTACCGTGAGGGTCACTCAGAGAGGTTCACAGCGTTACATGGAGAAGAGAAAAGGGAGGAGGGAGTTAGAGGTGACCCGAGTGAGATGAGGTGGAATCAATAGAGGAGAGAGTGGGCTAGCCAGTAATCACTTCCTTATGTGCACTCCACAACTGGACTGCTCAGAGATGTTCACAGAGTTATACAGAGAAGAGAAGATGGAGGAAGGAGACAGAGGTGGCCAGAAGGATAAAAGGGGGGAATGAAAAGGAGGGAGACAGATCCAGCCAGTAATCAGTTCCCTAAGTGTTCTCCACCATCTGGACCACACAGAAATTCACAGAGTTGGGTAGAGTAGAGAGGGGTTAGGGAGGAGACACAGGCGACCTGGTGGAGAAAAAGGAGAGTCCAAAGGGAGAGAGAGCAGTCAAGCCAGTAATCTCCCTCCCTAATGAAAAATGGGTACTGAAGATTGGGTTCTTAAAGGTACAAAATTGGTAACAAATACATAAAAGCAAAAATTAAAAATCTAGAGTAGAGTTTGGAATTTCGAAAATACGATGTTAAGGAAAAGAAAGAGAGAAAAAATGAACAAACAAAAACAAACAAGGTCGCGAAAATTATACAGAAAATATAGGTACAAAATTGATAACTAATACCAAAAAGCAAAAGTTAAAAATCTACAGTAGAGTTTGGAATTTCAAAAATACAATGTTAAAAAAAAAGAAGAAAAATAAAGAGAGAAAACAAACAAACAAACAAACAAAAACAAACAAAGTTGCAAGAATTATAAAGAAAATACAGGTACAAAATTGATATCAAATACCAAAAAGCATAAATTAAAAATCTAGAGTAGAGTCAGGAATTT
>NW_011495041.1:6445130-6480691 GCF_000754665.1 Bison bison bison
CATAAAAATAGTAAAAATATATCTAGGACTTTCTCTGGTTTTGTTGTGAGTATTGTGGGTTCAGTTCATTTTTGGCTAGTTCCTTGGTCCGACTTACATTTCTCAAGATCTATAGACCCCTTCCTGTGTATTCGGTAGTAACCACAGGGTTTTAATCTATTGCCTGTAGCTTCCAAGGCGTTTCCCTCTGTTATAGCTCTTCTGTTTGCTGGTCTCTTCAGTGTCTGGTTTCCGCCCTGACACAAAGAGGACAGTGGAGGACACTTTTTTTTTTTTTTTAGGCTCACTTGTTCAGTCGCGCTGTGGGGAGGGAGGGAGGGATGCTGCAAACAAATAACACTGGTGTGTGCTCGCAATGCCTCAGCCACACGGGTCTGCTCCCGCTCACGGCGCGTGTAGCCTCCCTGCCCACACTGCTCAGACTCTAGGTTGTTCCACCGGGAACCATCCGAGGCCGGCTCTGGGCTGCATGCACATCCCAGGTCCAAGCCGCTCAGGTTCAGGCACTCGGGTAGTCCTCAGAGGCACAGACTCGGTTGGGCCTGCGTTTTGTGCTCTTCCCAGGTCCGAGCAGCTCAGGTGATGAGGTGTTTGGCGAGCGCCATTGCTGCGACTTATCGCCTCACAGCCACTCGGTTATCTGGGTGTACAACCGGCGCACCTTCTCAGGCAGATGTTGACTGTCCAGACCCCCAAGAAGTTTTAGTTAGCAAAGAAGCCTGCGTATATAATGTCTCTCTAGGGCTGCGATTGCCCCCTTCTGGCTCTGGCTGCCTGTCACCGGAGGGGGAAGGTCTGCAGCCGGCTATCTCTGTTTAGTCCTTTGTTCTGTGCGCGGGCCTGACGGTGTCTTAGGTTAGGGCTGGCTTTTCGCGTGATAGATATCCCACAGTCTGGTTTGCTGGCCCAAATTATTTCGCTCAGATAGCACTCAGGGTATTCAGGCCAGGTTCTTACTCTAAGCGATGCAGCCCGCGCCACGCCTCCCTGCCCAGCCCCCGCTTGCTAATGGCGTGTGCAGGCGTCTGCGCTGCTTCTCTGCTGGGGGAGTTACCGTAGGGCTCGCAATCTGCGAGTTTTAATTGTTTATTTATTTTTTCTCCCTGTTATGTTGCCCCCTGTGCTTCCAAAGCTCGGCACAGATTCGGCAGTGAGAAGGTTTCCTGGTGTTTGGAAACTTCTCTCTTTTTAAGACTCCCTTCCTGGGACGGAACTTCATCCCTCCTTCTTTTGTCTCTTTTTTTGTCTTTTATATTTTTTCCTACCTCCTTTCGAAGACTTGGGTTGCTTTTCTGGGTGCCTGATGTCCTCTGCCGGCATTCAGAAGTTGTTTTGTGGAATTTACTCGACGTTTAAATGCTCTTTTGATGAATTTGTGGGGGAGAAAGTGTTCTCCCCGTCCTACTCCTCCGCCATCTTGGCTCCTCCTCCTGGTCACATCTTATTAAACAGGGTTCCAAATGGGGATGGATCACGTTTGTTTTTTAACCAGTCCTTTATTGAATCCAATAAAATGCTGATTACATTAATAGATTAAATATAAACCTAGATTAATGAAAAGAACAGGAACAGGGCTACTAACATTAAGTGCAACAAGTGTGTGGTGGAAGAAAATGAAAACAACAGTGACAAACAATAAAGATTCATAAAGGAAACCAAATTCTAAAATGAGAATGAAAATATCAGTAATAGCACATTGTGTGCGTGCATGCGTGCTAAGTCGCTTCAGTTGTGTCTGACTCTCTGCGACCCCATGAACTGTAGCCTGCCACGCTTCTCTGTCCTTGGGATTCTCCAGGCAAGAATACTGGAGTGGGTTGCCATGCCATCCTCCAGGGGATCTTCCCAGCCCAGGGATCAAACCCACATCTCTTGTATCTCCTGCACTGGCAGCCATGTTCTTTACCACTAGCGCCACCTGGGGAGCCTGGTAGCTCACATACTTTGTGACAAGGACTGCTGCTTGCCATCAATTAAATCAGTCATCGAAATCCCCATTCTGCTTGTGCCCTGGATTTTTCTCCTGTAGTTAATCCATCTCTCTTCTTTATTATGAATGGTCTCTTCACTGGTTCTTTCCTTCAGCATAAAATGTAGTGCCTCTCACCTTCAACTATCTCGAGTTGACATTTCAATCTGCCTTCCCTCATTAGTTAAAAATTCATTGGAAAAGTGGTCCAGTTCTTAACGTATAATTAATTCTCTGTCCTGATCTTTCTTGACAGTTTGACAGCATTTGACCCTTTTGGTTGCTGTCTGTGTCTTTTTAACACTTTCTGCTCTTACCTTGTGCAATACCAATTCCTTCAGGCATTTATTTCACCTCTCTACTTATTCTTTCTCATAATCTTTTGTTAGCTTGTTTTCCATTTTCTAAATGCTATGGATATTAAATATTGGGATGCCTCAAACTCTGACCTTAAATCTCTTCTTTCCTGTATGTACACTCATATCCTACCTGATGTAATTGGGTTTCTTGGCCTTGAAAATGCTCACATGCAGAAGACACTTAATTACAGCATGTTGAAATGTGAACTCTTTATCTACCTAAAACCTGTGGCTGCTATGTCGCTCGTTTCACTGGGGGATATCCAGTCTGGGCTGCTGCCAAGATAATATTTGCTCACAGTCAGGCTCCTTCTCCAGGGATCAACCAGAGAGAAGCTAATGTAGAAAAAAAGGAATCGAAAATGCTAAGAGCCAAGGCTAAGGGACTGTTTCATTTTTAGGTATGATCTAAATTTCTCTTGCTTTCTGCCTTCTTTGCATTGGGGAAAAAGCAGTAGTTACTCCCTTATTGCAAATATTATGGTAAGGTTACAGTCACCTGGATGGATGTCCATCGTAGTGAGATCAAGGTAGGTCAAAACTCATGTTTGGGCACAAGGGCAGAGAAAACAAGTAAGACCTGATGAACTTTTAAATTTTCTTCCAACTCCTTTCTCCAGGCTTCTGTAGCTGGTGGAAGATAATCCACAATGCTCCCTGCCAAGGTGCTTTTTCCTGAGAATGTTGAAGCTGACATGCTGAACCTAATAGTGGTTTGATGAGTTGATACAAGATGGGAGTGATATACTGTGATGGGTGTAGCCTGTGGCTTTCCAGCTAATAACTCATTCAGATATCTTTCTTTGAACTATTCTTTATATCAGAAGTATTCATCTTCTGTTCAGCCTCTAGCTTTTGGACTTTCCATGTACATTCAGCCAAAAAAGCCAGTAGTGTCTGGTTTGTCTAACCTGCCTGATTGATAATCCCCCCAACATTATTCAACATTATTGATCAATTGTGAGACTGCAGTCAATGGGAACTGGGTCACTGGCCCACAGATGCACCCTGGCCTATCATATCAGTCGTTCTGCCTGGAATGGCTCTCTTAATTTTATTTTAGCAAATCCTTTGTGTATGAAATTAAATAGCTTCTTTTGATGAATATTTTCTGATTTTTTCCTAGCATAAAAACAATTGACCTTTTTAATGTCCATTCAATTAGGACTGATTTGCTGTTTGTAGTATAGTTATTTGTAATAGTTATTTTTAATTCCAGTATTAGAATAGGATGTTGTGACTTGTAGCTTCTCTCAGGACTTATAAAACAAACAAACAATAACAAAAACAGATTGTTAGGCTCCATTTCCCCAAAACATTCTGGCATAGGGAGATGATATGGAATTTTTACTTCTAGCAATCTCCTAGAGAATCTCCAATCTCCTGCAGACTGGGTGCCACTCTTTGAGAATCACTGTATGAGAATCAGTCAGAAAAGCATAGGTCTTATTACTTATTACATCTTATTACTCAATAGTTTTTGGTTTCCCAAATTTACATGCTTCTGTCTAAACTTAAATTCAAGTTTTAGATAAGCATACATAAACACAGTACAAACATAAAAAACTGAAATTGTAAAATATTTGTCACTTATACAAAATAATATCTAAGTAAGATCTTAAAAGCTTTGATACTTGTGAAATATTAAATATTTTAATGTAAATAAAGTATTTTCCTTTAAATTTACATTTAATTCTATTTGCTTCATAAAGCTTTTGACAAAATAATACACCTTTCATAAGACTGTCTAATATGAAGTAGGGTTATGAGTAGTTAGATAAGAAAAAATTAACATTTTAATGGAAATGGGTGCATAAGCACAAAAGCAAGCTATCACTTCATTGATTTATTGATTAGATTCTAGGGAGAGTAAATTTGTAGATAACAAAAATTTCTTATACATGCTAAAATATTTTGTGTAAATCAAAATCAGATGAAATTGAATTGAGGATTCAAGATCAGGATTAATATTGTCCCTTACCATAAATGTGTCTCGTTAACATTTTATTTTAGTACCATATTAAACTATACCTTGTGGTCTACTTCTGCAGTAGACATTCATCTGTTTGCATCATCCGTTTTATAACAAAACAAATCATTTTAAAGGTTACATAAAATGGGTGGCAGTAACAGAAACAGAAGTGAAACAGCAATGAGACATAATAGAAGTGAAGATCATGATATGACCTTTCCAAGTATAAATATGAAGCACTTCAATATTCAGTAGGAAATCTAAATTACCTTGTAGGGATTTTGGTGTACACTTATTTTTTTAAAGATCAGTACTAGTAGTCAAATAAGGACAGAAAACGCTTTTGGAATTGACTGAGGATTTTTGGAAGGAAAAGCAGAAAGGTGAATGTGAAGGACAGCGGTCCACACCAAATTTCAAAAGCAAACATAGTGGAAACTCAGAAACCATGCCCAGATTTACTTCTTACTTAAGTCATGTATTTATTATTCACAAACTATTGAAGTTCCAACTGTGTCAAGTATTACACCAGACAAGGGAGAGGCTACACTGCATTAAAAAAATCTACTCCCATAGTGGTACCTCCTAAAGCAACGTTATAATAGATGCAATAGTAAGTAGAGCCAGAGTTCAATTTCAGTAAGGGTACTTAGATGAATTTACATCTAGATCAAAAGAATGAGTTAGAATAAATGTGCTCATTTTCCAATGTTTCCTTTTTCAGTAAATGGCAATTTAATTAGAGACTTGAATAAGCCAGAAACTTTGGGTTTCTCATTAACATCTCTTGTCCTCTATATCAATATGTGATATTTAACCCATCAACAAGTCCTCCTTATTTGACTTTGTATGTAATTCTGCAAGTGTTCTGTCTCTCCCCAGCTTTATTTTCACCACTCTGGAGCAATTTTCTGTCCTTTTGTGTAATGTGACAGCACTGATAAATCCCCATGTGTTCTGGATTCTATCCAATTCTCTCCACAATTGTAGACAGAGTATTATTTTCAGAACGAAAGTCCAACCCCATCAATGACTTCTGGTGACTATTTCAAAATGGGAGTCTGACCCTTTGAGTAACTTTCTGTCACTTTTATAAAACACTCTTCAACCTAGAACCTACATTGGTGCTCCGCACACTCCCTGCCTTTTCCCCTCATTCTTTGGACAGCCAGCTTTCCTTCCAGTGCACAGCATTATACATTTGATTTCTGGTCATAATTTAAATTGATTAATTTTATATTGAAAAACTTTACTAAATTTTAATGTTTATATTGATGAATGTCTGAAAGATGCTTTTCATGTGACTGGATTTTTTAAATTGTTTTAACAGAGTCTGTCTTTAAAATGGGGCCATTCTATTTTGTTCACAGGTTTCCCTTCAGGCTATATTTTTTTAAATGGTTTTAAATTTATAGAAAAATTAATGCCACAAAATTCCCACATGCCCCCCATTTTCCCCTATTAACATTTTATGTAAATATGGTACATTTTTATAATAATTAATCAAAATGTTTGCATTATTAACTGAAATCCATACTTCTCATTTCCTTAGTATTCACTTTTTTCTATTCCAGAATCTTATCCAGGTTGCCACATTACACGTAGTTATCATGTCTCCTCAGGCTCCTGTTGGTGTTGGCAGTTTCCCAGACTTGGTTTTATCTTGATGTCCTTGAATATTTTGAAGAGTACTGGTCTGACCAGTATTTTGTAGGATGCCCAAATTTGGCATTTATCTGATGTTTTCATCATAAGATTGAAAATATGAGATATTGAAAGGAGAAGCAAAACCAACGAGATAGAGTTCCATTTTCATCACATCATATCAAGGATACATACTACCTGTCTGATTTAGCACTGCTGACATTGATTTGATGACCTGGTTGAGATGGTATCTGTGAGGTTCTCCTCTGTAAAGTTCTTCCTCCCACACCCTTTCCAGACTGTACCCTTGGGAAGTCTCTATGCACAGCATACACTAGGAGAGTTAAAAGCAGAGTGTCTACATAAATTATCTGGAATTATTCTGCACAAGAGATTTTTTTTTTCCTATTAATGAATCCATTCAAACATTTATCAGTTGGGATTCATGGATATTTTATACTGTGGGTTATAATTCAATAATATTTCACTTATTTTGCAGTTCAAGTTTTCCTGATTAGTGTTCTTTCAATTCTGCTGCTCCTTTGACATGTGTGTGTGTGTGTGTGTGTGTGTGTGTGTGTGTGTGTGTGTGCTGTGTGTTGAGTATTTCCTTACTTCTGGCCCTCAAGAAGCACCAAGTTCATTTTGTATATTTCCTGCCTCCATTCTAGGATCAGCCATTCCTCCAAGGAACTTTAATTCTTTTTAGTAGATGATGGTAATGGAAACCAAGATCTGGATTTTAGGTGTATTTGTTGCTACCAGGGAGACATTTCTTTTAAGTTTGTTCATCCAACAATAAAGAAATAGGTATCTGTGTACTGACTCACACATATATATATATACATATCTATCAATATTTCTATGCATAATACTTTAAATCTGAATTAAGCAATACATGAGTTTATACTGCTGTTTCCAGTTTTAATTCATTCTTGCATAGACCATTCTAGCCTTTTCTCTTTGTATGTCATTTCACACTCCAGATGTGTAAAACCTGTTTCTCACCATCCAGCATCCATTTGTTATTTAATTCCATTGTGCATTTGTAGTAGCTTTAAAGATTTTAAGCCACACTTTGTGGGAAATATCCTCATCATCTAGGGCATAGAGTTTATGAGCAGTTCCATTTATGTTCAGTCTTTCAGACTGACTCACTTCAAAATTTACTTAGGTCAATACCATTGTCCCTCACATCCCTCAGTAAGATTGGTTCATAAATTTGTAAAACAAGTAAGTTCTCTTGTCACAATCTGCATTTTTTTCCCCTGGGATTTCCTCATCTTCTGACTGATTTTTTGAAATGTGTATTTGCTATGGTTCAGTTTTTAATTGTAAGGTTCTATGTGTTTTCACAAATGCATACTGTCTTGTATAGATCGTTACAGTATCATACAGAATAGCATGACAAGCAATAAAAACCATCTGCATTTCACCTATTCCTCTCTCTTCCTCCTTCCCCAAAGCCCCAATGCGCAACGATTATTGTATGGTTTCAGTTTTACGTTTTCCCAAATGTCATATGATTGAAATCATGAAATTTGTAGATTCATCAGACCAAGTTTTTCAACTTAAAAATATGCATTTAAGTTTCTTCCAAGTATATTTGTGGCTTGGTAGTTCATTTGTTTTTATCATTGAACAAAATTCAAATATAAATGTGTGTGTATGGGTGTGTAAGTATGTTTTAAGTTTTATTTTTCTATTCACCTAATGGAGGACATCTTGGTTGCCTCCCATTTTGGTGATTATAAATAAAACTACTGTAAACATTCATATGGAGGTTTTTCAGTGGACATAGTTTTCAGATCTGTTGGGAAAATGCTTGTGAGAACAATTGGTAGATCTTTGTTAAAACTATATTTAACTTTATCTTCAAAAGAGGCTGTATCATTTTGCATTCCCACCAGCAATGAATGAGGGTTTTCTCTCACTTATTTCTGCATCCTTGTCAACACTAGAATTGATTTTTTTATAGATTTTACCCATTTTAATAGATGTGTAATATCTGCCTTAATTTATAACCCTAATGACAAGTGATATCATGCTTCTTTTTATGTACTTGCTATGTGTGTTTTCTATAGGGAGGTATTTGCTTCTGTCTTTGACCCATCTACTTTTTATTAGAATGTTTTATTATAATTGAGTTTTAAAAATTCTTTTATATTTTGAACACAAATAATTTGTTACGTAAGTGCTTTGTAACCATTTCCTCCCAATGTGTGCTTTGTGTTCAATTTGCCTTTTTCAGAGCAGTTTTTAATTTTAATAAGTTTTAATTTATCAATTTTTTCTTTCATGGATTTTGCTTTTGGTGATGCATATAAAAACTCCTCACTAAAACCAGGTCACATAGACTTTTACCCTATATTTTATTCTAGAAACTTTGTACTTTACATTTTATATTTAGGTCTGTGATCCTGTTTGAATTAATTTTGGTGAAAAGTTTAAAGACTGTATCTGCAGTCATTTGTTTTTTTCTTATAGAAGTCTAGTTGTTGAAAAGACTGTTTCTCAACCTTGAACTGCCTTTGATTCTTAAAGATCAGTTGAGTATATTGTGTGGACCTATTTATGGACTATCTACTATGTTACACTGACCTACTTGTCTATTATTTTGACAGTGTTCTGTCTCGATTGTATTAGCTCTGCAGTAATTCTTCAGGGTAGGTAGTGTCACCCTCCTTTATAAGTAACTTATTTTTGTTTCTCTTGGGGTTTGTTTTTGTGTGCTTTGTTTTGCTTCTTGGAGAATTTTCTCTGTTTTTGTTTCCCTGCAGTCAGAATATGATATGACTACGTATAGACTTCCTGATATTTGTCTAACTTGGAATTCTCTGCGCTTCCTGGATCTATGATTTGGTGTTTGTCATTAATTTTGGAAAATTCTCAGGCATTATGGCTTCAAATATTTCTTCTGTTCCATTGTTTCATTCTTCTTTTGATAGTCCAATCACATATATGCTATATTATTTTAAATTGTCATGACCTTTGAGACTCTTTTTTTTTTTTTTTAACATACCAGACTGGGAAGTTTTTACTGACGCACCTTCAAAGTCAATGATTCTTTCCTCAGTGGTGGGATCACAAGGAAATTAGAAAATATTTCCAAATAATGATAAAGAGAACATTTCAAAATTTGTAGTATAGAGCTAAAATGGTGTTTATAGGGAAACATTAAATTTTTGTTTGCTTTTTTTCTTTTGGATCAAGAGGTATTTATTGAGAATTATACCCCCCAGCTTTACTGAGGCACAGTTGGCAAATAAAAATCATATACATTTAAGGCATACAATATGATGATTTAATATATATACACATTGTAAAATGATTATCATGAGCAAGTTAATTAGAAAACCTATTATTTGAAACAGTTACTAATTTTCTTTTTGTGGAGAAAGCACTCAAGATCTCTTCTCATAATAAATTCCCAGTATACAGTCAGTTTTATTAACTATAGTTACCATGCCATTTAATTTTGAATAATTAATTAAATGAAACATCTAAGGGAGTAGAACAGTGTCACCAAGGGCAGAGGTCACCAAAGTAGAAAACAAAGTAAAAAATACACAGTAGAGAGTTAACTAAGCCAAAAATTCATCCTTCTAAAAGATAAATTTGATCAAAGACTAGCAAAAGAAGGACAAAGAACACAATTGCCTCTATATAATATGAAAGTAAAGATATTAGCATACATCCAATAGACATTAAAAATAATAGGAAAGCATTATGATCACCTATGTGGCAAAACATGTAATGGCTTAAAAATGGAGAAATTGAAAAGCATCTCACAATACAAATTCAATAAGAAATACAAAATCTGACAGCTCTGTCTTTAAAGATACTTAATTTTTAATAAATATCATTCATCCAAAGAAATCTACAAGGCCTTATGACTTCACTGGTAAATTCTACCAAATTTTAAAGAATTAAAACACTATCAATCTTGTACAACTTCAAAAATGTAAGAAGATCATATAGCTCTGGTAGGAGCTTATTTTTTTGAATAAGTATTTTTTAGTGGCATGTTGAATTAGGTACTTATACTTAATTTATTTCACAAAATTGAGCAACGTTTATTTCTTCTGCAGACTATCCTTAAGTGCAAAGGATAAACAATGAAAATTTGTTTCCTAACTGCGCCCTTGCAGTTTGCTTTCCAAAATGAGATACATATATACACACATACAATCACATATGTTCCTTTTCTCTCCTACACACAAACACAAAACTGAATACTGACTTCAATCTATCAGTCACTCGTTCTATATGGTTCTGCCTATAGCTTTGAGTTTGTAGACTTAGCAAAGAGGCCATCTTGTGATTAAATATGATCTGTACTTCATATTTTGCGATAATTATTTTGAATGCCTGCAGAGTTTCATTTTGACTCAAGAACACTGAATTCCCACACAGAAAAGAAGAATCCATTAGACTGCAAACACACTGGGATAAAAGTTATATTCTCTATTCACTGTGGATTTGAAATTACAATTAAGTCTCAATAGACATTAAATAATAATGTGATGCATTACCAACTCAATTATATAAACAATAGGATAATGAAGACTGCTACCTGGGGAGAAGAATCCATTCATTGATATTATGCATTATTTGTGGGTTCAGGGAGAAAAAAATCCTTATACAAATACCACCTGCAGTTATTTGCCTGTTCTTTCATTGTTAAATGTAAACATATTTCACAAACTACAGAATTATTGGATAAAATAAAACATAATTAAACTAATTGGTACCTCAGTATCACATTGAATAATGTAGATTCAGTTTGAAATTGAAATACATTTATTCATGCACATGCATTTATTCATTATTAGTATTTTATGAGCAAAGATTTTATACCTATTAAATTCTTAGCACTGTGCTAGGATGAAATAATAAGGCAACCTCAGGTATGACTTATGCTCTATTGAGTATCAAATATAAAATATGACCTGTTTCACTAAGAAGACATTTACATTTAAACTTCTATGTGCATTTACAAAATTCATTTGTGTAACAATTTACCCAAGAAAACCCAGAAGATGTAGGTTCTTATTTGGTTTCTTCAGTTATTTTGTGTTTTCCTAATCAAAGAATCAGTTATCAATAAATTGTTTCCAAAATCTACCTTTGTGACCAAGGTAATCTTCTTCCTATTCTAAATTGATACCTTTCTTCTTCAACATTTTATATACCAGCACAAGAGTCTAAGCACATGTATTATCTTAACTCTAAAGATAGACCCCTCGTGAATCTCACCTCCTGGTATCCACATTCATGTATAGCCCCTCTCCATTTGGGTTTTGACCAATATAATACAGTAAAAGTTGTACTAAATTTCTTCCAAGGCTAAATCATAAGATGATTTATAGCTTCCATCTGAATCTTTGGAAACATGCCCTGGAGAAAGCCAAACACCATGTAAGGAAGTATGATAATCCTAGGCAAAAATAGAGGCCATGTAAAGAGAATGAACTTAACCACAGTTACAAGACATATGAGGGGAAAAGCCACCTTGAACTTCTAGCCCAATCCAGCCTACAGATGACTCCAGCTGCCATCTGATAGCAACAGTATGAGACATACCAGGCAATGACTGCCTAACCCAACCTAATAAACCTTCATAAACTTAACAATATGTTATTGTTTAAGTCAAACTTTTTGGATCCATTTTATGCAGAAATATATACCCAACATATTAGACAGCAATGATGAAAACAGGATCTATTTTAAATCATAAGGCATCATAAAACCATGCAAATTATGAAATTAATGGGGACATAAACACCTTGGCTTTTATAATAATGTTCAGTTCCTTTTTATACTTTAAATATAAAGCCAATTCTTAATACAATTTTCATTTCTGGAATATAGAATGGGATAGTATGTAATCAAAATATTTACTTTTATTTTCTTCTCATACTTCATTAATAAAGGCAAAAAATAATATATCCCATACTCTATTTAGAAGAAGAGGCATGAAGTTTCCTTGATAAGTCTGTGGTTTCATGTCAGCCCTGAGCAACTAGAATCCTAGACTGCTCTTCTGTGATAGGTTCACAGACTGCCCTAGAGTCAGAATGGAGAAAGACCATGACAGACGATGAAGTTTGCCATCATGGGGGGAGAAGCTATCATTTCATATGCATAATGTGTTTATTATCCATTAACTCTGAAATAGCTTTTTCATCTTTATTTTTCTGAGTATGGAAGCAAATGTTACCATCGTAGAAATAAGTGAGAGTCATCTCTGGTCTTTCTGCACCCAAAATAATGTTAATAAGAATAGCTGGACCCCAACTAATAGGATGTCTTCTCCTAGAGGCAGTCAAAAATATGTAGTTGGGAAAAGATGCACTGTCCTTCTATCTAAGGTATTTCAAGAAAAAAAAAATAATAAGATGAGAGACAAGTGACCTTTGGGAAGGATTTCTGGGGTAAAGTTCAAATATTTAATATATAATACAGCAGAAGGGTATGACCCAAGTTAGATCATTAGTCCAACTTTCTTTCCCTCTTTTCTGCTCTCTAGGTGACGGTCTTGCCATATGCTTTCATTTCCTTACTTTTTTTTTTAACTTTACTTTTAGAGCAGTTTAAGGTTCACAGTAAACTCTGAAGGCATAAAGATCTCTCCTGTAACTGCTGTCTCATACACGCGTGGTCTCCCTGTTATCAATATTCCCCACCAGAGAGGTGTTAGTACATTTGTCACAATTGACGAACCTGCTTTGACACTAGATAATCACCAAAAGTTCTTAGTTTACATATGGTTTGATTTTGGCTTTACATATACTACGGATTTAGACAAATATATGGTATCACACAGAGTTTTTTCACTGTCCTAAAAATCCTCTGTGCTTCATCTGCTCATCCCCCAAACTCTGTCAATGATTAACCTTTTACTATCTTGGTAGTTGCGCCATTTCCAAAATGTCATAGTTGGAATACTATATTTTATTTATCTTTTACTTTTTAAGTAAAAGATATTAATCATCATTAGATAGCTTAAAGAAGGCTTTTGAGTGATATTCACATAGGAACCAATCATGTAGTGTGCATGAGGTCAGGAATGAAATAAGCAGAAAAATTAGTTACTTCACAGACATCATGTGAAGGTGTAGGAGACTGGGTGTGTAACAGATCTGAAATGTATGAGAAAGTGATAAGAGACTGGCTACGAATCATACTGTTGCCACCGTGGATATGACAAGGAGGGAAAATTATGTCTTGTCATTTCTGTTATGAGAGAAATAGCATTCAGCAAGAATAGTAGCTGTATTAGCTCACACTCAGTGAGTGATGGGCAACATATTTTGTGAGCCTCTCTTCTTTTGAATAATGATACCATAATAAGCTATAGTTCTATTTGAACTGATTTTGAATATAGCAAAGCAATGACTATTATTTACTATAAGTGGACAAAGGATAACATAATTAACAAGTCAAATCCAAACCTAGCAATGATTCAACATAATCCTTATAGTATTCTGCTCTCATAATTTCACAATTATAATAGACTGAATTATTCACCATTAAACAGGCAATCTTTCATTAGATTATTTAAACTAACCCTCATCTAAATAATTTAATAACTAGCATTTTGTCAATTTACTCATTTTAGAAGGTAGCACTCAGCCAGAATCATGAGTCTTTACCTTAACTCAGTAGGGTCAGAATTATAATTTCAATCTTCCAATTTTAAAATGAGAGGTTAAAATATTACACTGAACAGTATGTTAAAAAGGTCTAAATGCAAAAATTGAGGTCTCCGACCTCAATTTTTTTTACTCAAGAGGTTTCTCTATCTTGTCTGGTTGAACCACAATGACCCTTCATTATAGGGATTAACCTATAGGCTACAGACACTAAATTCAGCTGATTAAATTCTTCCCAGATTAAACCTGAAAAGGGGAAAGAGAGGGACATAATAAATGCATTTTAAGCTCCAAGCTTATATCATGCTAAGAGAGAGAAAACATATGTATTCCACTAAAAATGATCCATCATCCAATCTGTTGTAAATATTATGTGTGTGTATGTACATACCTTATACACTGATTAGAGAGCCTCATGGGCAAGCAGTGCACACTTCCGTTTTGGGAGTGGCTACTGCTTCACTCATTGTTTCATCAACGCCTACAGTAACCTTCTCATTTCACTTCTACCCAACTCTTGGTCTTGGGAGCTTTCATAGATTTCAGCTGCTCTGTTGTCAATCATGCTTTAAAGCTCTTTTCTTTTTGAAGTGAGCCAGTTACTGATGACCCAGAGAGGGATAGCTCAAGTATGATGAGGTATGGTTGTGGTTTTAATATTTATCTTTAGTGATTTTATTATGAATGAAAACACAGGTGCTCTGGATCAGACAGGTTGTTATTATTCACTTAGAAAGCAGGTAACAGCTGTATGGTTCCTCGCACTCTCTTACTGCTGCCCTTGGGATGACGGGAGGAAAGGGAGTGTGAATCTCTCATGCATTCAGTCAGGAGATAAATAAGTCCTAGAGATCCAATGCACAGCATAATGATTATGGACATAGTATTGTGTTATAAACATCAGAGCTAAGAAACTAGAATTTAATTGTTCCCACCACAAAAATGAAAAGATTATGTGATGTGAGAGAGGAGGTAGCCTACACTCCAGTGCTAATTATATTGTAACATATAAGTGTCAAGCCAATACAATCTATACCTAAAACATTCACAATGTAATATGTAAATTGTGTCTCAATTTTTTAAATCTAAGAGATACAAGAGAGTTGCTCCCTTTCCTTCCTAAAACGGGTCATAGAAACCTTTGTTTCTTGGACAGGGGGATGGAAGAGATCTTGAATTCTTACTCATACCTTTTGGTATTTATTTCTTTACACTTTGTGAGCTACACTTATGCTTTGAATAAAACTCAGTGTTAACATTTTTTTCACTTTAAAGAGGATCTAGCTTCTATTTGTTGGCATAGTTTGTGGTGGATATCAATTAAAATTCTTATATTTCTTCCTCTGTGTGTCTTTTCTCTGTGCCTTCTAGTTTTTCTCTTTGTCTTTGATTTTCTTTGCAGTTTGAATATATTCTGCTTAAGTATGCAGAGAGTAGGAGCAGGGAAATGTTTTATTTAATTATTTTTTTTCATCCTCTTTCTTTTCTGTGAGTTTAGGAGATGTGTGATTTGGTATCTGTTAATTTGGAATAGTCTTAATAGTTTTTTATATGTGTGTGTCAATTTATAGCTGGCACACCACACATCTAAAGATGTCCAGGGAAATGTAAACAAGGGGAACTACCCCAGTATTAGAGATTTAATTTCATTGCCTGTTGGAACCTTGTCTAATATTAGAGTCTAGTCTAATATTAGTTGTACAGTTTAAACTATGATAAGTTTAAACTTATCATAACTTAGCCTAGAAAAGATTAGAGAAAAAAGAATTTCATTTTATCCTCACATAGCCAGGGATAGTTCCAGTGCTACCTTCTAAAATGAGTAAATTGACAAAATGCTAAAGTTATTAAATTATTTAGATGAGGGTTAGTTTAAATAATCTAATGAATGTTTGCCTGGCGAATAATTCAGTATTCGATAGTTCCACCCTTCTTTGTGCTGTGGTGGTGATTTAGTCAATAAGTCATGTCCTACTCTTGTAACCCCATGGACTGTAGCCTGCCAGGCTCCTCTACCCATGGGATTCTCCAGGCAAGAATACTGGAATGGGTTGCCATTTCCTTCTCCAGGGGAACGTTCTGACCCAGGGATCAAACCCAGGTCTCCTGCATTACAGGCAGCTTCTTTACTGACTGAGCTACCAAGGAAGCTCAAGATGGCATGTGGGATATAGTTCCCTGACCATGGATTGAACCCAGGCCCCTCGCATTGGGATTGTGAGGCATCCTCAGCCACTGGACCACTAGGGAAGCCCCTCTTTGTACTACTTCATCATAATTCCCCTGCCTAACAGGAGTTCACAAAGGAACTGTCAGAGAGACAGAGGAAAAACAGAGAGAAAACGGTACTGTAGAAACAAAGGAGAGTGTATTGAGAAAAAGTGAGTCTGGTGTTACAGCTATTTGGTTCTAGAACACATTTCTCACTGTCACCATATTTTGATGACTTACAGTTGAAAAGTACAAAGCTTACCCTGCTTTCCACACTTCTGTGAAGTCAGAATCTGTATGGATCATTCTGTAGTTTTCCAGAGCAAGCTGTTTTCTGAAGTGAAATGCAGAATATTGACAACAGATGATTATTTTAATAGCCAGATAAAATGACACTCAGTGATTTCTATGTGCTGATAATCTTTATTTGCTAATCAACATATTTCTTTTTATTCACAAAGTTTTATAACTAAAGGAGATTTTTAAAAAATGATATTTAAGCCTATAAAATCTCTGCAGATCAAGATATTTACATTTCAGAAATGCAACATTAACATAAAAATTCCATCTTCATGTATCTTTCAGTCAGGATAAAAACTCAAAGGAAAACGGTAACTCACAGGAGAGTCAGGCACAGCAGTCTTTGAAGATCTCACATATAAAAATCAATGTATAGATTGCACATTATTTCCTCCTACATGAGAAATACAATATGGATAGTGTTATTCTTTCAAAAATCTATTTATTCCTGAATACTTTGTAAAAGAAAGAAAAATAAGATGGAAATCTCAAAAAAGGAAGTTATTTCAAACTTATGCTCTGCCATGTATTTGTACAGTAAAAAGTACTGAGTGCTATGCCTCACAAGTGCTAAGCAAGGAATAGATAAAAATGATTTTAAGTAATAATCACACTGCCATTGCTGAATTTATAATATAGAAGTAAGATAAATTTTAAAATAATATGCCATCATATTATGTTAGCAAAAAACATATACAGTCTTCAATTCATTGAGTTATTTTTAGAAAATACAGAACAAAGAAGTGGAGGTAAGAAAAATTATACATAATTCCTATGCAGAGGAAAACATAATTAATAATTTGATATATTTCTTTTTGAGATAGTGTCTTCTTTTCAAGTGTGAGTGTATGTAGGTATAGAGTACATACCATGCAGAGCATACTTTCAGCAACTGTACCTTCACATGTACTATTTTAAATCATTTTTCATTTAGCATTGTTTTATATGTGTATAAAATAAGCATTCATATTTAAGTGACATTTTATTGCATCTGTTATTTGCATCAGCTTTCGCTTACCCTTACATCATCATTTACCAAATTATCATAGGATCAAAAATGTAATTTTTGAATGTATGCTTATCTTTACATTGTATTACACTGTGTGGATATACTAATTTTATATAATCATTTTCATACTGATGAACATTGACTTTTTTCTAAGCTGTTGTAACACATTAAATATTATACAAAATATATATATATATATTTATTTCTCTGTGGATTTATATACTTATGTTTGTAGGATGAATTATTAGAAATTGAGTTACCATATAATGAATATGTGCAAGCCTCTTTATCCATATTACAAACATCCTTTCCAGAAACATAATAGTGAAATATTCTCACTTAAAGCATATGAAAGTGACAATATGTACTTCAGTTTAGTGAAGCTTTATCAGTTTACTTGAAAAATCAGATAAACTCCGGAAAGAATAATGGTATACATATGTATTTTAATGACCTCATCCAAGTTATTGATCTCCAACTCTTACTGATAACAAAGATCATGCAGATAAGTGGCAAAAAGATAATTTTAAATGATACACAGACATTAATGCAATCAGACTAAGCAGTACAACCTAAGTACTACATTGATGATGTAGATCCACATTGTTAATGCACTTATTTTTCATGCCATTTACTTTATATGTGTTAATTATAGAAAAACAAAAATATGACAAGAGACTCTAATGGACATATGTAGTGAATCCTTGGTGATATGTTGATATTCTCTATTTTGAATTGGTTAAAAACAGTAATTCATAATCTATTGAAATATAATACTTGCAGCCAAAGGAAAAGTAGAAATTGAAAATCTATAACGATATCCCTAGATAATTTTAACTGCTCAAATGCAAGACAAAAATGAGTTTGCATTCATGCATAAGTCCCAATTTGCTTAGCACATCCTGGCAAAGACATCACTTTGCCAATAAAGGTCCATACAGGCAAAGCTATGGCATTTCCAGTAGTCACGTACTTATGTGAGACTTGGACCATAAAGAAGATTGAGCACCAAAGAATTGATGCTTTTGAATCGTGGTTCTGGAGAGGACTATTGAGAGTCCCTCAAACAGCAAGGAGATCAAACCAGTCAATCCTAAAGGACATCAACCCTGCATATTCATTGGAAGAACCAATGCTGAAGCCGAAGCTCCAATACTTTGACCACCAGATGAGAGGAGCCAACTAACTGGAAAAGACCCTGAGGATGGGAAAGACTAAAGGCAAAGGAGAAGAGGGCAACAGAGGGTGAGATGGTTAGATAGCATCACCAACTCAATGGACATGAGTTTGAGCAAACTCCAGGAGATAATAAAGGACAGTGAAGCCTGACCTGCTGCTGTCCATGGGGTCACAAAGAGTCGAATATGACTTAGCAACTTAACAACAACAAATATTTTCAAGAACTAGTCAAACGAGTACAATGTGTTATATGAATATGAAATAGAAAATTCTGATCTTGACATGTTAGGAAAGTAAAATTTGCCTTGAGTACTACAAGATACATACGAGTAGGCATAGAGGAAGACAAGAACTTGTCAAACTAAGAAGAACCTGTGTGAGGATTTGAGGCAGAAAGGAGCTCCATGTATTTAGAAAGCTCAAATAACATCATTGTAAACAGTAAGTTGAGAGAGTATAGGAGTTAAGATTGTAGTTCAAAAGTTAGTTGTCCAATAAACGACGATCATAAAGACCATGTTGAGGAAGTCTATATGCAGAGTGTATCATGTGAAAAGGCGGGCTGGATGAAGCACAATCTGGAATCAAGATTGCTGGGAGAAATATCAATAACCTCATATACACAGATGATACCACTTTTATGGCAGAAAGTGAAGAACTAAAGAGCCTCTTGATGAAAGTGAAAGAGGAGAGTGAAAAAGTTGGCTTAAAACTCAACATTCAGAAAACAAAGATCATGGCATCTGGTCCCATCACTTCATGGCAAATAGATGGGGAAACAATGTAAACAGTGACAGACTTTATTTGGGGGGCTCCAAAATCACTGCAGATGGTGACTACAGCCATAAAATTAAAAGACACTTGATCCTTAGAAGGAATGCTATGACCAACCTAGACAGTATATTAAAAAGCAGAGACATTACTTTGCCAGCAAAGGTCTGTCTAGTCAAAACTATGCTTTTTCCAGTAGTCATGTATGGATGGTGAAAGTTGGACTATAAAGAAAGCTGAGGGCTGAAGAATTGATGCTTTTGAACTGTGGTGTTGGAAAAGATTTTTGAGAATCCTTTGGACTGCAAGGAAATCCAACCAGTAAATCCTAAGGAAATCAGTCCCAGATTCATTGGAAGGACTGTCGCTCAAGTTGAAACCCCAACACCTTGGCCACCTGATGCGAAGGGTTGACTCAATTGAAAAGATCCTGATGCGGGGAAAGATTGAGGGCAGGAGGAGCAGGGAATGACAGAGGATGAGATGGTTGGAAGGCATCACTGACTCAATGGACATGGGTCTGGGTGGACTCCAGGAGTTGGTGATGGATAGGGAGGCCTGGTGTGCTACAGTCCATGAGGTCACAAAAAGTCAGACACAACTGAGTGACTGAACTGAACTGAGGAAGTCTATCTTAAAAAAAAGAAAGGAAAGTCCATTCACAAAAATTCTAAGAAAAAATTTAAAAAACATTGAAAACCTGATTTAAATTCTACAGAAAGACTACAGACTATAAAGAATATCTCTTCAAAGTCTGCTGCTGCTGCTGCTGCTGCTAAGTCACTTCAGTCATGTCCAACTCTGTGTGACCCCATAGACGGCAGCCCACTAGGCTCCTCTGTCCCTGGGATTCTCCAGGCAAGAACACTGGAGTGGGCTGCCATTTCCTTCTCCAATGCATGAAAGTGAAAAGTGAAAGTGAAGTCGCTCAGCTGTGTCTGACTTTTAGCAACCCCATGGACTGCAGCCTACCAGGCTCCTCCGTCCATGGGATTTTCCAGGCAAGAGTACTGGAGTGGGTTGCTATTGCCTTCTCCAAATATATACATTTATATATATATATATAAAATAGAACTTTGATCAATAAAAAGACTTTGATTTGAAAAACTTAGTCTCCATATTGCAGGGAACATAATAACAATTTTCTCCATGAAATTTAGAAGGATGTGAATAAACAGGTTTATCCATTTAACAGGTTGATCTAAGCTGCTGTGAGAGTTGATATTGTATTTCCCACGTATAAACAATTCTGATTACTCAATATCAATTTCTAAAATATCTTAGGCTTTACTTCAGTAACTATGGTATATCAATTCCTCCAAATAATCTTTGTATCATCTTAATAGAAATACTGTGTGTGTATAAGAAGATGGATAGGAGAAGGCAAATAATCCTGGAGATGTAGACACTAATAATCAATATCTGGTCACAATTTTTTGTAATTAAGTTTTGTCTCAGTGAAATTGCTCATCTTTTTTTTTTTTTTTTTTTTGCTGTTTCTGGGCTTTATTTTGAAGTGTTATTTTTTTCAATTTATTTATTTTAATTGGAGGCTAATTACTTCATGCATTTGAGTCAGTTCTAATGAGGTGGATGAAACTGAAGCCTATTATACAGAGTGAAGTAACTCAGAAAGAAAAGAACCAATACATTATGTTAATGCATATATATGGAATTTAGAAAGATGGTAATGATGACCCTATATGAGAGGCAGCAAAAGAGATGCAGATACTCATTTCTTATGTTATTATGAAAACCCTAATTATTAACTGAAATTATAAATACTAAATACTAACCACCAGATATTAAATCTTAAAATAGGTAGTAACATCTTCATTCTATTTAAAATTTAATTTATTGTGATGTATCATGTGTAAAAAAAACATAACAAATAGGATTTCTGTCTCCAGTTGCAGAAGTTGGTGACAAAACACTGTAATTAACATAATCAGATACTTTTAAAACTTATTTTCTTAGAGGATGTCAGTGAGCTGTGGTTGCAAAGGATCTTACAGAACAGAAGTCTAAAAAGGCACAGGCCTCTAGATGGGTGGAGCTGGGAGGCTGCTTTCCTGCCTGGAAAAACGTGAACCTGAGCAGGGCTAGCACTGGGAAACCCGTCATAGAGGGACTCTAAACGGAAAAGAGAACCCGAGAACACAGAAAACATGCAGAAGTTATGTCATTTTTCCTCCTGTTTACTCTGTTCCCAAAATCTGAGACTTTTGGCCTTTTTTTTTTTTAACTCTGTTCTCAGGGACTTGTGCTTAGGATCTGAGACAGTTGACACAGAAGAGACCTGCAGGCTCATAACCTAACCCTCCATTTATAGGAGAGAAGCAGAGAAGCACAGAGCTTGAATAACATGGGTCTTTCTTTGTTGTTTTGTTGTTGTTCAGTCGCTCAGTCACGTCCAACTCTTCGCTACCCCCATGGACTGCAGCACGCCAGGCTTCCCTGTCCTTCTTATTCGGGTGGAAATCTCAACTCTTCAGTTCAGTTCAGTCTCTCAGTCATGTCCGACTCTGCGACCCCATGAATTGCAGCACGCCAGGCCTCCCTGTCCATCACTAACTCCCGGAGTTCACTGAGACTCACAGCCATCGAGTCAGTGATGCCATCCAGCCATCTCATCCTCTGTTGTCCCCTTCTCCTCCTGCCCTCAATCCCTCCCAGCATCAGAGTCTTTTCCAATGAGTCAACTCTTCACATGAGGTGGCCAAAGTACTGGAGTTTCAGCTTCAGCATCATTCCCTCCAAAGAAATCCCAGGGCTGATCTTCAGAATGGACTAGTTGGAAAAACTCTTAGCTGTTCCCATATTGACTTTTCCTAATTTCTGTTTTCTCTTTTAATTCCCAGTTGATGGGTTAGATAATTCTCCCATTATCCCATCTTTCACTAAAACTCATTTGTATTTTTTCTCACTTTCTGCTGTACATTAATCACTCATTGAAGGGCAGGGACCAAAGAGTGAGGACCGGTTTTTATTCTAGAGGATAGTTTTCTTGAGCAAACTCAGCCTACAAGCTGTCCCCCTGGTGATGTGAACAGCTGTTCTCTCTTCTTGGCTTTAAAGCTTAGAGCTGCTGCTTTATTAGTGTGGCCCCTTGTGGTCTCCCCTGGCCTGCACAGTTGAATGCTGAAGGGTTTGGCATCTTTTATGCTCAGAATTGTGCACTCACAGCAGCTCCTCTGGGATTCTTCCAGCCAAGTTTCTAGCCATTTTGCCAGCCTCAGTGTTTGTATTCTGATATTTCAAGCCTCAAAGTCCTACTTTTTGCTGCTTAAGCTGCATATGGGTTGATGAATGTGTTCAGAAAGTAACAGGAAAAATCTCAGTTAAATTCTGTGCTTCAAGGATAGAATCTTCTTGTGTTTTGACCTGCTTTTCCCTGTGTCCCAGGAGTCTTCCCCATTAATATGTAGTTTAGCTATCAGGCAGTGTTTTGGGGGAGTTTATATTCAGATTGAGGTCTTGTCTCTTCAGCGAACTTATTCAAGTTCACAACTCCATCCCCTAGAACAGATACCTAGCAAACTATACTAGGACCACAATAAATATTTATTGACTGATTTGGTGGTCCCTGCCAACACAGTGCAAAAGTGTGTCCAGAACTTGTGTTCTCATTTGTGAGACATTTAGCAATATTTTATGGAATTTAAAGATGATTCGATTGGAATGTTAGAAAAAAAGGATATTTTTAACACACCAGAGCAACTAACCTGTTTTACAGTTCCTGGCTTTAAGAATATTGTCTGGCAAATTACAATATTAATAGTTGCCTTTCATAAATGCCACCATAGGTGAGCTAAAGAATATGATCTCCTTTCAAGAAACAGTCTTCAAACACTAAGAAATGGGTAGGTTTGCAATTCAGACCCTTAGTCAATGTCAACTTTTAATCTGTGTACTATACCCAGTTCAGTTCAGATCAGTGGCTCAGTCGTGTCCGACTCTTTGCAACCCCATGAATCGCAGCACACCAGGCCTCCCTGTCCATCACCAACTCCCGGAGTTCACTCAGACTCACATCCATTGAGTCAGTGATGCCATCCAGCCCAACTCTAGTTATTTAAGAATTATATGTGACAATTATTATCATTTGTTATTGTATGAGTTTTTTGTTAATATCTTAGTAGATATTAGTGTTTGGAAACTTTCCTTACAACTAAATTATATAAAATATTGGATTAGATACTTGAATAAACTTAAGTCAATGAGACAACAAAGCAAAAAAAAAAAATGTGTACACTTAGTATTCACTTACAAAACAACAGAGTGATTATTTCATTTTTATACTTTTATTTTTATTGAAATATAGTTGATTTACAATGTGATAATAACTGCTGTACAGCAAAGTATTTCAGTTATGCATATATAAATATATACACATCCTTTTTTAAAATTTCTTTTTCACCATGGTTTATCATAAGATATTGAATATAGTTCTTTGTATTATACAGTAGGACCTTATTATCTAACCATTCTATATATAAAAGCTTACATCTGCTAACTCCAACCTCCCACCCCATCCCTCATCCAACACCCACCCTTGGCAACCATGTCTCTATTGTCTATGTCCATGATTCTGTTTCTGTTTCAATGATAGGTTCGTTTGTGACATATTTTAGTTTCCACAGAAAATATCATGTGGTATTTGTCTTTTTCTTTCTGATTTACTTCACTTAGTGTAATGAGCTCTAGTTGCATCCATATTGCTGCAAATGACATTACTTCATTTTTCATAGCTGAGTAATATTCCATTGGTGGTTGAGAGCTCATATAGAAACAGTGACTTCAAAGAAGGAATATGTATAAATGTTTTGAAGTTTTTTTTGGATCAAGAACAGATGCTTGCAAGATGGTGGAGTAGAAGGATGTGCATTCATCTTCTGAGAGAACTCCAAAATTACAACTTGCTGCTAAACAACCATTGACAGGTGAATATTTGATCCCACAAAAAAAGATACCCCATATCCAAAGGCAAAGGAGTAGCCCCAGCAAGACAGTAGGAGGAGCAAAATCATGTTTAGAATCAAACTCTATACCTGCCCCTGCCAGAGATGCTCAGAGGGTTCAAACAAAACTTTTTGCACACCAGGAAACCCCACAGAGCCTGAACCAGACCTGCCTTTGAGTGTTTGAGTGTCTCCTGTAGAGGTATGGATCAGCAGTGGCCTGCTGCTGGGGCAGGGGCTCTGGATGCAGCAGACCTGGGTAAGGCATAAACCCTCTTGGAGGTGGTCACCATTAACCCCACAACAAAGCACACAGAACTGGGGAAACCGACTCTTGGAATGCAGAAACAAAACCTTGTGTGCACCAGGACCCAGGAGAAAGGAACAGTGACCCCCACAAAAGACTGACCCAGACTTGCCTGTGAGTATCAAGGAGTCTCTGATGGACGTATGGGTCAGAGGTGGCCTGCTGCAGGGTTGGGGGAACTGAGTGTGGCATCCATTATATTCATTACTTCCACCATAGTTTGGTTTCAGGTCAAACAACAGGGAGGGTACACAGCCCTGCCCATCAACAGAAGATTGGATTAAAGATTTACAGAGCATGGCCCCACCCATCAGAACAGGACCCAGTTTCCCCTTCAGTCACTCTCTCCCATCAGGAAGCTTCTATCCTTATCCCTAGAGGGCAGACAGAATGAAAACCACAATCACAGAAAACTAATCAAACTGATCACATGGACCACAGCCTTGTCTAACTCAATGAAACTATGAGCCATGCCCTGTATGGGCCACCCAAGATGAATGGGTCATGGTGGAACGTTCTGACAAAACATGATCCACTGGAGAAAAGGAGGGCGAACCAATTCAGTATCCTTGTCTTGAGAACCTCACAATCAATATGAAATGGCAGAAAGATAGGACACTGAAAGATGAACTCCCCAGCTCAGTAGGTACCCAATATGCTACTGGAGAACAGTGGAGAAATAACTCCAGAAAGAATGAAGGGATGGAGCCAAAGCAAAAACAACACCTAGTTGTGGATGTGACATGATGGAAGTAAAGTTTGATGCTGTAAAGACATTATTGCAGAGGAACCTGGAATTTTAGCTTCATGAATCAAGGCAAATTGGAAGTGGTCAAACAGGAGATGGCAAGAGTGAGCATCTACATTTTAGGAATCAGCAAACTAAAATGGACTGAAATGGGTGAATTTACTCAGATGACTATTATATCTACTACTGTGGGCAAGATTCCCTTAGAAGAAATGGAGTAGCCATCATGGTCAACAAAGGAGTCCGAAATGCAGTACTTAGATGCAATCTCAAAAACTACAGAATTACCTCTGTTTGTTTCCAAGGCAAACCATTCAACATCACAGTAATCTAAGCCTCTGCCCCATCCAGTAATCCTGAAGAAGCTGAAGTTGAACAGTTCTATGAAGACCTACAAGACCTTCTAGAACTAACACCCAAAAAAGATGTCCTTTTCATTATAGGGGACTGGAATGCAAAAGTAGGAAGTCAAGAACACGCGGAGTAAGAGGCAAATTTGGCCTTGGAGTACGGAATGAACCAGGGCAAAGGCTAACAGAGTTTTGCCAAGAGAACACACTGGTCATAGCAAATACCATCTTCCAACAACACAAGAGAAGACTCTACACATGGACATCAACAGATGGTCAATACCAAAATCAGATTGATTATACTCTTTGCAACCACAGATGGAGAACCATAGACTGAATCTATACAGTCAGCAAAAACAAGACTGGGAGCTGACTTTGGCTCAGATCATGAACTCCTTATTGCCAAATTCAGGCTTAAATTGAAGAAAGTAGGGAAAACCACTAGAATATTTGGGTATGATCTAAATCAAATCCCTTAGGATTATACAGTGGAAGTGACAAATAGATTCAAGGGATTAGATCTGATAGACAGAGTACCTGAAGAACTATGGACAGAGGTTCTTAACATTGTACAGGAGGCAGTGATCAAGACTATCCCCAAGAAAAAAAGTGAAAAAAGGCAAAATGGTTGTCTGAGAAGGTCTTACAAATAGCTGAGAAAAGAAGAGAAGCAAAGGAAAAGGAGAAGAGCAAAGATATACCTATCTGAACGCAGAGTTCCTAAGAATAGCAAGGAAAGATAAGGAAGCTTTCTTCAGAGATCAATGCAAACAAATAGAGGAAAACAATAGAATGGGAATGACTACAGATCTCGTCAAGAAAATTAGAGATACCAAGGGACTACTTTATGCAAATATGGGCACAATAAAGGACAGAAATAGTATGGACCTAACAGAAGCAGAAGATATTAAGAAGAGGTGGCAACAATATACAGAACAACTATATTTAAAAAGATCTTAATGACTGAGATAACCATGATGGTATGATCACTCACCTAGAGCCAGATATCCTGTAATGTGAAGTCAAGTGGGCCTTAGGAAGCATCACTATGATCAAAGCTAGTGGAGGTGATGGAAGTCCAGCTGAGCTATTTCAAATCCTAAAAGATGATGCTGTGAAAGTGCTACACTCAATATGCCAGCAAATTTGGAAAACTCAACAGTGGCTACAGGACTGGAAAAGGTCAGTTTGCATGCCAATACCCCCCAAAAAAGGCAATGCCAAAGAATATTCAAACTACCACACAATTACACTCATTTCACGTGCTAGCAAAGTAATGCTTAAAATTCTCCAAGCCAGACTTCAACAATATGTGAACCATGAACTTCCAGATGTTCAAGCTGGATTTAGAAAAGGCAGAGGAACCAGAGATCAAATTGCTCATATCCATTGGATTATCAAAAAACCCAGAGAGTTCCAGAGAAACATCTATTTCTGCTTTATTAACTATGCCAAAGCCTCTGACTAGGTGGATCACAACAAACTGTGGAAAATTCTGAAAGAGATGGGAATACCAGACCACCTGACCTGTCTCCTGAGAGATCTATATGCCAGTCAAGAAGCAACAGTTAGAACTGAATGTGGAACAACAGACTGGTTCCAAATCAGGAAAGAAGTACGTCAAGGCTGCATATGGTCACCCTGTTTATTTAACTTATATACAGAGCACATCATGTGAAATGCCAGGCTGGATGAAGCACAAGCTGAAATCAAGATTGCCAGGAGAAATATCAATAACCTCAGATACGCAGGGTGATACCACCCTTATGGCAGAAAGTGAAGAACTAAAAAGCCTCTTGATGAAAGTGAAAGAGGAGAGTGAAAAAGTTGGCTTAAAACTCAACATTCAGAAAACTAAGATCATGGCATATTGTCCCATCGCTTCATGGCAAATAGATGGAGAAACAATGGAAACAGTGAGAGACTTTATTTTCTTGGGCTCCAAAATCACCACAGATGGTGACTGCAGCCATGAAATGAAAAGACGCTTGCTCCTTGGAAGAAAAGCTATGACCAACCTAGACAGCATATTAAAAAGCAGAAACATTAGTTTGCCAACAAAGGTCCATCTAGTCAAAGTTATAGTTTTTCCAGTAGTCGTGTATAGATTTTTAGAGTTGGACTATAAAGAAAGCTGAGCACCAAAGAATTGACACTTTTGAACTGTGGTGTTGGAGAAGACTCTTGAAAGTCCCTCGGAATGCAAGGAAATCCAACCAATCCTAAGGAAATCTGTCCTGAATATTCATTCAAAGGACTGCTGCTAAAGCTAAAACTCAATACTTTGGCCACCTGATGCAAAGAATTGACACATTGGAAAAGACCCCGAATCTGGGAAAGACTGAGGCAGGAAGAGAATGGGATGACAGAGGATGAGATGGTTGGATGGCATCACTGACTTGATGGACGTGAGTTTGAGCATGCTCCAGGAACTGGTGATAGAAGGGAAGCCTGGCGTGCTGCAGTCAATGGGGCACAAAGAGTTGGACACGACTGAGTGACTGAACTGAATATTCTATTGCATATGTGTCATGTCTTCTTTATTCATTCATTTATGGACATGTATTCAGGTTATTTTCATGTCTTGACTATTGTGAATAGTACCGTTATGAACATAGGGACGTGTGTATCTTTTTGAATTATAGCTTTGTCCAGATATATGCCCGGGGTAGGATTGTTAAATCATATGGTAGCTTTATTTTAGTTTTGTGAGGAAGATCCATACTATTTTCTGCAGGTGCTGCACCACTTTACATTACTACCAATATTGTAGGAACGTTCCCTTTTCTCCACATTCTCTCCAGCATTTGTTATTTGCAGACTTTTTAATGATGGCCATTCTAATTGATGTGAAGTGGTACCTCAATGTAGTTTTGATTTGCATTTCTCTAGTAATTAGCCAACAAAGGTTCATCTAGTCAAGGCTATGGTTTTTCCAGTGGTCATGTATGGATGTGAGAGTTGGACTGTGAAGAAAGCTGAGCGCCAAAGAATTGATGCCTTTGAACTGTGGTGTTGGAGAAGACTCTTGAGAGTCCCTTGAACTGCAAGGAGATCCAACCAGTCCATTCTAAAGGAAATAAGTCCTGGGTATTCATTGGAAGGACTGATGCTAAGCTGAAACTAATACTTTGGCCATCTCATGCAAAGATTTGACTCATTGGAAAAGACTCTGATGCTGGGAGGGATTGGGGGCAGGAGGAGAAGGGGACAACAGAGGATGAGATGGCTGGATGGCATCACCGACTCGAAGGACATGAGTCTGCGTGAACTCCATGAGTTGGTGATGGACAAGGAGGCTTGGCGTGCTGCGATTCATGGGGTCGCAAAGTGTCAGACATGACTGAGCGACTGAACTGAACTGAATAATTAGCAATGTTTAACATTTTTTCTTGTGCCTATCGACCAGCTATATTTCTTCTTTGAAGAAATATGTATTTAGGTCTTCTGCCCATTTTTTGGATTGGTTTTTTTGTTGTTGTTGAGGTGTAATTGTTGTTTTGTATATTTTGGAAGTTAAGCCCTTGTCATTCACGACATTTGCAAATATATCTCCCATTCTGGTTGGTTGTCTTTTCATTTGGGAGAGTAATTACTTCCTAGTCACAGACTTTATCAAATTTTACAAGGGTTAATTTCATGCTCTTCTAATGCTTTATGCTTTATGTAAATGCCTGGTATAGCGTTATGATTGATTCACAACTTACGAAACTACAAAACAAATTAGAATCAAAATATAAAGAGTCAGTATTATTTATCAGTCCAAGTGATGGGGAAACAAATTAAATTTCTTGAAAATTAATGTGAAGTTTTAATTTTGCCTAAAAATACTAAGCTCTTACTCAGGAACAAAAAAGACTAAGAAAAAATATATGCGTATATATAAATTTATATATTTTTACTTATTTATACATATGTTTATTATATGTATTAACTGCATATATAAATATTTTTTCATTGAGGAACAGAGGTCATAGAACTACTTAACATACTAAGAGACCCTAGATAAAATCAATTTTCCTACGTTATATTGTTTAGAATTCCAAAGTCATTTGTCCAGTTGTTTCTTATTTCATTCAATTCAAATGACAGTAGCAGCATAGTAAGTATTGGGTTAAAACCTCAGCTTTTAAATTTCACCATGTCTCTGACCCACTAAAATAAGTGAAGTTTTCCTGAATCTCACATTCTCATTTATTAACAGGAACAAATATCACTCTCCTTGGGCAATTCTGAGAATCAGTTACATTTACTTTTATAAAACACCAAATAGTGGGTATAACCCTTAGTGAGCACTGAGAAATATTTTCATCTGAATCAGTAAATATTTTATCATGCTTCACTAAGTTATTCACATGTAAAAAAAAAATCTTGGAAGTTCTAAACCTAACAAGAGTTAAACCTAAGTCAGCTGGCAAGCCATTTCACTGAAAACACAGGTGGCAGAGGAGTAATTAACATCAACAACTTGTGTTGCTCCAGATTGTAAAGCTGAAAGATTACTTACATGTACATTGGTATGAAAATAACTTGGTACAACCATGAAATACAGGAAGGCAAAATATAGCACAGATGATAATTGAAAATGACCGATTTATACATCCAAATGATGAAATATCCTAACCAAAACAGTGTGGGGGACTTCCATAAATAAATTTGGTAACCTAGGCCAGTTTTGGCTCAGTCTTATTCTCTATAAATTCCATGGCAGGCCAGTCTGCAATACACAGACTTTTTCTTTCTGTTACTCAGCTTCTCTTGTGATTCATCCAACACAACCATTTATCCTTCATCCTTAATATTCTTCTATGGCTACTCAAACTCACATGCTTTGATCAAAAATTAGGATCTCTCCAGGGCTTTTAAGAAACTCTTATTTTCCATTTCCTCTTACTCTGCATTGGAATAAAATGGTTCCCCAGTGGACAATTTGATTCCATCTATTATCTCCAATTTAATGCTTATAGAATAAAAGCCCTTTACTTCACTGTTTTTTTTTTTTCCTAAATAATATATTGCATCCATTTGAGATAAAAATAAATTTTGTTTTATTCCTTCAGTATTATGTAATCAAATTTCACTTTCCAAGTCATAGAAAATAGATAAAATCCTATAACAGGACAAACTTTTGATTATAACTGTGATGAATGCTATAAAAACCACAAAGTGTAATGATTGGGATATTTTTCAAAAATTCTTAACAAAATACATAATGATATAGGAGGATAAATGATCGCTTGATTCATTTCCACTTGTACTATCTGTAAAGTCAACAGGCATAATAAAATTACTAAGCTTATGTTGACAGAATTTGAGTGTTTATCATAAATGAAATAGCATTACTAAAAATATTTTTAAGTAATTGCAGGCTCTAGTAAAACATTAGAAACATGAGAGACTGATTAACTTTTCCTAATAGCTTTTATTAGGCTTCATAGAGGAAAGCTTGAAATAAGTATTATAATAAATGTGATTTATTGAAGTGTGGTAAGTTGTCCACTCCACATACATTCTTTCAGAACCTTGTATGTATCTCAAGAGTCAAACATAAATAAATCAGCGGAGGAGCCAAGATGGCGGAGGAGTAGGATGGGGAGAACACTTTCTCCCCCACAAATTCATCAAAAGAGCATTTAAACGTCGAGTAAATTCCACAAAACAACTTCTGAATGCTGGCAGAGGACATCAGGCACCCAGAAAAGCAACCCAAGTCTTCGAAAGGAGGCAGGAAAAAATATAAAAGACAAAAAAGAGACAAAAGAGGGAGGGACGGAGTTCTGTCCCGGGAAGGGAGTCTTAAAAAAAGAGAAGTTTCCAAACATCAGGAAACCTTCTCACTGCCGAATCTGTGCCAAGCTTTGGAAGCACAGAGGGCAACATAACAGGGAGAAAAAATAAATAAACAATTAAAACTCGCAGATTGCGAGCCCTACGGTAACTCCCCCAGCGGAGAAGCAGCGCAGATGCCTGCACACGCCATTAGCAAGCAGGGGCTGGGCAGGGAGGCGCAGCGTGGGCTGCATTGCTTAGAGTAAGGACCTGGCCTGAATACCTTGAGCGCTATCTGAGCGAAATAATCTGGGCTAGCAAACCAGACTGTGGGATATCTATCACGAGAAAAGCCAGCCCTAACCTAAGACACCGCCAGGCCCGTGCACGGAACAAAGGACTGAACAGAGATAGCCGGCTGCAGACCTTCCCCCTCCGGTGACACGCAGCCAGAGCCGGAAGGGGGCAATCGCAGCCCCAGACAGACATTATCTATAAAACTGTAAGCAGGCTTCTTTGCTAACTAAAACTTCTTGGGGGTCTGGACAGTCAACATCTCCCTGAGAAGGTGCGCCGGTTGTACACCTAGATAACCGAGCGGCAGGGAGGTGATAAGTCGCAGCAATCGCGCTCACTAAACACCTCATCACCTGAGCTGCTCGGACCTGGGAAGAGCACAAAATGCAGGCCCAACTGAGTTTGCACCTCTGAGGACTACCCGAGTGCCAGAACCTGAGCGGCTTGGACCTGGGAGGTGCAGGCAGCCCAGGGCTGGCCACGGATGGTTCCTGGCGGAGCAACCTAGAGCCTGAGCAGTGTGGGCAGGGAGGCTACACGTGCCGTGAGCGGGGGCAGACCCAGTGTGGCTGAGGCACTGTGAGCACACGCCAGTGTTACTTGTTTGCAGCGTCCCTCCCTCCCCACAGCGCGACTGAACAAGTGAGACCTAAAAAGGAAAAAAAAAAAAAAAAGTGTCCTCCACCGTCCCCTTTGTGTCAGGGCGGAAACCAGACACTGAAGAGTCCAGCAAAAAGAAGAAGCTATAACAGAGGGAACCGCCTTGGAAGCTACAGGCAATAGATTAAAACCCTGTGGTTACTACCGAATACATAGGAAGGGGCCTATAGATCTTGAGAAATAAAAGTCGGACCAAGGAACTAGCCAAAAATGAGCTGAACCCACAATACTCACAACAAAACCAGAGAAAGTCCTCGATATATTTTTACGATCATTCTTTCTTTTTTTTTTTTTTATTTTTTAAAAAAAATTTCAAGTCCTCTATTATTCCTTTAATTTTCACTTTATAACCTATTACTTTGCATTAAAAAAAAGACCCTATTTTTTTTCCTTCAGTAAACTTCATATATATATTTTTTATAATTTTTTGACCTTGGTTTTTTTTTCTTCTTCTTCTTCTTCTTTTCTTTAACATTATATTTTTGAAATTCCAAACTCTACTCTAGATTTTTAATTTTAGCTTTTTGGTATTTGTTATCAATTTTGTACCTATAGTTTTTTTATAATTTCTGTGACTTTTTTTTTTCCTCCGTTTCTGTCTCTTCTTCTTTTATATAACATTGTATATCTGAAATTCCAAACTCTACTCTAGATTTTTAATTTATGCTTTTTGGTATTTGATATCAATTTTGTACCTGTATTTTCTTTATAATTTTTGCGACATTGTTTGTTTTTGTTTGGTTTTTTCTCTCTCTTTCTTTTTCTTCTTTTTTTTTTTTAACATTGTATTTTTGAAATTCCAAACTCTACTCTAGGTTTTTAATTTTTGCTTTTATGTATTTGTTACCAATTTTTACCTTTAAGAACCCAATCTTCAGTACCCATTTTTCACTTGGGAATGAGATTACTGGCTTAACTGCTCTCTCTCCCTTTGGACTCTCCTTTTTCTCCACCAGGTCGCCTGTGTCTCCTCCCCAACCCCTCTCTACTCTACCCAACTCTGTGAATTTCTGTGTGTTCCAGACAGTGGAGAACACTTAGGGAACTGATTACTGGCTGGATCTGTCTCCCTCCTTTTCATTCCCCCCTTTTATCCTTCTGGCCACCTCTGTCTCCTTCCTCCATCTTCTCTTCTCTGTATAACTCCGTGAACATCTCTAGTTGTGGAGTGCACATAAGGAAGTGATTATTGGCTAGCCCACTCTCTCCACTATTGGTTCCACCTCATCTCATTTGGGTCACCTCTAACTCCCTCCTCCCTCTTCTCTTCTCCATATAACGCTATGAACCTCTCTGGGTGACCCTCATGGTAGAGAAACTTTTCATCTTTAATGTAGATGTTTTATCAATGGTGCTGTATAGAAGGAGAAGTTTTGAAACTACTGTAAAAATAAGACCAATAACTGGAAGCAGGAGGCTTAAGTCCAAACCCTAACTCCAGAGAACTCCTGACTCCAGGGAACATTAATCAACAGGAGCTCATCAAATGCCTCCATACCTACACTGAAACCAAGCACCACACAAGGGCCAACAAGTTCCAGGGCAAGACATACCAAGCAAATTCTCTAGCAACAAAGGAACACAACCCTGAGCTTCAAGATACAGGCTGCCCAAAGTCACCCCAAAACCATAGACATCTCATAACTCATTAGTGGACACTTCATTGCACTCCAGAGAGAAGAAATACAGCTCCACCCACTAGAACACCAACACAAGCTTCCCTAACCAGGAAAGCTAGACAAGCCACCTGTATAAACCCACACACAGCGAGGAAACACCACAATAAAGAGAATCCACAAACTGCCAGAATACAGAAAGGCCACGCCAAACTCAGCAATTTAAACAAGATGAAGAGACAGAGGAATACCCAGAAGATAAAGGAAAAGGATAAATGCCCACCAAACCAAACAAAAGAGGAAGAGATAGGGAATCTACCTTATAAAGAATTCCAAATAATGATAGTGAAATTGATCCAAAATCTTGAAATTAAAATGGAATCACAGATAAATAGCCTGGAGACAAGGATTGAGAAGATGCAAGAAAGGTTTAACAAGGACCTAGAAGAAATAAAAAGGAGTCAATATATAATGAATAATGCAATAAATGAAATTAAAAACACTCTGGAGGCAACAAATAGTATAATAACAGAGGCAGAAGATAGGATTAGTGAATTAGAAGGTAGAATGGCAGAAATAAATGAATCAGAGAGGATAAAAGAAAAACGAATTAAAAGAAATGAGGACAATCTCAGAGACCTCCAGGACAATATTAAATGCTACAACATTCGAATCATAGTGGTCCCAGAAGAAGAAGACAAAAAGAAAGACCATGAGAAAATACTTGAGGAGATAATAGTGGAAAACTTCCCTAAAATGGGGAAGGAAATAATCACCCAAGTCCAAGAAACCCAGAGAGTCCCAAACAGGATAAACCCAAGGTGAAACAACCCAAGACATATTACTCAAATTAACAAAGATCAAACACAAAGAACAAATATTAAAAGCAGCAAGGGATGGAGAAGGAAATGGCAACCCACTCCAGTGTTCTTGCCTGGAGAATCCCAGGGACGGCAGAGCCTGGTGGGCTGCCGTCTATGGGTTTGCACAGAGTCGGGCACGACTGAAGTGACTTAGCAGGGGTGGGGGGCGGGTAGCAGTTGTAATATCTCCAGACACCCTCCATTTTGCGAAGGTCACCCCACCCAAAGGTGGTCAGATAGATGGGCCAGCCCGGGAAGCCTCCTGTGTTCATTGCCTTTTAGGCTTTTAAGTCAACGGCAGAATTTGATGATTTAAGTTCCTTGAATGGACGACAACTCCGCAGTTTTCAAGTCATTCATGACTCTCATGAAACGTTTTTGTTTTAATTTAACCCTTGAATATAAACATCGACAAGCCGAGACCAAGGGGGTGAATGTGGATGTACGTCTCAAGTGCATTCACAAAGTTTTTATTCCCTTCCAACCCCGTGAACTCTTGAGAATAGCACCTTCAGAATATATTGAATAGGCATTAAATGCAAATATATATATATATAGCCAAATATTTTATGAGAGTGACAGGTGGTGATTTCTGTGCTCAGTGGATTGGCTACCCCTGTCAAGTCTGATGACAAGCAAAGTCCCTCTGGCCCACACAGACCTGTAATTCCCTAGGCTCGTGTTTGCTACAAGTAGTGCTAATAAAGTTAGTTAAATTGCATGTGCAAAAAAAAAAAAGCAGCAAGGGAAAAACAACAAATAACACACAAGGGAATTCCCATAAGGATAACAGCTGATCTTTCAATAGAAACTCTTCAAGCCAGGAGGGAATGGCAAGACATACTTAAAATGATGAAAGAAAATAACCTACAGCCCAGATTATTGTACCCAGCAAGGATCTCATTCAAGTATGAAGGA
>NW_011495041.1:6480791-6481115 GCF_000754665.1 Bison bison bison
TCTCTCTCTTTCTTTTTCTTCTTTTTTTTTTTTAACATTGTATTTTTGAAATTCCAAACTCTACTCTAGGTTTTTAACTTTTGCTTTTTGGTTTTAGTTATCAATTTTGTTATCAATTTTGTACCTATATTTTCTTTATAATTTTCAAGACTTTTTTTTTGTTTGTTTGTTTGTTCATTTTTTCTCTTTCTTTTCCTTCTTTTTTCCTTTAACATCATATTTTTAAAATTCCAAACTCTACTCTAGATTTTTAATTTTTGCTTTTATGTATTTGTTACCAATTTTTACCTTTAAGAACCCAATCTTCAGTACCCATTTTTCACT
>NW_011495041.1:6481215-6483106 GCF_000754665.1 Bison bison bison
GGTCTACAAGAGACCCACCTCAAAACAGGGGACACATATAGACTGAAAGTGAAGGGCTAGAAAAAGATTTTCCATGCAAATAGGGACCAAAAGAAAGCAGGAGTAGCAATACTCATATCAGATAAAATTGACTTTAAAACAAAGGCTGTGAAAAGAGACAAAGAAGGTCACTATATAATGATCAAAGGATCAATCCAAGAAGAAGATATAACAATTATAAATATAAATGGACCCAACACAGGAGCACCACAGTATGTAAGACAAATGCTAACAAGTATGAAAGGAGACATTAATAATAACACAATAATAGTGGGAGACTTTAATACCCCACTCACACCTATGGATAGATCAACTAAACAGAAAATTAACAAGGAAACACATACTTTAAATGATACAATAGACCAGTTAGACCTAATTGATATCTATAGGACATTTCATCCCAAAACAATGAATTTCACCTTTTTCTCAGGCGCACATGGAACCCTCTCCAGGATAGATCACATCCTGGGCCATAAAGCTAGCCTTGGTAAATTCAAAAAAATAGAAATCATTCCAAGCATCTTTTCTGACCACAATGCAGTAAGATTAGATCTCAATTACAGGAGAAAAACTATTAAAAATTCCAGCATATGGAGGCTGAACAACACGCTGCTGAATAACCAACAAATCACAGAAGAAATCAAAATTTGCATAGAAACGAATGAAAATGAAAACACAACAACCCAAAACATGTGGGACACTGTAAAAGCAGTCCTAAGGGGAAAGTTCATAGCAATACAGGCACACCTCAAGAAACAAGAAAAAAGTCAAATAAATAACCTAACTCTACACCTAAAGCAACTAGAAAAGGAAGAAATGAAGAACCCCAGGGTTAGTAGAAGGAAAGAAATCTTAAAAATTAGAGCAGAAATAAATGCAAAAGAAACAAAAGACACCATAGCAAAAATCAACAAAGCCAAAAGCTGGTTCTTTGAAAGGATAAATAAAATTGACAAACCATTAGCCAGACTCATCAAGAAACAAAGGGAGAAAAATCAAATCAATAAAATTAGAAATGAAACTGGAGAGACCACAACAGACAACACAGAAATACAAAGGATCATAAGAGACTACTATCAACAATTATATGCCAATATAATGGACAACGTGGAAGAAATGGACACATTCTTAGAAAAGTACAACTTTCCAAAACTCAACCAGGAAGAAATAGAAAATCTTAACAGACCCATCACAAGCACGGAAATTGAAACTGTAATCAAAAATCTTCCAGCAAACAAAAGCCCAGGTCCAGATGGCTTCACCACTGAATTCTACCAAAAAATTTAGAGAAGAGCTAACACCTATCCTGCTCAAACTCTTCCAGAAAATTGCAGAGGAAGATAAACTTCCAAACTCATTCTATGAGGCCACCATCACCCTAATACCAAAACCTGACAAAGATCCCACAAAAAAAGAAAACTACAGGCCAATATCACTGATGAACATAGATGCAAAAATCCTTAACGAAATTCTAGCAATCAGAATCCAACAAACATTAAAAAGATCATGCACCATGACCAAGTGGGCTTTATCCCAGGGATGTGAGGATTCTTCAATATCCGCAAATCAATCAATGTAATATACCACATTAACAAATTGAAAAATAAAAACCATATGATTATCTCAATAGATGCAGAGAAAGCCTTTGACAAAATTCAACACCCATTTATGATAAAAACTCTCCAGAAAGCAGGAATAGAAGGAACATACCTCAACATAATAAAAGCTATATATGACAAACCCACAGCAAACATTATCCTCAATGGTGAAAAATTGAAAGCATTTCCTCTAAAGTCAGGAACAAGACAAGGGTGCCCACTTTCACCATTACTATTCAACATAGTTTTGGAAG
>NW_011495041.1:6483206-6484642 GCF_000754665.1 Bison bison bison
GGAACAAGACAAGGGTGCCCACTTTCACCATTACTATTCAACATAGTTTTGGAAGTTTTGTCTACAGCAATCAGAGCAGAAAAAGAAATAAAAGGAATCCAAATTGGAAAAGAAGAAGTAAAACTCTCACTATTTGCAGATGACATGATCCTCTACATAGAAAACCCTAAAGACTCCACCAGAAAATTACGAGAACTAATCAATGACTATAGTAAAGTTGCAGGATATAAAATCAACACACAGAAATCCCTTGCATTCCTATACACTAATACTGAGAAAACAGAAAGAGAAATTAAGGAAACAATTCCATTCACCATTGCAACGGAAAGAATAAAATACTTAGGAATATACCTACCTAGAGAAACTAAAGACCTATATATAGAAAACTATAAAACACTGGTGAAAGAAATCAAAGAGGACACTAATAGATGGAGAAATATACCATGTTGATGGATCGGAAGAATCAATATAGTGAAAATGAGTATACTACCCAAAGCAATTTATAGATTCAATGCAATCCCTATGAAGCTACCAACAGTATTCTTCACAGAGCTAGAACAAATAATTTCACAATTTGTATGGAAATACAAAAAACTTCGAATAGCCAAAGCGATCTTGAGAAAGAAGAATGGAACTGGAGGAATCAACCTACCTGACTTCAGGCTCTATTACAAAGCCACAGTTATCAAGACAGTATGGTACTGGCACAAAGACAGAAATATAGATCAATGGAACAAAATAGAAAGCCCAGAGATAAATCCACGCACATATGGACACCCTATGTTTGACAAAGGAGGCAAGAATATGCAATGGATTAAAGACAATCTCTTTAACAAATGGTGCTGGGAAATCTGGTCAACCACTTGTAAAAGAATGAAACTAGAACACTTTCTAACACCATACACAAAAATAAACTCAAATTGGATTAAATATCTAAACGTAAGACCAGAAACTATAAAACTCCTTGAGGAGAACATAGGCAAAACACTCTCTGACATACATCACAGCAGGATCCTCTATGACCCACCTCCCAGAATATTGGAAATCAAAGCAAAAATAAACAAATGGGACCTAATTAACCTTAAAAGCTTCTGCACATCAAAGGAAACTATTAGCAAGGTGAAAAGGCAGCCTTCACAATGGGAGAAAATAATAGCAAATGAAGCAACTGACAAACAACTAATCTCAAAAATATACAAGCAACTCCTACAGCTCAACTCCAGAAAAATAAATGACCCAATCAAAAAATGGGCCAAAGAACTAAATAGACATTTCTCCAAAGAAGACATACAGATGGCTAACAAACACATGAAAAGATGCTCAACATCACTCATTATCAGAGAAATGCAAATCAAAATCACTATGAGGTACCATTTCACACCAGTCAGAATGGCTGTGATCCAAAAGTCTACAAGCAATAAATGCTGGAGAGGGGG
>NW_011495041.1:6484742-6485430 GCF_000754665.1 Bison bison bison
AGGGAAAGCTCTTACACTGTTGGTGGGAATGCAAACTAGTACAGCCACTATGGAGAACAGTGTGGAGATTCCTTAAAAAACTGGAAATAGAACTGCCTTATGATCCAGCAATCCCACTGCTGGGCATACACACTGAGGAAACCAGAAGGGAAAGATACACGTGTACCCCACTGTTCATCGCAGCACTGTTTATAATAGCCAGGACATGGAAGCAACCTAGATGTCCATCAGCAGATGAATGGATAAGAAAGCTGTGGTACATATACACAATGGAGTATTACTCAGCCATTAAAAAGAATACATTTGAATCAGTTCTAATGAGGTGGATGAAACTGGAGCCTATTATACAGAGTGAAGTAAGCCAGAAAGAAAAACACCAACACAGTATACTAACGCATATATATGGAATTTAGAAAGATGCTAACAATAACCCTGTGTACGAGACAGCAAAAGAGACACTGATGTATAGAACAGTCTTATGGACTCTATGGGAGAGGGAGAGGGTGGGAAGATTTGGGAGAATGGCATTGAAACATGTATAATATCATGTATGAAATGAGTTGCCAGTCCAGGTTCGATGCACGATACTGGGATGCACGATACTGGATGCTTGGGGCTAGTGCACTGGGACGACCCAGAGGGATGGTATGGGGAGGGAGGAGGGAGGAGGGTTCAGGATGGGGAACAC
>NW_011495041.1:6485530-6496453 GCF_000754665.1 Bison bison bison
CGAACCTGGGTAGACTTCAGTTCAGTAACTCAGCTGTGTCTGACTCTTTGTAACCCCATGGACTGCAGCATGCCAGGCTTCCCTGTTCATCACCAACTCTCGGAACTTGCTCACACTCATGTCCATCGAGTCAGTGATGCCATCCAACCATCTCATCCTCTGTTGTCCCCTTCTCCTCCTGCCTTCAATCTTTCCCAGCATCAGGGTCTTTTCCAGTGAGTCAGTTCTTCGCTCAGATGGCCAAGGTATTGGAGTTTCAGCATCAGTCCTTCCAATGAATATTCAGGACTGATTTCCTTTGGGATTGACTGGTTTAATCTCCTTGCAGTCCAAGGGGCTTTCAAGAGTCTTCTCCAACACCACAGTTCAAAAGCATCAATTCTTTGGCGCTCAGGTTTCTTTATAGTCCAACTCTCGTATCTGTACATGACTACTAGAAAAACCAGACTTGGCATAGCTCAAACCAGGAGAGTTTGTTAAAGACAATGCTTTGTGGCTTCTGAGGCTAAACTATGAGAAAGCTAGAGCTTCTGCCTGGCTCTCTCTCCAGTGACTCATACCTTCAGGGAGTTGAGTTAACAGGTATGAGGCCTGCAGGCTGGAGGGATTATGCAAAACCATTAAGTAGAGATAGTAAGAGGTGTCTAATGAGCATATCTGTTCCAGCTGGCAGTAATTTGAGATTAACCAGCATCAGCAATAATCAGCCTTGAGGTGATTTTAGCTACTCAAGTTACAGAAAAGTAGAACCAGATAAAAGTTGTCCCCAAGCTGTACCCAAATTTCAGTTAGCGAGCAAAATGAGTTTGAGGGTGGTTGTAACATAGTACCATGAAGATTGCTGTTCCAGCAAAGAAGATGAAAAGGAGTGAGAGAACCAGAGATGACTGAGCAAGAATGAGGTCTCAGGTTTGTCTGTCCTTAGGTTGATCCAAGTAGGATGATGACTGGACTATAAATTATACTGCATAGGAGTTCACCTTAACATGAATTGGCTAACCCTGTTTTGCTCCCATAAGTGTTAGTCATTGGCTGCAGGATACCAAGCGTAGGAGATCTCTCAGAGGAGGTGGCTTTCATTGGTCAAGGGAAATAAGTTGTAGAAAAAGGTTGTATGAGCTATTAGCAACTAATGTTCACAGAAACTAGGGGGCCTGGGTCAGTCATCAAAAGTGTCTGTTATCCCAGGAGACCACAAACTTGAAACAACTATCAGTGAATCTGAGTAATGGCAGTGTGAGAGCTATCTCATAGAAATAAGATATCAAAATGCAGTAGCATGGCAGAGCAAAAAGAGCACAGGGTCATAAGATGAAGATTAGAGGCTTGACTTATATGCTAAGTCATGATCAACTTTTTGCAACCCTACGGTAGCCTGCCAGGCTCCTCTGTCCATGGGATTCTCCAGGCAAGAATACTGGAGTGGGTTGCCATGCCCTCCTCCAGGGGATCTTCCTGATCCAGGAATCAAATCCACATCTCTTATGTCTCCTGCATTGGCAGGCAGGTTCTTTACCACTAGCACCGCCTGGGAAGCCCCAGAGACTTCACTTAATATGAAGTTTAAGTAATTCAAACAAGCTCTCCTTTCTTCTTTCATTAAACAGCTATTAACCATAAAGTCTGGCTGAGAATTTCCATCTGTGATTGAGCTTATATATTCAGACACTTGTTTGACAAAACTGTTTGAGAAGACTTAAATCTTTCAAATCCAACATGCTCCAAAACAGCTACGGCAGTCAGGATTCTCAATGGGAATAGTCCTCTCTCACTTTTCTGTATTAAGTCAGGAGCATAACAGATTCTTGACACTTATCATCCATCTCATTTCACCAAGATAATTCTCATCTTCCTTCTCTACCACTGTGATAATCCCAATTTATGATCTCTCACCTTAGTTTTTTAAGTGGCTTCCTAGATCTCCAAGTTGGTTAATTTCAAATTTGATCATATTTCCAACAAGCTTAAAGCCTTAGGAAGATGCCTTAATCTTTTTTGAATAACTATAATCATTGTCATGGCTTGCAACAGGTACTTTCTCTTATACTTCCTATCAGATTCAGCCTCCTTTTCTGTGAGCTTTTAATATGTGTTTCTTGCATTTTTTTCCCAAACCAAACCTAGAATTCTCCTAAGAAACTTTGTTGTGCAGCCACTAAGTCATGTCCCATTTTTGCAACCCTGTGAACAGCAACACACCAGGGTTTCCTGTCCTTCACTATCTCCCAGAGTTTGTTCAGACTCATGCCCATTGAGTTTTCTATTTACCTTTCAAATATTGAATCTGTGGTCAATTTTCTTTCTTTCCTCTCAACTTGGACTAGGCCAAACCTCCATATTGTATCTGGCACTCTATACTACCATTTCATAGTATTTTTCAAAATTGTGACTTTAATAATCAAATTGTGTGATCAATATTCATTTACTCTGCTGACTTGAAAAAGCAGTGACAGCAGGAACCAAATTCATTTTTGTTTCCTGATGTATGCCCAGCATTTAATATGATTCCTGGCAAATGGTAAACATCCAATAAGTATTTGTCAATGAGTCAGTCAATGAAAATGAGATGACATTTTCTGACTTCTGACTTCAGTGTATCCGTGGCTAATTCTACTGTTCTTTGAGAAAATCATAACACTTACTTTGGCTGAACGGTCATTTTATGTTCAGAAAATCTTATTAGTTACACATGCGCTTAATGCTTTTCATGTGCAAATGGTGAAAATAGAGTACAGATGCTTGCAATACAGGTTTCTCCAAAAAGTCTTCAAGTTTTTAATATCATAAATTCTAAAAACATTATACATTAATATTTGAAAGTACTGAGTAATGTCAGGAATAATTATCAAGTAATCTATAAAAGCATGTAATTACTTTGTGCTGACACGGCACTTGTAATTGCTTGTGGGGGATAAATACTTGAGCACACATAAAAAATGAAATTATAGAACCCTGGGATGAAAAAAAAAGACACAAAGGCCATTTGTTTTATGCTAAAGAGAATAACATCATAAAGACAGGAAAAGAGTGAGATAGACAAGGTAACAGTGAAAGGAAGAGTAGGGAGAGAAGACTGGGAAAGGAACAGCACAACCCCCCCAATAGAAAACAAAAAAAATTAAGATCTCAGAATTTGTAAATGTTTAAATTTCTATATAAGATTAGTTCCGTCTCACTTTTTTTGCTTTTCCAGAAACAGAAGAGGGTATTGATGATGCAAATAGAAGCATGTTCTTCCTATCTTTTTCAAATATGTCTGAGTAAGAATTCCATGGACAGAGGAGAGGCCTGGTGGGCTAAAGTTCATGGGATCGCAAACAGAAAGACACGACTGAGTAACTAATCACACAAAGGTATAAACAACATACAATATTAGTTTCACATATTTTGGAAAACCAAAGTAGCATGTGGTGAGGGAAAAGAGCAAACAGATTACTGCACAGTCTGCTGCCCTTCCAAACAGGCTAGAAGAATTTGGCCTGCTTTGAGTCTTGGTTCAGGTGAGCTGTTCTAAATGGCTCATTAACATCAGAAATCCAGGAGTGACACCAGCGCATCCCTCAGACAGAGTGTGATTGGGCCGCAGGGTGGTCTTTCTCAAGGGTCTCACGTTTTCTAATTTTGGAAGGCAGTGGGGGTATCTCATTCCTCTGTATTGAATGTCTATATTGCTTGTTTAGACTAGGAAATTTGATGTGTACTCAACAAATGAAAACAGACAACAAGTCAGCATCTCTTGAACAATCTATTTGCAAATTAAGGGAGAACTCTGCTCTCTTTGCTTAAACACATTCCCATATCTCTCTAGTTTAGGTCATTGCTTGAATCCCCAATCAGCAATGAGGACTCTGTGATTTTCTCTAACTATAGTAGGCACAACTGACTTTCATTCTGGTTGACAGGGAAAAAAGCAGGGGTATTACAGAACCAAGGAAAATCTGCTTGCTGTTAGGCTGGATTTTAGTAGTGGTTTCACGTTTTTCTCGTGTTACTCACTTTTAGTAAACTGGGACTTTGCAGCTTAGGAAAGAATGTGTTTTAGAGGCTCAATCCTGGCTGTAGAGCAGCTTTCAAAATGTGGTAGAATGAATCTGACAGCAGGCTTTGAATGTTTCAAAATGGAAAAGTCAAAATCTAAGTGAAACTGTGTATTACTCAGGGTTCCTCAGAGAGGCAGAGTCAACATGAGCAGGATGGCAGGGGTAGAGGAGGAAAATAAATATGTATACATACATCACACACACACTGAGACAGATACACATCACACACATGTGCATGGAGAAAGAGAGGCGATTATCTATATTATGTAGAGAGATTCACTATAGAGCATTGGTTCATGTAAACATGGAGGATGGCAAATCCAAATTCTGCAGGGCAGGCCAGAGACCCAGGAAGAAACTGACATTGCAGCCCAAGACCAGATACAATCTGGAGACATCACCTTCTCTTTCTCATACCTCTTTCAGTTTTCGTTTAAGGCTTTCAATTGACTGACTGAATCCTACCCATACTAGGAAGGGAAGGGTAATCTCTTTGACTCAGATGTTTACTTTAGATGATGATGTTGTTGTTCAGTTGCTCTGCTGCTGCTGCTAAGTCACTTCAGTCGTGTCCAACTCTGTGCGACCCCATAGACGGTAGCCCACCAGGCTTCCCCATCCCTGGGATTCTCCAGGCAAGAACACTGGAGTGGGCTGCCATTTCCTTCTCCAATGCATGAAAGTGAAAAGCGAAAGTGAAGTCGCTCAGTCATGTCCGACTCTTCGCGACCCCATGGACTACAGCCCACCAGGCTCCTCCGTCCATGGGATTTTCTAGGCAAAAGTGCTGGAGTGGGGTGCCATTGCCTTCTCGGTTCAGTTGCTCAGTCACCTCCAACTCTGCAACACCATGGACTGCAGCACACCAGGCTTCCTCGTCCTTCACTATCTCCTGAAATTTGCTCATACTCATGCCCATTGAGTCCATGACACCATCCAACCATTTCATCTGTCACCCCGTTCTCCTCCTGCCCTCAATCTTTCCCAGCATCAAGGGCTTTTCCATTGAGCGGGCTCTCTGCATCAGGTGGCCAAAGTATTGGAGCTTCAGCATCAGTCCTTCCATTGACTATTCAGGGTTGATTTTCTTTAGGATTGAGTGGTTTGATCTTGCTGTCCAAAGGACTCTCAAGAGTCTTGTCCAGTTTGAAAGCATCAGTTCTTTGGTGTTCAGCCTTGTGGTCCACCTCTCACATCCATAAATGACTACTGTAAAAATCATAGCTTTGACTAGATGGACCTTTTTTGGCAAAGTGGCATGTCTCTGCTTTTTAATACACTGTCTAGGTTAGTCATGGCTTTTTTTTTAAAGAGCAAGCATCTTTTAATCTTGTGGCTGCAGTCACCATGATTTTGGAGCCCAAGAAGTCTGTCACTGTTTACTGTTTGACCATCTATTTGCCATGAACTAATGGAACCAGATGTCATAATCTTAGTTTTTTGAATATTGAGTGTTAAGCCAGCTTTTACACTCTCCTCTTTCACCCTCATCAAGAGACTCTTTAGTTCTTTTTTGCTTTCTGCCATAAGGGTGGTGTTATCTGCATATCTGAGGTTACTGATATTTCTCCTAGCAGTCTTCATTACAACTTTAGATGTTAATTTCCTAAAAAAAAAAAAAAAAAAACCTTCACAGCAATATCCAGGCTGGTGTTTGACCTAATATCTGGGTACAATGGCCCAGCCAAGTTGACACATCAAATTAACCATCACAAAGTATATTCCCTGAATTTTCAGGAAATGAAAATCAATACACTAAATTATATGTATTTCAATCACAGCCTAGGGAGAGAATTGTGACACTTACCTCAATGAGCATGTTATCATTTGAAATAAATCCTTCAATGTTTACTGTTCGTATTAGAGATTCTTGATAGCTACATGTCCAGAATGGGAAATAAAGTCAGAAAACTGCTTATCAAATAACTGTTATGAATGTCCATCATTGACTATATATATATATATATATTTTTTTTTTTTTAATTGAGTCCTGAGGAAGGAGTCCCCAGCTGCTCAGCAGGTAAAGAATCTGCCTGCAATGCAGAAGACTATAGGAGATGTGGGTTCAATCCTTGGGTCAGGAAGATCCTATGGAGGAGGAAATGGCAAACCACTCCAGTATTCTTGCCTGGAGCCCATGCATAGAGGAGCCTGGCAGGCTACAGTCCTTGGGGTCACAGAGTCAGACACAACTGAGCAACTAACACTTTCACTCTTCCTTGTAGCTTTTTTGGAGTTGTTCAGACATGACTGAAGCAATAAGATTGCATGAGATTGGGGAGTAAGTAAGCTGTAAAAGGGTGAGGGAAATGATTTAAAAATTAAAATGATTACTGAACACACATACTCATGACAGCCAGACTTAGCAGCTGTTATACAAGCTTTATGCTTTAAAATTCAAAATATGTACAGGAATAGCTGAAGTCCCCTTTCAAACTCAGTCCTTTCCAGAACTCCCATGCCAGTTGGAGTCATAATCATGTTTGGTTGGATTCCTTCAGTCTGTTTCCTGTATTTTATATTCATACATATTTATTCTTAAATAATACCTTGTTTTGATTTATGGAAGCTATAATCTTTCTTTACAAACTGTACCCATAGTTGCATAATAACTGAGGAGACTTGGCAGTATGTTAAAAGACATATAAAGGAGATATCTATTGGCCTCACAGTTAAAGGACTTCCCTGGTGGCTCAGACAGTAAAGCGTCTGTCTACAATGTGGGAGACCCGGGTTCGATCCCTGGGTCGGGAAGATCCCCTGGAGAAGGAAATGGCAATCTACTCCAGTACTATTGCCTGGAAAAATACCATGGACAGAGGAGCTTGGTAGGCTACAGTCCGTGGGGTCGCAAAGAGTCGGAGATGACTGAGCGACTTCACTTCTATACTTCACAGTTAAAACAAAAATAGCCTAGTTTTTCACAATTACTCTTATGTTCTCTTATTTGAGTTCACAGTTTATATTGCCCACCCATGGAGAAATAATACAACAACCCATTAATTACTATGGTAACCCAAAAAAGAAAAAAAAATGAATGTTTCATTATTTTAGAGTAGAAATACATATTGATCCTCATGGTGAGATGGTAAAGCAAATTATGGATGCGAAGTAGACTCCAACAAAAAGGTAGTGTAATTGTCCTCTTAAATATTTTTGAATTTTATTTTCAATAATAAGCAACCTAGAGTATGGAAGAAAATAAGAGAAAAAAGAAGAATGGCTAGTAGAAAAGTGGATAAAATATGTAAATTAAAATAGGACAAAAATGTAAAATCATAATTCTGTTTATTCCTATATTAAAAATATTTAAAGCTCTAATATTTGAGTATTATCATTAAAAGTGAAAGTCAGTCATATCTGTCTCTTTGCAATCACATGGACTGTGGCCCACCATGGTATTCTCCAGACAAAAATACTCATTTGGGTAGCCTTTCCCTTCTCCAGGAGATCTTCCCAACTCAGGGGTTGAACCCGGGTCTCCCGCATTATGGGCAGATTCTTCACTGTCTGAGGCAGCAGAGAAGCCCAATAGTTAATGAAGACAGAAATAAAAAGTTTTCTTCCTTTTCATTGTGTTATTACAATAAATCTGTCTTATCATATCAATTTTTTAGTGTGAAATTTTGATATACTCTCCAAACTCACATAAAATCTAAATATTTTTCAATGTTCATTCCTACTTTTACTCATCATTTTGAGTCAGGAAACAGCTTCTGAAGATAATCTGGTAGAGGGTTACTCGAGAAGGTATGGAGTGTGTCAGAGTGTAGTTAAAGCTGTGTAATTGTGTGATGTGGTGAAGAGAGAGCATATTCTATACCGTTATGACCCGTGTTATATTCCAGCAACGCCTCCTCCTTCTGTATTTCATCACATTAGTCTCTATACACCTCAGTCTCCCCCTCTGTAATATGGAAATAACAATAGTAATACCCGGTACAGGTGAGAATAAAAGCAATATGCATAGAGTCCTTAAAATAGTGCAAAACAAATCCTTTAAATTGTCAGCTGTTAATATTCTAAAATTTAGCACTGCAAGTCGTCCTGTTATTTTTTTTTTCCAAACTAAGTACATATTTCCCAGACTAGCACTGAAGTCCTTCCATGAGATTAATCCACTCCAGTGTTCTTTCCTGGAGAATCCCAGGGATGGGGAAGCCTGGTGGGCTGTCATCTATGGGGTCTCACAGAGTCAGACACGACTGAAGCGACTTAGCAGCAGCAGCAGCAGCAACAGCATGAGGTTAATCCAGTCTAATCTTTTACACGTGTTCATTATAAATAGGTCTTTACTAATGTTTGTTAGCTTTTTTACTATTACATGCTTGAATTACCACCATAGCATCAAAATAGAGTTTAGAATTGAAACTGCTATAGGAAGTTGCTGACTAGCAGATAATTTTTCTAAATTATCACCATGTTATCCATACATTTGGAAACACGGTTAATAATACTAATATTTAACATATACACACTACTATATAAAAAATAGGTAATCAACAAGGACCTACTGTATTACACAGAGACCTCTACTCAATATTATATAATAACATATATGGGATGAGAATCTGATTAAAAAAAACCAGATATATGTATATGTATAACTGAATCACTTTGCTGTACACCTGAAACTAACATAACATTGTAAATCAACTATATTCAATGTAAAATTTTTAAAATTTTATAGAAACCAGAAAAAATGCTAATCAAGTCACAAATTTTTATGAAAAAATTTAATATGATGAAAGAGATACATATGCTTTCTTGTTGAATCAAATCCATACAACGGTCTTGCTTAACTCACACTCTTCATCTTTCATGATACATAAACAGTAAAAACAGATGCTCTCAGACCTTGGCTACCCCTGTGGAATCATTTCCAATTACAGTGGCAGGGGTGGCAAAAGGTTATCTTATAAAGATGGATGAAACTGTGCAAAGCCATCTTAGTCAATGAGAAAGATAAGGTCATGCATTGACCTCAGACGCTTTGTCATCACGTTAAATATATTTTTGTTGCTGGTTATAAATGCATAGAGAAGTGAAAAAAATAGTGAAAATAATATTTACTTAGTCCCTTACATTTAAAATAATAGAATACTGAGAGCTAGAGTACTTTATTCTTAGTAAAAAAAACATTTTTTTTTAATTTTAACTTGATTGGAGTATAGTTGATTTACAATGTTATGTGAGTTTCCAGTTTACAGCAAAGTGATTCAGTTATACATATACATATATTCATTCTTTTTCAGCTTCTTTTCCCATGGAGATTATCATAGAATATTGAGTAGAGTTTCCTGTGCTCTAAAGTAGATCCTTGTTGATGATCTATTTTATTCTCAGCAAAATCTTATAAAGATTAGGTGAATGCTCTTGCTTCCTTCTCATGATACACTTTACATTTTGAGAAAGTTTTCTTTGGATCATTTAAGTATTTTAAATATTTCATTTCATGACTTTATTCTGGCTTGTTCATTTTACATCTTTTACTATTCTTTTAGTGATGGCCCCACAGATTAAAATATACATCTTTGATTTCTTATAGTCTAATAAAATTTGTTTATCTTATGATTTTCCAGATAAATACAATGGTTTCAGAATATTTTAACTTCATTAATCACCTCAGAAGTAAAAAGAAAATTCTTCCAATTATATCTATATATAGGCTAGTGTTCAATGGAGCAGTAGCAAGCTTATCAGGAAATAAGGTCACATGACTGGAAAAAAGGAGAAAAACAGACTATTTGACAGAAGCCATAAGAGGTTTAGATATCAGAATATTCAGGCAAAGTTCTTGAAATATGTATGGTTTATGTATGCCAGAAATTAGATGACATAACAAGGAACTACATCAGAGAACTATATAGTATAAAAAATATCAAATGGAAATTTTAAATTTGAATAATGCAATAAATAAAACTTGGAGCTGACTAGATGGGTCTAACAGCATTTTAAAATAGGAAGACAAATTCATGAAGTGGAAGATCAGTTCCAACTTGATATTATTCCAATAATATAATTTGGTTTACCATTTAAAAATCTAATACTGCAAGTTGCCACATTGGTAGAATAAGGGGGAAATTTTTTACACTTCAATACCTCAAAAAATGTATCTAGATATCCAATTTTGGATTAAAAAACTTTAGTAAATTAAGAATAGAAGGCAATATGTTCAACATAATTTAAAGAAAAGACATACTTGGGAAATAAAATTACAACAGGATAATTCAATTGTACTTGGCTATCATTTGGCAGAAATCTTAAACTTGGGCTGAAACCCAAGCCTGCTCTCTTTACCCTCTGTGCCTATCATTAAAGCTTAATTAGCGTGAGTTGTTTCTGCTTAATTCCAAATACTCCATCTGGTGGCTACCTGAAGATAGACGATAGGGAGAAAAGAAAACTTACTAAATCCAAACAAAAGATGTACTTATGAACTCGGAAAACATACTTTTCTTAAAGTATATGTAAATTTCAAAAATTTTAAGTGAAGTAGTGCTTGGTTTGACTACAATCAATTTTAAAACTTTCTGTGTAAGGAGCTCATCAAACGCCTCCATACCAACGCTGAAACCAAGCACCACACAAGGACCAACAAGTTCCAGGGCAAGACATACCAAGCAAATTCTCCAGCAACAAAGGAACACAGCCCTGAGCTTCAAGATACAGGCTGCCCAAAGTCACCCCAAAACCATAGACATCTCATAACTCATTACTGGACATTTCATTGCACTCCAGAGAGAAGAAATACAGCTCCACCCACCAGAACACCGACGCAAGCTTCCCTAATCAGGAAACCTTGACAAGCCACCTGTACAAACCCACACACAGTGAGGAAACGCCACAATAAAGAGAACTCCACAAACTGCCAGAATACCGA
>NW_011495041.1:6496553-6496935 GCF_000754665.1 Bison bison bison
GATAAATAGCCCGGAGACAAGGATTGAGAAGATGCAAGAAAGGTTTAACAAGGACCTAGAAGAAATAAAAAAGAGTCAACATATAATGAATAATGCAATAAATGAAATTAAAAAACTCTGAAGGCAACAAAGAGTAGAATAACAGAGGCAGAAGATAGGATTAGTGAATTAGAAGATAGAATGGTAGAAATAAATGAATCAGAGAGGATAAAAAAAAAAGGAATTAAAAGAAATGAGGACAATCTCAGAGACCTCCAGGACAATATTAAACGCTACAACATTCGAGTCATAGGGGTTCCAGAAAAAGAAGACAAAAAGAAAGACCATGAGAAAATACTTGAAGAGATAATAGTTGAAAACTTCCCTAAAATGGGGAAGGAAA
>NW_011495041.1:6497035-6497647 GCF_000754665.1 Bison bison bison
ATATTAATCAAATTAACAAAGATCAAACACAAAGAACAAATATTAAAAGCAGCAAGGGAAAAACAACAAATAACACACAAGGGAATTCCCATAAGGATAACAGCTGATCTTTCAATAGAAACTCTTCAAGCCAGGAGGGAATGGCAAGACATATTTAAAATGATGAAAGAAAATAACCTACAGCCCAGATTATTGTACCCAGCAAGGATCTCATTCAAGTATGAAGGAGAAATCAAAAGCTTTTCAGACAAGCAAAAGCTGAGAGAATTCTGCACCACCAAACCAGCTCTCCAACAAATACTAAAGGATATTCTCTAGACAGGATACACAAAAACGGTGTATAAATTCGAACCCAAAACAATAAAGTAAATGGCAACAGGATCATACTTATCAGTAATTACCCTAAACATAAATGGGTTGAATGCCCCAACCAAAAGACAAAGACTGGCTGAATGGATACAAAAACAAGACCCCTACATATGTTGTCTACAAGAGACCCACCTCAAACAGGGGACACATATAGACTGAAAGTGAAGGGCTAGAAAAAGATTTTCCATGCAAATAGGGACCAAAAGAAAGCAGGAGTAGCAATACTCATATCAGATAAAATTG
>NW_011495041.1:6498881-6500167 GCF_000754665.1 Bison bison bison
ACCAAAAATTTAGAGAAGAGCTAACACCTATCCTGCTCAAACTCTTCCAGAAAATTGCAGAGGAAGATAAACTTCCAAACTCATTCTATGAGGCCACCATCACCCTAATACCAAAATCTGACAAAGATCCCACAAAAAAAGAAAACTACAGGCCAATATCACTGATGAACATAGATGCAAAAATCCTTAATGAAATTCTAGCAATCAGAATCCAACAACACATTAAAAAGATCATACACCATGACCAAGTGGGCTTTATCCCAGGGATGTGAGGATTCTTCAATATCTGCAAATCAATCAATGTAATATACCACATTAACAAATTGAAAAATAAAAACCATATGATTATCTCAACAGATGCAGAGAAAGCCTTTGACAAAATTCAACACTCATTTATGATAAAAACTCTCCAGAAAGCAGGAATAGAAGGAACATACCTCAACATAATAAAAGCTATATATGACAAACCCACAGCAAACATTATCCTCAATGGTGAAAAATTGAAAGCATTTCCTCTAAAGTCAGGAACAAGACAAGGGTGCCCACTTTCACCATTACTATTCAACATAGTTTTGGAAGTTTTGGCTACAGCAATCGGAGCAGAAAAATAAAAGGAATCCAAATTGGAAAAGAAGAAGTAAAACTCTCACTATTTGCAGATGACATGATCCTCTACATAGAAAACCCTAAAGACTCCACCAGAAAATTACGATAACTAATCAATGACTATAGTAAAGTTGCAGGATATAAAATCAACACACAGAAATCCCTTGCATTCCTATACACTAATACTGAGAAAACAGAAAGAGAAATTAAGGAAACAATTCCATTCACCATTGCAACGGAAAGAATAAAATACTTAGGAATATACCTACCTAGAGAAACTAAAGACCTATATATAGAAAACTATAAAACACTGGTGAAAGAAATCAAAGAGGACACTAATAGATGGAGAAATATACCATGTTGATGGATCGGAAGAATCAATATAGTGAAAATGAGTATACTACCCAAAGCAATTTATAGATTCAATGCAATCCCTATCAAGCTACCAACAGTATTCTTCACAGAGCTAGAACAAATAATTTCACAATTTGTATGGAAATACAAAAAACCTTGAATAGCCAAAGCGATCTTGAGAAAGAAGAACGGAACTGGAGGAATCAACCTACCTGACTTCAGGCTCTACTACAAAGCCACAGTTATCAAGACAGTATGGTACTGGCACAAAGACAGAAATATAGATCAATGGAACAAAATAGAAAGCCCAGAGATAAATCCACGCA
>NW_011495041.1:6500267-6503656 GCF_000754665.1 Bison bison bison
TGACAAAGGAGGCAAGAATATACAATGGATTAAAGACAATCTCTTTAACAAGTGGTGCTGGGAAATCTGGTCAACCACTTGTAAAAGAATGAAACTAGAACACTTTCTAACACCATACACAAAAATAAACTCAAAATGGATTAAAGATCTAAACGTAAGACCAGAAACTATAAAACTCCTAGAGGAGAACATAGGCAAAACACTCTCTGACATACATCACAGCAGGATCCTCTATGACCCACCTCCCAGAATATTGGAAATCAAAGCAAAAATAAACAAATGGGACCTAATTAACCTTAAAAGCTTCTGCACATCAAAGGAAACTATTAGCAAGGTGAAAAGGCAGCCTTTACAATGGGAGAAAATAATAGCAAATGAAGCAACCGACAAACAACTAATCTCTAAAATATACAAGCAACTCCTACAGCTCAACTCCAGAAAAATAAATGACCCAATCAAAAAATGGGCCAAAGAACTAAATAGACATTTCTCCAAAGAAGACATACAGATGGCTAACAAACACATGAAAAGATGCTCAACATCACTCATTATCAGAGAAATGCAAATCAAAACCACTATGAGGTACCATTTCACACCAGTCAGAATGGCTGTGATCCAAAAGTCTACAAGCAATAAATGCTGGAGAGGGTGTGGAGAAAAGGGAACCTTCTTACACTGTTGGTGGGAATGCAAACTAGTACAGCCACTATGGAGAACAGTGTGGAGATTCCTTAAAAAACTGGAAATAGAACTGCCTTATGATCCAGCAATCCCACTGCTGGGCATACACACTGAGGAAACCAGAAGGGAAAGAGACACGTGTACCCCACTGTTCATCACAGCACTGTTTATAATAGCCAGGACATGGAAGCAACCTAGATGTCCATCAGCAGATGAATGGATAAGAAAGCTGTGGTACATATACACAATGGAGTATTACTCAGCCATTAAAAAGAATACATTTGCATCAGTTCTAATGAGGTGGATGAAACTGGAGCCTATTATATAGAGTGAAGTAAGCCAGAAGGAAAAACACCAATACAGTATACGAACACATATATATGGAATTTAGAAAGATGCTAACAATAACCCTGTGTACGAGACAGCAAAAGAGACAGTGATGTATAGATCAGTCTTATGGACTCTATGGGAGAGGGAGAGGGTGGGAAGATTTGGGAAAATGGCATTGAAACATGTAAAATATCATGTGTGTAACGAGATGCCAGTCCAGGTTCGATGCACGATACTGGATGCTTGGGGCTAGTGCACTGGGACGACCCAGAGGGATGGTATGGGGAGGGAGGAGGGAGGAGGGTTCAGGATGGGGAACACATGTATACCTGTGGCAGATTCATTTTGATGTTTGGCAAAACTAATACAATTATGTAAAGTTTAAAAATAAAATTAAATTAAAAATAAAAAAATAAAACTTTCTGTGTAAACAAAGGAATTAAGAGCAAAATTTGTTGGAGTTTTGATATGTAGGTATTTTCAAAGAATACCTACAAATAAATGAGGAAAACTCAACCAATTAAATGAGAAAATTGGCTGAGAGCAGTAATAAATATTTCAAAGATGAAAAAATAAAACATGAAGGGAAAATAAATACTTATTAATCAAGATAAATCAAATAGAAACAATGCAATATTCCTCACTCATCATTCTTGCAAAAACCAACAAGTCTGACATCATCAATTATTAATGAGGATATAAAGGAATGCATACTCTTCACATACAGGTAATGAAATAATAAAATGGGTCAGCCACCTTATTTTGATCTTACATAACAATGAAAAATGCATAGTCCTACTCCTTGGACAAATTTCACAGGCTTTCTCTTTGTTTTCTATTTGTAAAACAGGAATAATACTGGCATCTATTGTAATGATATTAGGATAAAATGAGTAATCACATGCAAAGAACTTGAAATATGATGTTATTACTACATGATTATCCAAAATAATAATTAATATCATTATTATAAACTGGGGAGACTAGTACATATGCACATGAAGACATTTACAAGTAAACAGTGCAGCCGTTGTCCACAAACAATTGAGTATAACCTAATTACCCATCATTAGGATAGTAGTACAAATAAACTATAGTCTATTTAAAATTCCTAGATTAATTCAACGAAAAGTAAATAATTAATACATATCTAAACACTATTAACACAAATAGTACTTTGAGGCTTAATTGGAATAACTTGTTTTTACTGGTCAAATGGTAGGGAAGCCCATGTTTAGTATGACATAATGGCAAAAACGGAGAAGGCGATGGCACCCCACTCCAGTACTCTTGCCTGGAAAACCCCATGGACGGAGGAGCCTGGTGGGCTGCAGTCCATGGGGTCGCTGAGGGTCAGACACGACTGAGCGACTTCACTTTCACTTTTCAGTTTCATGCATTGGAGAAGGAAATGGCAACCCACTCCAGTGATCTTGCCTAGAGAATCCCAGGGACGGCGGAGCCTGGTGGGCTGCCGTCTATGGGGTCGCACAGAATCGGACACGACTGAAGTGACTTAGCAGCAGCAGCAGCAGCAGCAGCAATGACAAAAACCAGAAGAGTAAGGAGACAGATTTTATTCAGGTTACTGAAGATGGCAGAACACCTCAGATGCTAAGGAAAGAGTGTCTGACAGGGTGATTTTGAGGAGTGGACAATTTTCAGATGGAATGCTTTGAAAGTGATGAAAGTGAAGTCACTCAGTCGTGTCCAACTTTGCAAACCCATGGACTGTAGCCTGCCAGACTCCTCCGTCCATGGGATTCTTCAGGCAGGAATACTGGAGTGGGTTCCCATTTCCTTCTCCAGGGGATCTTCCCAACACAGGGATCGAACTCAGTTCTCCTACACTGCAGGCAGAAGCTTTACCATCTGAGCCACCAGGGAATGCTTTTCCACTGGGGTTTTCTTGCAAGTAGGAGACATCTCAGTCAGCTGAACAGGAAATGTTTTCTCTACGTTTAGCTAGTTTAAGGGGACAGACAATTTTGAATTTGTCTAATAGCCATCAGGCAGGCTTCCCTCCTAACTCAGTCGGTAAAGAATCTGCCTGCAATGCAGGAGACCCAGGTTCAATCCCTGGGTCAGAAAGAGAAGGAAATGGCAACCCACTCCAGTATCCTTGACTGGAGAATCCCATGGTGAGAGGAGCCTGGCAGGCCGCAGTTCATGGGGTCACAAGAGTCTGGACACGACTTAGGGACTAAACCACCATCAATAATCATTAGGCAAAGAATGAGATGATGTTGTGAAAGTGCTGCACTCAATACGCCAGCAAATTTGGAAAACTCAGCAGTGGCCACAGGACTGGAAAAGGTCAGTTTTCATTCCAATCCCAAAGAAAGGCAATGCCAAAGAATGCTCAAACTACCACACAA
>NW_011495041.1:6504286-6518193 GCF_000754665.1 Bison bison bison
TGCAAGGAGATCCAACCAGTCCATTCTGAAGGAGATCAGCCCTGGGATATTTTTGGAAGGAATGATGCTAAAGCTGAAACTCCAGTACTTTGGCCACCTCATGCAAAGAGTTGACTCATTGGAAAAGACTCTGATGCTGGGAGGGATTGGGGGCAGGAGGAGAAGGGGACGACAGAGGATGAGATGGCTGGATGGCATCACTGACTCGATGGACGTGAGTCTGAGTGAACTCCGGGAGTTGGTGATGGACAGGGAGGCCTGGCATGCTGCAATTCATGGGGTCGCAAAGAGTTGGACACGACTGAGCGACTGAACTGAACTGAAAGAATGAGAAATTGGATGGTGCAAAGCAGGTGCAGGAAAAGGGGTAGGTCTGTGTCTGCCCTTGTCAATATCATTTAAAAAATCTTTTTAAGGATTCAGATCATACCATAAAGTGTGTATACACACACACACACACACACACACACACACACACACCCCACTTGTATTGACATGTGAAACTGGAAAGGAAAAGCTGATGAGTTTACACAAAACTTATGACAAGGAATAACTCTGGGGCAAGAAAGGGAATGTTTCTTGTATTAGATATCACAGGAGACTTCAGCTTTTGTATTTATTTTCTTTAAGAATTAACAAAATATTCATAACAAAAGCTTACCTTTTTTTCTGACCATTGAAAATAACTATGAATGTCACTATACTATTATTTTCAAGAGATGAAGGAAAATAAAATAAGTGGAAATAAAAGAAAGAGATATGAAAGTTAAGACAAAACAAGAGAGATGAGAAAAAGATGAGCTGGAGAATGTCAAAATTGCTGAAGTGTTACATAAAAGAGGCCTGGACTCTCTTTGCTTTGGTGTCACAAAGAACCCTAAGATCTTTTGTGAAAGAAAAGGTGACGGGAGTCAGAGTGAACTGCATCAGGGGAAAGAGGAGAATGTGAGGAAATGGAGGAGACACAGCAGGGAGGATCTAAGGGAAAAAAAAGAACAAAGAGAAAGGCAGGTTTTTAAAAAATATGTGGATTCAAGGAACATTTCTTGTTTTGACTTTTGTCTTATTTTCATGATAGGAAATAATAGAGCAGTATTTCTCACCTTTGATCACCTGTTAGAACCAGCTGGTGATTTTTAATATGCTCATGCCTTCTCTGAGTCTGATCCAGCTGCCAGGACAAAATATTCGAGACTGGATGGCTTACACAACAGATACTTAATTTCTTACAATTCTAGAGGCTGGGAAGTCCAAGATCAAGGCCCTAGTCCTTTTGATTCCAGCTGAGAACTGCCTTCCTGGCTTGCACACAGGCTGCCTTCTTGCTGTCCTCACGTGACGGAGAGAGGACTCTGGCACCTTCTCTTCTCCTTCTAAGGGAACAAGCCCTATCAGATTAGGGTCACACCATGATGGCCTCATTTAACCTTCCTCACCTCCTCAAAGGCCCTAGCTCTGAATACAGTCATGTCAGGGCTCAGGGTTTCAATATACAAATTTGGGGAGGTACACAGATAAATTAGTCTGAATAGTATCACTGACTCAATAAGCCTGAATTTGAGCAAACTCTGGGAAATAAGGAAGGACAGGGAAGCCTGGCATGCTGCAGTCTTTGGGGTCACAAAGAGTTGGACAGGACTTAGCAACTGAAGAACAGCAACATACCCTGATCACAAGAAAGATCAATTAAATTGGAGCCAGAAATCATCACAAGAACTCTTCCTTTTTGCTCTAATGTACACTCGTCACTCACATAATGCCTGGCTTGCCTTTTTCTTGTTGTAAGGACGGGAGAAAAGACCATTCTTTGTTGGGCATTTGGATGAATTCTTAACATCTTGATAATACAAACAAGTCTGTGCCCTGGTTTTCTTAGAAATGAATAGTATATTTAATTTGTGAGACTTGGAAAAGAGGATCTAAATGATTTGTAACAACTTGGCATGGTGACCGAAACTTTAACGCCACACACGATGCTTTTAATGAAAAATTGTTTCAAGAAAGTCCATGTCCAATCGGTTTGTTATAAAAGCCAGGGAAACATAGGTTCAATGCCTGGACCTGAGCAATTTCTCTGTACCTTAGTTTGTAAACGTTTCTAAAGGGTCAGCCTTTAATGTTTATATGATAGAATATGTTCATTTACTTGGCTTGGGCTTTTTCTTTTTTCCTTTGAGTGTACATTATGTTCCAAGTGCTATTTAGGCACTTAGAATATTTAAAACAGGCAAAAGTCCCTGCCATCATGGAGTTGCAGTCTCATGAGAAGATAGAGGAAAATAAAACCAAACAAAATAAGTATATGATATGCCAGGAGCAGGCTGGAAGATCGAAGGAGGGGAAAATGTAGGGAGTGGAAATTTGGGAATGGGATTTTACTTAGCATGACCAAGAAAGTGTTTTTAGAAAAACATTTTATTGACAAATAAGTTGAATTACAATGTTGTGTTAATTACTGCTGTATAACAAAGTGACCCAGTTATACATACATATGCATGCTTTTTCATATTCTTTCCATTATGGTTTATCACAGGATAAACAGTAGGTGCTATACCGTAGGACCCTGTTTATCCATTCTACCTGTAATCATCTTCGTCTGCTAATCCTCAACTCCCACCCTACCCTCTCCCATGCTCTTCCCCTTGGCAATCACAAGCCTATTCTCCAAGTCCCTGATTTTATTTCTGTTTCATAGATAGGCTCATTTGTGTTATATTTTAGATTCCACATATAAGTGATACCATATGATATTTAGCTTTGTCTTTTTTACTTACTTCACTTAGTATGGTAACTTCTAGTTGAATCCATGTTGCTCCAAATAGCATTATTTTGTTCATTTTTCTGGCTGAGTAGTATCCCATTGTATATACATACTACATCTTCTTTAGCCATTCATCTTTCAATGGACATTTAGGCTGTTTCCATGTCTCAACATTGCTAATTATTAGAGAAATGCAGATAAAAACTACAAGGTACCACACCGGTCAGAATGGCCATCATTAGAAATTCTGCAAATAGCTAATGCTAGAGAGGGTGTGGAGGAAAGGGAACCTTCCTACACTGTTTGAGGGAATGTAAGTTGGTACAGTCACTATGGAAAACAAATTGGAAGTTCCTCAGAAAACTAAAAAGAGTATTACCAAATGATCCAGCAGTCCCACTCCTGGGCACGTTATCTGGACAAAACTAGAATTCAACAAGGTACATTCATCCCTATTTTCACAAGAAAGGGCTTTTTAAAAAGATGACATTGGAGTAAAGGCCTAGAGAAGGTGAGGGATTCAACCATGCATATCACCGGGAAAATGTATTTCTGAGCAAAAGCAAGAGCAGGTTCAGGAACTCTAAGGCAGGAATGTCCCAGAATGTTAGAGAAGCCAGGAAAGCAATACTGCTGGAGCTGAGTGCAGAAGGAGGAAAACTAAGAGCAAAGGAAGGGTGAGGGAAGACAGGAAACCAGTTGTGTCTGCAGATTCCCTGGGGTCTCACAGACCGTTTTAATATTGTGAGGACTGTAGTTGTAAAGTTAGTCTGAAATCCACTGGAGGGTTTTGATCAAAGAACTGACACAAAATAGCTTCTTTTTCAATCAAACCATTCATCTGACAGCCTGATAGCAAACAAAGAGTTGAGAGAACATAAAAAAGCAAAAAAAAGAACCTGTTCTCATTTTCTGATAACTACCTAGCACCACATCTTGAAGAGATGTTCAAACCATTTCTTTTACATTCTCCTAATTCTTTGCTTGGACAGCAAGGAGATCAAGCCAGTCAATCTTAAGGGAAATCAACCCTGAATACTCACTGGAAGGACTGATGCTGAAGCTGAAGCTCCAGTAGTTTGGTCATCTGAAGTGAACAGTTGACTCACTGGGAAAGTCCCTGATGCTGGGAAAGATGGAGGGCAGAAGGAGAAGGAGGGGTCAGAAGATGAGAAGACTGGGTGACATCACTGATGCAATGGACATGAACTTGGGCAAATTTGGGGAGATGGTGAGGACCAGGGAGGCCTGGCATGCTTCAGTCCATGGGGTGGCAGAGTCAGAGACAACTGGGCAACTGAACAACAACAAGAAGGCCTTTGTGTCCTATCAAAGGCCTTCATAGCCATGACAAATGGTGAAAGGAGTAAACACTTGAGCTGATAGCAGTTGACGGTAATCAAAGATGCAGGAAAATGAAGGAGTGCATACAAGACGCAGATGCTAGCCACCTGCAGTCGTGCCCAGAGTCCCAGGAGCTGAGTGATGCCTAGGACTGGGGTTAAAGGTCAGCAAAGGAGAAGCGGGGACAGTTGAAGGAGATGGCCAGTATCCCAAAAGGAAAAAATAATAAACTCGGTGGTTTGCTAAGATTCAAGACTGACAACAACTATCTTATTTTGATTCTAGTGCAATAGCTTAGAATCACCTGGGTGCTTTTATACAACTTTTTTGTTTTTCTTCCCTGCTACTTAAGACAGAGTTGCCTCGCTATTTAGTGGAAAGTTCTTTAACTTGTTTGCTTGACTAATATATAATTTTTATTATTCCCTGGCCCACTTCCCCAGCCTTTTTGTATAAATACTTCCTTCAGACACATTAAAATGTGACCTCCTTTTTGGTTAACTATGCTTCTCATGTGTATCATAGCCCAAACTGTTTAGGAATTCCAGAATGATGTATTTTATTCTGACTGAATGTAACTTTAATTTTCTATGGTGATCAATAAAAACAATATAAATTCCTCTAGGAAATGTGTCCCTGGGAGAGGATAGAAACATAAGCGAAACATGAAATTGACGAGCAATGAGAATCCAATAAACATTTGCACATTGACTTGAGAGCACTTTGCAGCTTGTTGCTGCATTTTTCTAAATTAGGATTTGATATAGTGAGGCTTTATGAGATACTTTCTCCTGTAAGAGCATCATTAAAGGTATTCACTCTACATCTGAAGTCTTAGATTATGGAGAATCATCATCTCTCTGTCAAAGCGAGTGTTAACTAATTGGTAACAGGGGAATAGACAGTGTGAAAAAATACACAAGGTATTAGAGGTAATTTATTTTTTGAAAGCAGTTGTTGACAGTTTGACATTACGTTCAGTTAACACTTCTGGCGACTTTTAAAATCCTTCTCCCTCCCAGTCAGGACAAAGGTTCTCTGCTTTCACAAGACTTATGAACAGACATTTCTTTCTTTTTCTTTTTTTTCTTTCCATGCATTTGAATTGAAATCACAAACCACCACTTGCTGTCTTTGCCAGATGCTATATCAACATTTTTAACAGCTGCAGTGTCCTCTAGATACAAATTTAAAATTTCAACCTTTCAAAATGACAATTATTTTCAATATTTCAAATTTCTCTTTGGTTAGAAGGAAGATCCCAGAGTAGAGTTAAAAATCTATCCTTAATAAATTCTGGAAAAGGAGGAAAGCTTAAGCACTTGGCAGTAAGGACTATAAATGAAGGTTGTGTTTCTTGTTATAGAAAAGAGTCTCCCTTTTTCAAGCATCACACATTTTAATATAATGTCAGCAGTTCCTCTGCTGGGTGATGAAAATCTTTTCTGATAATAATATTTTTGTAACTGAATTCTGATTCTTAGGTTGAAAAACAGCTGGAACTCTACTTCACTGAAATATTTCAGATGTTAGAAAACAGTGCCCAATGCTTCTGCTTCCCCTCCTCCCATGAAAACAACACCTTACCCACGTGGTGTCTAAAACTTAAAAGGACTTAAGAATGGCAAATCATTATTTCTCATAATTAGGGATAAAAATATTCACTGGCCAGGTTTTAAATTAGAAGTGAGTCTGATTACTTCCTTGCAGCAAGAAACTCACAGGTAATGAAGAAAGGATCCTGAGATAGAGGGTAGAGCACTGCAGAGGCATTGAACGAGAAATCAAGCAGAGGAAATAAGAGTTGAGATAAGTGACATGATACAGAGCATCAGAGGAGATTATGCCATATTTTCTCATGTTGTGAGACAGGCTTCTTACCTCATCTGCCCTCAACAGGCACCATATTTCATTGCACATACCAGCTTCAATTAACGTGGAACATAGACAGATGTATGTATAAAAATATTTGCATATAGACTGGATAGACAGCAGGGTGCCCTGCACAACTCAGGGAACTACATTTACTATCCTGCAGTAAACCATAATGTGGTTTAGTCACTAAGTCATGTCCAACTGTTGCAAGCCCATGGACTGTAGCCCACCAGCTTCCTCTGTCCACACGATTTCCCAGGCAAGAATACTGGAGTGCGTTGCCATTTCCTTCTCCAAGGAATCTTCCCAACCCTGGGACTGAACTCGTGTCTCCTGCATTACAGGTGGTTTTCTAAATTGTAGGTAGACTCTTTACTGCTGAGGCACCACGGAAACCCAAACCACAATGGAAAAGAATACTAAAAAGGCATGACCGAAACACTTTCCTATACAGCAGAAATTAACACAATATTGTGAATCAACTATACTTCAATAAAATAAAATGTATAGGAACATAATGTGTTCTTTAAAATGTAATAGACATAATTTAAAATCACAAATTTACCTCAGCAACAGTAGTTACTTATATAAAATTATGTAAGATACAGATTTAATTGTGATCTGGAAATGTTGGATTCAATTTATCACCACTAAATCATTGTGGGAAATCATAGGGCTAAAGTGTGTTTATCTTCCCTACAGCTGGTCATGCCCTTTGTATGATTTTGTGACATCAATAAATACATTTTTCAAGAGGCCAGGCAACAACGAATTTCTTGCATCGGAGCATAAAAACCAGGTAAACATCAACTAACCCTGCAGATCTCAGAGGTTAAAGTGTCTGCCTGAAATGCGGGAGACCTGGGTTCTATCCCTGGGTCGGGAAGATCCCCTGGAGAAGGAAATGGCAACCCACTCCAGTATTCTTGCCTGGAGAATCCCATGGACGGAGGAGCCTGGTGGGCTACAGTCTACGGGGTCGCAAAGAGTCAGACACGACTGAGCGACTTCACTTTCAATGTACTTTCACTTTCAAACCCTGTAGAGTAAAAGTCTAGGTATTGTGGCCCATACTGGAAGCTGAATTCCTAAAAGACTTCATCCTAGCAGTAAGGAGGGGCTGAAAGAAAAATTGCAATTTCAGGAGTTGTAGTTTGCCTTTATGAAATATCAGTGACCCAGGCAACCTCTGATCTTGAAGAACAGGAGTCGAATGCTGCCAGCACTCACAAGCATGTGGGAAAAGTAAACCAAAGCACCATCTAGAACAGAATAGTATCCTAAGACTGATGTTATTCACATCTATTTTTTTTTTCTTAAAAACAGTGTCTGGTATATAAGTAAAAATGATCAGGAACAGGTAGACCCATGAAAAAATGAACAAGAACACTAGCCTCCTCCCCGCCAGCTACAACAACAAGAAAAACTAAAACCAAACTTGAAAAATTCATCAGTTTAAAAGAAATTCTAAAAGGAGTGTGGCCAATTTGGGGGGAAAAAATTAGAAATTCAAGAAGAGAAAAATATAATAATAAGTTTAATAAATAAATGGATGAGTTTAACAGATTAAAAATCACTGAAGAGAGAGGTACAACATTTGAAGGCAAGTCAGAGAAATTATGCAAGATTTCTGGCAGAAAAGGAAAAGATGGGGAGAACAGAGATCATTTGGAATAATTAGCATGTATTTAAATGGATTTCCATGAAAAGGGTAGCAAAAATGAGATGGAAACAATATAGAAGTCTTAAAATTATAGATTAAAAACTGTTAGTTCTCAGATGCAAGAATTTGAATATATTCAATGAAGGATACTATAAATAAATTTATAACTTATGAAATTTCAGAAATTCTAATACAAAAAAAAAAATCTTTAAAATGAGCCCTCAAAACCCAGAATTATTTTCAGAGAATGAGAATAGAAAGTTGTATCAAGGGCAATAATGAAAATCAAAAGTTTAACCTATACTTGATGACAAATTTACCCCAATTCATAGAGTAAACCAAGAACATTTTATTTCTTGCTCACATTTCCTTAAGTTAGGACTGGATGTATTTTCTCCATATCGTATGCATACCACCTGGAATGTGGAACCAAAGAAGGAGAAGCAGAAGGATTCAGAAAGATGGTTTTAAGAACTGTGTCATAAAATGTCTTCCTTCATTTCTATTAATAGTTGTATCACATTGGCCAGAACCCAGGAACTTGGTCCATAACCTAATTAAGAAGGAGTCTGAAAATGGGAAAAAGACATTATTTGGTGATCCCTAACTCTATCTCTAGACATCAAATACATTTTTATTCATGTCCCATAAAGAGAATGCAATTAACTTCTTGGAAAGAGATACTACAGAGTCACTTGCAGTCACTGAGTTCTGCTCAGAGTCCAGGATCTAAAAACAGTGTGTAGTCCTGTCTTCAGAAAGTGAATGATTGAATAAAATAGCAGTTACTTGTCCGTAGCGTTGTTGGAATCCTGCAGCTAGTACATGGACCTTTTCCTGCAATGGAGGGTTAGGGGAACTGCTAATATTATTTCCCTATTCCTGCCCATTTTTTATTTTGTATAGTTTCTTCTGCCTTATGTCAGTTAATACTCATCGTTCATGATTTTATACCACATTTGAGGACATTTGCAATTAGGCCCTTTTGAGGAAGCTGTACATTTTAGCCATCTTCTGCCAGGTGGAAAGATAAGTTCATAAAAGTTGTGTAAGAGGAAAACTTCAGAGCCTTTTTAGAAATCTATGCTTATTGTTTGGCAATTCTCTCAAAATATAAATTGACTTTGATTGTATATTTGGTTCTATGTGCTAGTAACAATATCCAAAGTGTTCCTGATCATATCTGGTTCATATGCCATTGCTTTTGCCTTTCTCCTGCTTTCTCCCCACCTGCTCCGTCTCTCTCTTTTCAATGCAGGCTATCCCCAAAATTTTACTCTGATCTTTTCCCTCAGTTATTTTATTCAACTGGGTAATTTCATTGGTTACAATATCCTAATTATGTTCTAACATTTTCCCTGAGTCACTTTATTCAACTCAGTAATTTTGCTCAGACTTTGTCATCCTTTTCAATATTACCTGTTTTGTTGTGGGATTCCTAATATTTTAAGGCCTCTATTACTAAGGTTCTTTCTATTCCTATTCATGTTTTGGCTTGTAATCTGGTGAAAAATTTTCTAAACTCCAATCCATCTTTCAGTACCATTATAAAGGCTGTGCTAACATTTAGTTTTATTTTATCTTCCCTGGATTTCAGTTTAGTCATACCATCAAAGTTTCTGCAAGGGGTAGTTTGTTTTTCCAGGTTTACCTTTTTTTCCTTAAAATTTTTATTGTAATAAAGTTGCTTCACAGCGCTGTGTTAGTTTCTACTGTTCAATTCAGTTCAGTTCAGTTCAGTCGCTCAGTCGTGTCTGACTCTTTGCGACCCCATGAATCGCAGCAGCCAGGCCCCGCTGTCCATCACCAACGCCCGGAGTTCGCTCAGACTCAAGTCCATCGAGTCAGTGATGCCATCCAGCCATCTCATCCTCTGTCGTCCCCTTCTCCACCTTCCCCCACCCCCCCGCCCGACCCCCTACCCCGCAGCATCAGAGTCTTTTCCAATGAGTCAACTCTTCCCACAAGGTTGCCAAAGTACTGGAGTTTCAGCTTCAGCATCAGTCCTTCCAAAAAACACCCAGGACTGATGTCCTTTAGAATGGACTGGTTGGATCTCCTTGCAGTCCGAGGGACTCTCAAGATTTTTCTCTAATACCACAGTTCAAAAGCCTCAATTCTTTGGCGCTCAGCTGTTTCTACTGTAGAGCAATATAAATCAGCCATCAATTCAGTTCAGTTCAGTCTCTCATTCATGTCCAACTCTATCCTTTTGGATTTCCTCCCCATTCAGGTCACCACAGTGCATTTAGAGTTCAACATGCTATAAAGTAGGTTATCATTATTTATCTATTTTTAGACATAGTATCAATATCAATATATATGTGTCAAACCCATTCTCCCAATTAATCCCACACCCCTGAAAGGGGTATTTTAATTGAAGTTTTTGCTACAGCATAACATGGAGCTTTAGAAAGTCAACAAATGACTACCAGGTGGTCTAGTCTCCTGCCTAGATAGAGAATATGCAATGTGTCTCTGGTAACTGCTTTAATTAGCTTGTCTTTCCTTCTTTACCCAAGATCACAGGGTGAACCAGTATCTCTAGCTTGGGCTTACTTTCCATGATTTAGTAACTTTCTGGAGAGGACAAACAGCTACAAACTTTCCATCCAAGTTTGCATGGAAAATTGTTTTCCAGTGAAATGATTTATACACGTGAAATCTCCATATCAAAACACTCAAAAGCAAGAAGCATCAATACCTCTGTATTAAGAATCATTCAAAATCCAGTGGTTAGATTACCAATTCCACATCTCCATTTTCAAACTGGTTACATATTTTAATTTCTTCACCAAGAAAAATGAATGTCTCTTGAGTCACTTTACACTTTAACCAAAATTCAGTTGATCAGGAGGGAGAATTATTAGGTTATAGACTGTAAGCAGAAACTATCCCTCTTTTCCCACAAGGAGAAAGATTATTTCCAAGTTCTCAGTGTAAAAATTGAGTCTCACCCCTAGGCATGCAGTGAACAATCGATAAATTCTAGCTGAATTTTTTAAAGAAAAGAAAGACACATTGCTTATTTAAAGCCCATGTATAAAACTAAGCCATCTGTACAGTTTTATTGTTCCCTGCAGTGAGAAAACCATCAGGGATCGCTAAAGAGATGGTTGTTTAAATATAAATATTGAAGGCCACAGCATCTAAATATTAATATGTGTGTGTGTATGTAAACTGATTAATACATATTTAATTTATGCTCAATAGTAAAGTAAAATGACCATCAGGACACAACTCACTGAACTGAAAATCAAGAATAAAGCTATAACATTCATTTCAGGGGCCAAATTCTATCTTAAATGTATCTAAATGGATAGTTATGCATTAAAATGTGGACTCTTCATGTCAGAGAAACAAAGTAAATTGCAAAGACCCCCTTAAACACCTATGTGGAAATAGGTTCAAGTTACTGATACATTTTTTAAACATCTCTGTTATGTTAGCACCCAAAATAATAAGGTTATCAACAATATTAATAAATATATAATCATTTAACTCAAAAAAGTAGACACCTTTTATTTAAAACTTTCATATTTATTTATGAATCCTCCAAAATGAGCAATAAGATAAAATTTACCTTTAAAAAGCATCTCTGAAAGCTTTAAATGTTATATTTACATTCTTAATAGAACTTAATAGAATCTGAGAAAAGCAATGCTGCTGCTGCTGCTGCTGCTGCTAAGTCACTTCAGTCATGTCCGACTCTGTGCGACCCCATAGATGGTAGCCCACCAGGCTTCCCCGTCCCTGGGATTCTGCAGGCAAGAACACTGGAGTGGGGTGCCATTGCCTTCTCCAATGCATGAAAGTGAAAACTGAAAGTGAAGTCGCTCAGTCGTGTCCGACTCTTAGCTACCCCATGGTCTGCAGCCCACCAGGCTCCTCTGTCCATGGGATTTTCCAGGCAAGAGTACTGGAGTAGGGTGCCATTGCCTTCTCCAAGAAAAGCAATACTGTTTATCAAAAATAACTTCTGGCATTTATGAAAGAAGAATGAATAAAATCAGTACAAATCAGTACAAACTGGTAGCTGAACTTGAATCAGGTGGTAACCCTTACACCTACTGAGATGAATGTGGAGGTTCTCCTTGGCTTTGTGTAGTGAGAACAGTCTGAGTGATGAACTTGAGTATATTATGGTACAAGTTTTTCCCCTTACAACTTCAATGCATGAAGAAACGCCAGCATTTAGTTGCCTGTGTTGGTAGTTCAGGTCTTCCCAGGTGGCTCAGTGGTAAAGAATCCACTGCCAATGCTGGAGATGGGGGTTCCATCCCTGGATGGGGAAGATCCCCTGGAGGAGGAAATGGCAACCCACTCCAGTACTCTTGCCTGGAAAATGCCATGGACAGAGGAGCCTGCTGGGCTGTGGTCCTTGGGATCGCAAAGAGTTAGACATGACTTAGCAACTGAGCACATCAGTAGTTCAGTTGGATTAGCCTATCACCATGCCAGAGGCATTTCCTGTACTAAATGAGAAGACATTAAAAGCAGAAACATGTTAGAAACTAGTTAGCCCAAATCCTTTCTTTTCAAAGAGGCCCAGTTAGATAAATTCACTAAATCTCATAATTTCATGACAGAACTGAGACAAGTCTGATAACAGCATTGCAATATCAACATATATATAGTTGAGTATTTGTATATCAGGTAACTATAGGGGAACTTCTTTCCTGAATCTCCTGCCAAAACTACATGGTTTTAAAACAGAAATAGATGTTATTGGAATATGTAATAATAATTCTGCAAAAATCTAAGGTGATCATTCTTATCATTACTTGATCAATAAAGCCAAGAAATACAAATGTAAGCAGTATTGAATTCCTAAAAGCATGACTTAGTTGCCCGTAATATCTATTCAAAAATTTCTATCTCAATATTATTGAGTTTTCAAGTGCCAATTCTCAGAGATATTCAATGAGTAAATAGAAAATTCATTATACAATTCAGTAAATGAAACCTTGGTCAGCTAAAGAGTTGTGGTAGGAAGCACACCATATCTCAGTGACTGAGTTAAGCCTCTTATTTTGCTTGAGACTTAGCCCATTAAACTGAAAAACAAATGACATTGGCACAGCTCTTAACATAAAATGTAAGAATGGGCATTGTATTGGATGTCAGCTCTACAAGCACAGTTCTACGATTTGTTGTATTAAAGCATGTTTCTTTGGCTAATTAATTATCTCAGTGAAACTGGAAATGGAATAATACATTTTTTCTTACCAGCCTCAAGAGAATATAGTATAGTTGACCCTTGAACAATGCAAGTATGAACTGCGCAAATCCACTTACATGCAGACTTTTTCTTTCCTGTAAATATTTCCTACAGCGCCACACAATCCCTCTTGTGAACTGAATCCATGGATGCAGAACTATGAATAGTAAGGGCCAACAGTAGAGTTACACTTGAGATTTTGCCTTTTGGAGAGATGCCCACCCCCACCAGCTGCCACCTTGTTCTAAGTTCCACTGTAGTACTTAATTTTAGCAACGAGACTGACTCCCAACAAAATTCAATATATGAGGATTTAGAACAAGGCATTACACATAAACAATCACTTTTTCTCTGCCAGAAGGGAATTAACTACATATAACTAAAAGAAAATGTAGCCTAAACACATAGGCATATGTGTTTCAGTAAGACAAATTATAATGCAAGTATATTACAGTAAGACAAATTATAAGGCAAGATATTACAGTTAGTCCAAACACTTTTTATTTCTTCCACATTCCACAAGTGAAGAGTGAGTTCTGTAGTAAGAAGGCTTACTGTAATTCACATAACCTGATCAATGACAATGAGAAATTTTACCATTCTACTTAAAAATTTTAAAATTAGAGTTAAGTTCAGTTCAGTCACTCAGTCGTGTCCGACTCTTTGTGACCCCATGAATCACAGCACACCAGTCCTCCCTGTCCATCACCAACTCCCGGAGTTCACCCAAACTCATGTGCATCGAGTTGGTGATGCCATCCAGCCATCTCATCCTCTGTGGTCCCTTTCTCCTCCTTCCCCCAATCCCCACCCCCCAGCATCAGGGTCTTTTCTAATGAGTCACCTCTTCACATGAAGTGGCCAGAGTACTGGAGATTCAGCTTCAGCATCAGTCCTTCCAATGATCACCCAGGACTGGTCTCCTTTATGATGGACTGGCTGGATCTCCTTGCAGTCCAAGGACTCGCAAGAGTCTTCTCCAACACTACAGTTCAAAAGCATCAATTCTTCGGCACTCAGCTTTCTTCACAGTCCAACTCTCA
>NW_011495041.1:6518293-6567885 GCF_000754665.1 Bison bison bison
ATATGCTATCTAGGTTGGTCATAACTTTCCTTCCAAGGAGTAAGCTTCTTTTAATTTCATGGCTGCAGTTACCATCTGCACTGATTTTGGAGCCCCAAAAAATAAAGTCTGACTGCCAGGGTCCAGCCCCAGCTGATCCAGGGTATTCAAAGGAGAGGCGGCGTAGGCGACCTATTTATTTAAATATTTATCAAAGATATAAAGAGTAATAGAATGAGGATAGCTCAGTGAGGAAATTCAATGGAGGAAAGCAGCTGAAATAAGGATAGCTCAGTAGGAAAATTCAGTGAAGCAAAGAGGGTGAATAAAATTCCAAAGCAGGGAATTTATGTCACCTACAAAGGCCGCAGGCGTCCTCCCATTCTCCCAAAGGAGAGGAGACACTAAGGCCTCCCCGATCAGATCTTAGAAGCCCAGGCAAAATTAGTAGGCTTGATGAGCTTCCCCGCCTCAGAGGAAAAATTCAGCCAGAAAGTGAAAGAAAGAACGACATGGGGAGACCAAATTTCGGTGAACAAAAAGGGGCGTATTTTATTTTCGAAAGTAGTTTTATACCTTAAGTTGTGCATAGAGGATAATGGGGGAAGGGGTGGAGTCATGCAAGGACAGCAGTTCCTGGTCCTAATCGAAGCCAGGCTTTCAAACTTACCATATGCAAAAGTTCAGGTGATTAACATCATCTTCTGGCCAGGAGGCCTGTTAACATTTTAAGAAACTTATTTTTCCCTAAAGGTGATTATTCTAAAGTCAGGCGCCAGCCTCCAAAAAAGCAATGAACAAAGCTGCATTCCTATAGGGCAAAGGTGAGGTGGGCTCAATCAAGAAAAGAATTAACTCAAGGGTCCAAGGTTACAAACATTGAGACTACTACTTACATTTCTATACACCCATTATATCAATCAATACACTGCCAAGGACACAGTAGGTAAGGGGTATGGAGACTTAGCAGCAAACATTGGCCCAATAAGTGAAAAACCCTTCACCAATACAATTTCTAATCAATCTTTTAACTACTGAAAGGAATCTGTGTTTATAAAGTTTAGAACATCTCCTGCCTCTCACAGTTGGGAGGCTCTGAACAATCACACGTGGCGGAAAAACCTATTCAGGCAGGCTAGAGGATTTCCAAAGGAGTTTGTAGGTTGAAACACTGTCACACCCAGGAATTATTAACTGGAGCTGTAAGCTAACTCTTTTTTCAGAGAGAGGTAATGGGGGACAGACCCCCGTAAAGTCAGAGGTGTAGGTGAGAGCACAAAGCAAAAAGTAGGCAGACTCTGGTTTTGGGAGTAGATGCTCGAGAATTTCTGGGGGGACGCCTGAGGCTTGATCCCGCCTTTGCGTATGCCAAGCCTCCTTCCTCATGACTTTTGTCATGGGCGGAGTTCCTCACGCTGGCTCCCGGCAGTGATAGAATTCCAGTTGAGCTATTCCAGATCCTGAAAGATGATGCTGTGGAAAGTGCTGCACTAAATATGCAATATGTACTCAATATGCAATATGCCAGCTCCCGGCATCTGACACTGTTTCCCTATCTATTTCCCACTAAATGATGGGACCAGATGCCATGATCTTCATTTTCTGAATGTTGAGTTTTAAGCCAACTTTTTCACTCTCCTCTTTCATCTTCATCAAGAGGCTTTTTAGTTCCTCCTCACTTTCTGCCATAAGGGTGATATCATCTACATATCTGAGATTATTGAAATTTCTCCCGGCAATCTTGATTCCAGCTTGTACTTCTTCCAGCCCAGCGTTTCTCATGATGTACTCTGCATAGAAGTTAAATAAGCAGGGTGACAATATGCAGCCTTGACATACTCCTTTTCCTATTTGAAACCAGTCTGTTGTTCCATGTCCAGTTCTAACTGTTGCTTCCTGACCTGCATATAGGTTTCTCAAGAGGCAGGTCAGGTGGTCTGGTATCCTCATCTCTTTCAGAATTTTCCACAGTTTATTACTACCCAGAATTATCCACATGGACAATGGGGAAATACCAGTGAGAAAATACATACGAAATATAACTCTATATCCTAAGCCACCTTTATTTCAATAAGTATATACTTCATTTCTAGATCAAATAGTGTTCACTGAGCCTTGAATATTTTATTGTCATATTGGAAGGTCATATGATTAATACTAGAAAGTATTTGAAATATATAATAAGCAACTTCAGCATATAGCTAAGTGTCTGGAAACCAACAGTTCAAAATAAATGTATTTTGGAAAAAAATTGATAAGAGTATCTTATGAATAAGTATAAGTTGGAGAACTAAAAATATATTTAGTTTATGAAATGTTATAAATAAACCATTTTATGCTTTTATGTGACCATTTGGAAATAGGGTATACATTGTCCATTCTTTCCTTGCTATTCTTTGGAATTCTGCATTCAAACGGGTATATCTTTCCTTTTCTCCTTTCCCTTTCACTTCTCTTCTTTTCACAGCTACTTGCAAGGCCTCCTCAGACAACCATTTTGCATTTTTGCAAGGAGAGATAAGAAAGCCTTCCTCAGTGATCAATGCAAAGAAATAGAGGAAAACAATAGAATGGGAAAGACTAGAGATCTCTTCAAGATAATTAGAGATACCAAGGGAATATTTCATGCAAACATGGGCATAATAAAGGACAGAAATGGTATGGACCTAACAGAAGCAGAAGATATTAAGAAGAGGTGGCAAGAATACACAGAACAACTACATTAAAAAAAAGATCTTCATGATCCAGATAATCATGATAATATGATCGCTCACCTAGAGCCAGACATCCTGGAATGTGAAGTCACTTGGGCCTTAGGAAGCATTGCTACAAAAAAAGCCAGTGGAGGTGATGAAATTCCAGTTGAGCTATTTCAGATCCTAAAGAAAATTCTGTGAAAGTGCTGCACTTAATATGACAGCAAATCTGGAAAACTCAGCAGTGGCCACAGGACGGAAAAAGGTCAGTTTTCATTCCAGTCCCAAAGAAAGGCAATGCCAAAGAATGCTCAAACTACCGCACAATTGCACTCATCTCACACACTAGCAAAGTAATGTTCAAAATTCTCCAAGACAGGCTTCAACAGTATGTGAACCATTAATTTCCAGCTCTTCAAGCTGGATTTAGAAAAGGCAGAGGAACCAGAGATCAAATTGCCAACATCCGCTGGATCATCCGTTGGATCATCGAAAAAACAAGAGTAGTAGAAAAATATCTACTTCTGCTTTATTGACTATGCCAAAGTCTTTGACTGTGTGGATCATAATAAACTGTGGAAAATTCTGAAAGAGATGGGAATACCAGACCACCTGACCTGCTTCTTGAGAAATCTGTTTGCTGGTCAGGAAGCAACAGTTAGAACTGGGCTTGTAAAATAGACTGGTTCCAAATCGGGAAAGGAGTACATCACGGCTGTATGTTGTCACCCTGCTCATTTAACTTCTATGCAGAGTACATCATGAGAAACGCTGGGCTGGAGGAAGTACAAGCTGGAATCAAGATTGCTGGGAGAAATATCAATAACCACAGATATGCAGATGATACCACCCTTATGGAAGAAAGCAAAGAAGAACTAAAGAGCCTCTTGATGAAAGTGAAAGAGGAGAGTGAAAAAGTTGGCTTAGAACTCAACATTTCAGAAAACGAAGATCATGGCATCTGGTCCCATCACTTCATGGCAAATAGATGGGGAAACAGTGAGAGACTTTATTTTCTTGGGGCTCCAAAATCACTGCAGATGGTGACTGCAGCCATGCAATGAAAAGATGCTTGTTCCTTGGAAGAAAAGCTATGACCAACCTAGACAGCATATTAAAAAACAGAGACATTACTTAGCCAACAAAGGTCTGTCTAGTCAAAGCTATGATTTTTCCAATAGTCATGCATGGATGTGAGAGTTGGACTATAAAGAAAGCTGAGGGCTGAAGAATTGATGTTTTTGAACTGTGGTGTTGGAGAAGACTCTTGAGAGTCCCTTGGACTGCAAGGAGATAAAACCACTCCATCCTAAAGGAAATCAGTCCTGAATATTCATTGGAAGGACTGATGCTGAAGCCGAAACTCCAATACTTTGGCTGCCTGCTGGGAAGAACTGACTCATTAGAAAAGACCCTGATGATGAGAAAGACTGAAGGTGAGAGGAGAAGGGGGTGACAGAGTATGAGCTCGTTGGATGGCATGACTGACTTGATGGACATGTGTTTGAGTAAGCTCCAGAAGTTGGAGATGGACAGGGAAGCCTGGTGTGCTGCAGTCCATGGGGTTGCAAAGGCTCAGACATGACAGAGATTCAACTGAACTGAATGATTAAGTTAAAGAAATGCAAACTATATGGTCATTTGAAAAAGTGTATGCATGTGTTGATATGTGTGTGCCTATACAAGTTCTTAATGGAAAGGAACTAACTTTGGCACACCCATATATTTTCTGAGAATTCAGAGCAGAGTGTCACCAGGGTACAGAAGGAGTTAGGAAATAAACTGAAAAACAAGTTATGTGCATCTTTATTTTGACTTAGATTTGTAATGTTTTCACTCCTGTTTCTGAAATGCAAAGAAAACATAAACCATTTCCTCTTGCTCAGGCTGCCTCAACTGGGTGTTGAGGAGAGAATCTGGCATATTTTTAAATAGCTTCCTCCTTTAATTGTCAAAGTAAACTAAAAATTATAAAGAATCTGCCTGCCAATGCAAGAGAGACAGGAGATCCAGGTTCCATCCCTCGGTTGGGAAGATCCCTTGAAGGAGGAAATGGCAACCCACGCCAGTATTCTTGCTTGGAAAATTTCGAGAGAGGAGCCTGGCAGGCTACAGTCCATGGGGTTGCAAAAAGTCAGACATGACTTAGCGACTGAGCACGTAGCTCAGTTAATTACAGCATATTAATTAACAGTTAATTATCAAATGGCTTCTTAATATTCCTGTAACAGTGAATCCAGCCGGCTAAACTCACTGGAATAGTTTTGAACACTAGGACCCTCTAGTATAACATTACCACAACTGGAAATTAGAATAGGTTTTAATGGTTCACCTCAAGAAGAAATATCACAGCTCCATTTTTTAATAGGGATAATCATTAACATTCATTGTAAATGATATCCTGCCAATATAAACTTAAAAAAAATTAAATTCTTTGTAACAAGAATTTGGCTATTTTAAATCTGCTTCTCAAGTAATTGAAGCTCCTAGCCTTGCAGTTCAGTAGTGTCCAGGTAATGCAACTAATGTATTTAAATGTGTAAAAATGTATCTCATGGCTTCCTACAAATCTGCTTCTCATTTCATGAATGTAAATGGCCTCATTAGCTAAGATTGCCATGGGCATAAAGCATCAACCTGCACTAAAAGTGCATCTTAAATGTTTTAATAATTCTTGGGCACCTTTTGAGAATTTTAATGTTTTCTTTTTAACTGTCGTCATTCATGAAATTAACAAAAGAAGAAAAAAAAAAGAACCTTTCTAAGGCACAGAGAGAACAAGGGAAAACTCAGAAATTCATTCCCGAATATAAACGTGGTTCCTCTGCCTCTTAACTAGAGACACCGTTTAAAATTGTCTGAAAAAGATTTTAGAGGGAAATGGAGAGCCCAGTTTTTTGAAGTTGCATCTCTAAAGGAACTCTCAAATAAAAAAGAAAACTCAAAAAAGCCTAAGGGAACTAGGAAAGTAGAAGCAACAGAATTTTACTACCCACTCCCCATCTGCCATAACTTTTGTCATAACTTGTAATAGTTGTGTTTCTAATTGAGATTCTATTGAATGATAAGGGAGCCTGAATGCATGTGTTGTACTTAAAGGGGGCAAAAAAGCATAAGATAAATCTGAAAAATCCTCAAACTGTGTAACCAGTCAGTGGTTAATTTACAAATCAAATTATTCATCCCTCAATTATGAGTTTGTTTTTAAAATGAGTAAGACAGAGGTATCAAAAGTTGGGATAAGATTACCTGTTTAAATTGTGTTACACATGCCCAGATGTCTTAACTTCTCTTTTGTACCAATTAATCTGTTTTAATGATTCTGAGAACCAGGTAACTCTCACTTTTAAAAAGATGGGATTACTGGCCTGCCATTTATCTCCTAACACAGCTCTTATCATCTTCTATTGATTGACTTTGGCTCCAATTCCATTACCAAATTAAAGGCTGAAACAAAACTTCTGTTCTTTTAATAACAAACTGTATAATCCTCAGGCCAATTATATTCTTATATTAGTAACAGGGTTCTCTGTAGGTTGCAGGAAGTCATGACCTCCCTAGGGTCTCAATCCTTAAAATAAGTAGGAAGTTTTTGATAATGTTGAGTCACCCTAGGCAATCTAGCAAACTCTACTAATTAAGAAGAAAACACTTCACTCAGATCTTCTCTTCTGACACCCAGGATATTAAAGCCCAGTACCTAATATTAACTGAATTCATGAACCAGTCAGAGAATAAGGCCAGAGAAATCAAGGCAGTTTTGCCACAAAGTCCATACTTCCCTGCACAGCCCAGCAAAACATGATGGTACCTAAGTCCTGAATCCTCATTCATTCGTCTCGTGTTCAGCCGAGGGTATGTTCATTTGACTCTTTCTTTCTCACACTCTGAAAACACTTTATTTTTTTTTCCTCTTCTTCCATCTAAATTGCTACACTGATTTTCTTTTCTGTTCAGTGTCAATGGTGGATATAAGAGTTGTATTTTGTCAATGAAACGAATTCAAAATGAAACATTTATTTGTGGGGATAGTAAATGTTGGATTTATCAAAGTCACTTGGGAGCAGAAGAAAAATATAAGCAGAATCACTGAGAGGAATAATGGGGTATTTTCCATAAAACAGTTACAGGAGACAAGAGTAGGTTAACTGTTGAAAGGATATTTTGGGTTGTGTCCCTCCACTGATTTCTGACCTAAAATTGGCCCATCTCTTAAGTGCCTTCCATCACATGTGCTTTGTTGAAGAATTCTTTCTTCCTTGTGGAGGCTGGGCATTCCTAAAAGCTCTGAGGTTTTGTCAAGAGTGATCAATTCCCTCTCCTTGGTCCACCTAACCAAGCAGGGCAGAATTGCACAGAGGTTAAAGGAAAGACTCTGAGAACAGGCCATGTAAAGGGGAGAATCCAGGTTCTAGCAATTACTAATAAAGAGAATTTGAGCAAGTTGATCGATCTCGGTAAGCTTCAGTTTCCCCATATACTAAAGCAAATAATACAGCACCTAGCTCAGCTTGGTGCTCTGTGACAGCCTAGAGGTGTGGAATGGATCAGGTGAGGCTCAACATGATGGGCAAGATACACGTATACTTATGGCTGATTCGTGTTGCTGCACAGCAGAAACCAACACAACATTGTAAAGCAATTATCCTCCAGTTATAGCACCTATCTCATTTTGTTGCTAACTATCATATTACAAATACATACTGTGCAAAATGCTAGTTTGAAAATCTGGTGTAAGATTTTGCTCTATAGTCTACTAGGTTATGGGATTTTAAAACAAATAGTATGCCTCTCCCTAAAATGTCCATCGCTGACTTGGAGATTCACACAGGTCTATAAGAAGCTACCACGTCAGAAGAGTTCAATGTTAAAGAAATATTAAGTGAGGAACCTTTTGAAAGCTTATGGACTGGGCACACTGCCTGTCTGCAAGCTAAAATTGTGTATTTTGAGGAAGCAGTGGTGGAAATGAGGAGGGAAAGAGAGATGAGTAGCAGAGCCTTCTGAGAGGGTTCTGGAGAATCTCATCTTTGCTTATGAAAGTGATTATTTCCCATCATGATTTGCACTTAGCACAGAAGTATCTATCTTAAAATAGAATCGAATTTCCTAAAAGGGAAAATAACCATGAACATTCTATCAAGAAGCGACTTAAACAGGTGGGTGAAATGTAAAAGAGAAAATTAAGTTTACATTACAGTACATTTCATATTTAGTTGAAAAGTGCCAAGTGCTCTTCTTTACAGAAACAATTGTCATGAATGTAATGATGAGTTTTATTAAGATAGAACTCTAATGCTTGCTTTAAACCTATGGGGACTAGATTGTTTAAAGAATATAATATACTTGAAGAGCTCTCTTCCTTCTTTACTGAGTTAACTCTTACTTGCTCTTAGAATAGGTTCATGGATCACTTTTTTGGGAAAGACTCTCCTGAACTCCCTTAATGCCCACTCAGCTGAGCCTGATGTATTTATATGTTCACCTGGACATTTCACTACCTCTGTTCAGTTCAGTCACTCAGGCCTGTCCTACTTTTTGCAACCCCATGGACTGCAGCATGCCAGGCCTCCCTGTCCATCACCAACTCCTGGAGTTTACTCAATCTCATGTCCTTTGAGTCAATAATGCCATCCAACCATCACATCCTCTGTCATCCCCGTCTCCTGCCTTCAATCTTTCCCTATATCAGGGTCTTTTCCAATGAGTCAGGTGGCCAAATATTGGAGTTTCAGCTTCAGCCCTTCCAATGAATATTCAGGACTGATTTCCTTTAGGATGGACTGGTTGGATCTCCTTGCAGTCCAAGGGACTCTCAAAAGTCTTCTCCAGCACCACAGTTCAAAAGCATCAATTCTTCAGTGCTCAGCTTTCCTTATGGTCCAACTCTCACATCCATACATGACTAATGGAAAAACCATAGCTTTGACTTGACGGACTTTGGTGGCAAAGGTCCTCTTTTAGTTTACTAATATTTCCTCCTAGACTTCAACCCATTGAAATAATATAATCTATTCTTTTTCTGCATCTGCTTTTCCTAGTATAGTACTTGACTACAGTAACTCTTAACAAATGTTTCTTGATTTACATAGTTAAAACATTAAACTAATCAAGGTACATTTTAGTGATACTGTTGTTGCTGTTTAGTCGCTAAGTCATGTCTGACTCTTCTGAGACCCAGTGGACTGTAGCCCATCAGTCCCCTCTGTCCATGGGATTTCCCAGGCAAGAATACTGGAGTAGGTTGACATTTCTTTCTCCAGGGGTATCTTCCTGACCCAGGGATTGAACCCATGTCTCTTGCATTGGGAGGTGGATTCTTTACCACTGAGCTAGTAGAGAAGCACTTTAGTGACATGAGTACCATACAAATCCTGGAGAATTGAATAATGCCCCCATTCCCAAAGATGCCCATGTCATAATCTTCTGAATCTGCGAATATGGTACATCACATGCAAAGGGACTTAAAAGGTATAAGAATATAAGAACATGATATAGGAGAAATTATTCTGGATTATCCTGGTGAACCCCAGATATGAGATAGATTTATAACCCCAGATATGAGAAAGACTTATAATCTATTACATAGATTATGGCAGAAGAGTAGAGTCAGAGGGAACTGTAACTACAGAAGCATAATCAGAGAATGTTGCTGGTTCTGAAGATGGAGGGAAAGGGCCAGAAACTGGGAAAGGCAAGGAAATGGATTCTCCCCTTGAGTCTTCAGAACGATACCCAACCCTGCTGAAAACTTGATTTTACCCTAATGATGCCAGTGTCAGACTTCTAATCTGCATAAATGTAGAAAAATAAATTTGTGTTATTTTAAGCCAATAAATTGCAAATGATTTGTTACAGTCCCAGTAGGACACTGATACAGTCAGCTACTCTTACTGTATCATATGCACATTGATTTTAAGTCAGCATAATGTCTAATATTACCTTATATCATCTATATCCATAAAATATCATGCATTGTTATGAACTATAACTTTTAAATCTCTTTTTCATTACTTAAAAAATTAAATATATTACATTGGTCAAATAAAGGGATTTTTTAATTCAAATATTTTTTAAAAATGAACACTCATCAAGAAGTAAAATTTTGACCTCCTTTTCTCAGATAATGATACAGATACTGAATTACAAAGAGTAAATTCGATTGTTAACACAGTTATGATGTAAGATGGCTTGAAATATACCCAATGTTTTTGTATTTAAGTGGTATATGGTTGTTTATAATAACTAGATTGTTATAATTAAATGAGTCAGAAGATAAGGCACACATTTCAAAATTAAGTTCTTATTCTAATCAATTTCATAAAATAATATTAGTGATATTATTACATGATAAATATAAAATTTAATAGCATAAAAATATGGCACATACATATGTGTTCACACGGATATATTCTCAATGATTGCTTATTGATTGAATTACTATTTCTCAGGTATACATGTATCTATTTCTCGTATGCAACATGGTTTCTACAAATTAATACACATCAAAATCATTTTAAACACTGTAGAAATAGAACACTAAACAGTAATTGCCCTAAGTAACCAAGTGTAATATGTAAGTATAGTTGTGCCAAAATAATGTGAATTGTATCTGAATGTGGCTCAGTGCTAAAGAATCTGCCTGCAATGCAGGAGATGCAGGTTCGATTCCTGGGTTGGGAGATACTCTGAAGAAGTAAAAACAACTTACTCCACTATTCTTGCCTGGAAAATGTCATGGACAGAGGAGCCTGACAGGCTACAGTCCATAGTGTCACAAAGAGTTGGACACGACTGAGTGAGAAGCAAAAAATGAATAGTTGAGATTATTTTTATTTCCTACAGTACCTATTTTAAAAAATCCTTGAAAATACATGATACCTACATCAAGTAAAAATATGCAATTCAGAAAATTTTCAATTAATAGCATTTCCTTCTAAAGATCACTTTTTAGGGAACATCAAATAAAAATCTGTAGATATGAAACTGGTTCTATGTGATTAAGAAGAATTGTGTGAAGAATTGATGCTATTGAACTGTGGTGTTGGAGAATATTCTTAAGAGTCCCTTGGACTTCAAGGAGGCAAACCAGTCCATCCTAAAGGAAATCAGTCCTAAATATTCACTGGAAGGACTGAAGTTAAAACTCCAATACTTTGGCCACCTGATGTGAAGAACTGACTCATTTGAAAAGACCCTAATGCTGGGAAAGATTGAAGGCAGGGGGGAGAAGGAGACGACAGAGGATGAGACGGTTGAATGGCATCACTGACTCTATGGACAAGAGTTTGAGTAAGCTCCAGGAGTTGGTGATGGACAGGGAAGCCTGGCGTGCTGCAGTCCATGGGGTCACGAAGAGTCAGACAAGACTGAGCAACTGAACTGAACTATGTGATTAAGAAGTTTATATATTGTCTGAATTGCAGATCTAATTTCTTGCATTTTGCCTCATTGTTTTCAGATCCCTTCAGTTCAGTTCAGTTCAGTCGCTCAAACCCCTTAGAGATAGTATTGGATAGTATGAATCTATAAAAAGCTTCTTTTTCAATTCATTTGTCAGAATATGGATTTTATTAATGTCTACTTCTCTCTGCACTCTAAGCCATGTGAGAACCAGGATTGAATTCATTCTGCCCAACATTACATATCAATACTTTCCATCTCTCCACTTCACCGCAGTAACTGACACAACCCTAACTGGAACTATATAATCATTTTTTAATGTATAAATAAACAATACACTGTAAAGCAGGGTACTGAGAGTTTAGTAATTTTGAGTAATGAGAAGCCATTCCATTAAACTATCCTGGAATTCTGTCTCTTTACTACATGCAATTGTCAGACATTTATCAAAATAATTTGTGCATTAGCATTGCCTTCCCAAATATTTTTTTCTTACTTCTTGGACACAGTTTTGTATGAAAATATGATTATAGTCAATTTAAAGATGAACTGAAGCAGACTTGTTAAATGACTCAGCCAAGGAAAACCCTAATGTCATAATTAGGACTAGAGTTCAGGTTTTCTAAATAATAAAAATATATAGTTCTCTTTAAACTAGGTTTGTGTTTCCAAAGCAGCCTGACTCAAATATTCACATAGACATTGTCTTGATATTCTGGAGTCTTTAATAATTATTCTCTTGGGAAAACCAAATATCATATAATATCACTTATATGTGGAATCTAGAAAAATTATATATATAAACTTATTCGCAAGGCAGAAATAGAAACACAGGTGTAGAGAACTACCATATGGATAACAAGGGGAGAAGATGGGGTTAGATGAACTGGGAGATTGTGATTGACATATATGCACTACCACTATGAAACAGATTACTAATGAGAACCTGGGTTGGCATCACTGACTCGATGGACATGAGTTTGAGCAAGCTCTGGGAGCTGGTGATGGACAGGGAAGCCTGGTGTGCTGCAGTCCATGGGGTCATGAAGAGTCAGACATGACTGAGCAACTGAACTGAACGGAACTGAATGAGAACCTACTATATAGCATGGGGGAACTCTACTCGATGCTCTGTGGTGACCTAAATGTGAAGGAAATCCAAAAAAGAGGGATATATGTATACATATAGCTGACTCACTTTGCCATACACAGAAACTAATACAAGGTTTTATAGTAACTATGCTCCAATAAAAAATTAATTTAAAAAATTTCTCTTTGGGGACATAATCAATATCCTGTCATCTTAAGATTTCAGAGCTGAAGAAGCATATAAAATTGACTAGTTTGTTAAGGTGACATATTCCAAGGGCATAAAATGCTCATAACTCAGAAGACATATTAAGAAGCAATACAAAAATGAACGTGCTGTCAGTTCAAGGCAGAGAAACTAAAGAAATGTGATGAGTTCATCTAAATGATGCCAACATCATAAATTCAGTATTTGTACGAGAGCTGACATTAGGTGATTGAAGATCAAAAGGAAGAAATTTCTACTGACATAAAAGTTAGACTCACGTTGGAATCTTAAGATTTGATATTTTAATAAAATACAAAAAGAAGACATTAGCTTATCCATAATAACCTTGAAACTTTTTACTTAGTTCCTTTTTAATCAGCTTTAAGGCATAATTTACGTGCTTAAATTTAAGGCATAAAATTTAGGTGCACAATTTGAGTAATTTAGACAAATATATATAGTAGTGTGGGCTTCCTTGGTGGTTTAGCAGTAAAGGATCTATCAGCCAATAAAGGAGATGTGGGTTCTATTCCTCGTCCAGGAAGATCCCCTGGAGGATGAAATGGCAACCCACTCCCGTATTCTTGCCTGGGAAATCCCATGCACAGAGGAACCTGGAGGGCTACAGTCCATGGGGTCACAAAGAGTTGAACATGATGTGACTAAATAACAATATACAGTAGCACAGTTACCACAATCAAGATACGAAACATGCCCATGGCCCAGTAAAGTTTAGTTGTGCCCCCCTTGCAGGCAGTAGCCTTTTTGCTCCGGCCTTAGATAACTACAACCGTCTACGGCCGTACCACCCTGAACATACCCGATCTTGTCTGATCTCGAAAGCTAAGCAGGGTCAGGCCTGGTTAGTACTTGGATGGGAGATAACTACAACCAACTTTATTACCCTATACTTTTGTTTTTTTAAAGGATTTTCTATATATGAAACTGTATAGTCAGTAGACTGCTGTGTCTGGCTTCTCTCACTGGACTTAACGTCTTTGAGATAGATCTATGCCGTTACATGGATCAGTGGCTGCTTTCTTTATAGTTCATTCTTGTTTTCTGTCTTCTACCAACTTCCTTGTCATATTTTAAATATTTTTATATTATAAATGTTTTTAAATAGTATAAATAACTGAAAATCAACTGCTTTGATCTTAGTTCCAAAAGAATAATTCCCTGATAATTCACCCCTACCTCCCTTTCCCACACATAGCTAAGACCATAGAACTTTTACTGTCATAATCCAGTACTGTGATAGGACCTTAAAATAAACCCTTAGTTCTTCTCTGTTGTTAACCAACAGTCTGCTTGAATCTATGTGCTCTCCTTGGCTGATCTTCTTTAATCATACTATCCTATTCACTTGTGTACCAAAGACTGGCAAAATTGTATCTTCAAATCTGTTTCCCTGAGCATCAGACTCTTATCTATCTTCCTCCTGGTTATATCCACTAGAATGTCCCACAGACAAATCTGCCAAGAACTGTGAAGTATCTAAAATTGTATCTGACTGGCAAGCCAAGAAGTTAGCCTGTCTCATGCTCATGGATCTTGGTAGGAGACACGAGACTCCTGGATCGGAAACAAACAACTTATTACTCTACTCGTGGCGGAGCAGGAAGCAGGACTTCAGGTTGTGCCAATCCTGTCCACAAATCTGTCCTTGCCTTGGGGGAATATTGTATCCATGTTTGGTGTGAGAGAAGTGAAAGTGGAAGTCACTCAGTTGTTGTCCTACTCTTTGCGACTCCATGGACTAGTCCATGGAATTCTCCGGGCCAGAATATTGGAGTGGGTAGCCGTTCCCTTCTCCAAGGGATCTTCCTGACCCAGGGATCGAATCCAGATCTCCCGTACTGCAGGCGGATTCTTTACCAGCTGAGCCGCTAGGGAAGCCCAACTGTGTCTATGTTTGGTGTGCATATATGCTTGAGAAGACAGCTTGGAACAAAAGTTCTTACAGGAAAAGCACAAACACAAGTGACTCATGGAGAATTCTCTCTCAACAGTGTCAAACCTCAAAATCCCAAATGTCACATCTTCCTTGATCTTTCAAAAACAATCCCCTTTGATTTCTTTATCTGCATTAATACCATCTCCCCAACCTAAAAATATGAGGACCCTGCCAAACTTAATTTTTTTCAAAACTCACATGCAGGTATTGTCTTATTCCTGGAAACTGAACTCTCAATGTCTAAATATTTTTCACAGTTATCCCGCCTCTGCACCTTTCGTGTATATCCCTAATGTGAGTCCTCATCATTGCAGACCTTAACTGATGCCATCAAAACTGGTGGTTCTCAAAGTGTGGACTCTAGGCCTAGCGGTATCAACGTCACCAGAAAACTAGAAATGCGAATGCTGGGAGGGAGGCCTTCACTCGTCCTAGAGCATGTCTAAGGGCAGGGCCAGTGTTATCAATACTCTGCTGTTGTAGGTCTTCCAGTTACTCTGAGATTTGGCCAAGTCCTGGAGCCACTCTGTTGGAACATCTCTACTCTTATTTCCCTTAAATGAGTTCTCCTGTCACCAGCGTGAGCCAACAGAAAACACAAATTTGGCGGTATCATTCTCCTTTAAAGCTCTTTAACACCTTCATAGCCAGAGGATAAAGTCCAAGACTCAGTTTAAGTGAGCCCTTCCAGAAATTCCTTTGCCGTACCCTCAGAGTACCTGGGCATATCATCAATAAAATGCTTAAAAGTAGTTAGAGTTTTGGCTCAAGTTAGACAGGCCTGGGATTGAATCTTTGCCACACCATGTACTATTTGTATATCTTTGATGAAGTGACATCCTCTTTAGACTATCTTCAATCTCTTTAAAGTTGGGTTAGTAATCACAGAGTGAAGGTGCATATTTAATTCAAAGATCTGTAGGAATCACTAAACACAGTGCATTCTGCCTAGAAAGCACACATGTGGTTTTCATTACTTGTGAATTACTTCAGTCATTACTATTTATAATACTTTTTTGATTACCCAGACAGATCACTATTATGGCTATTATTCTGGCCACATTTAATATACTCTGTTGCAAGTATATACATACCTGACTCTACTCTTCTAGTCTGAGTGAGTGACATTAGCAACCTTGACAAAATGGTGTTTTCAATGCATGTTTGTGAACTAAATCCAGTATATGTTATCATCAGCCAAACACAGAAAAAACACTAAGGTGGAAATAAGCAAAATACTTACAAGATCTACATACTTTAAGCCACTGTAGGTAATAAAATTTCAGCTTGTATCGATTGAGCACTTGTTATGTGGTACCCTGGAGAATACAGAAAAGGAGAAAACATAACTCTTGTCCTGAAAAAGCTCAAGGCCTGTGGGAGAAGACATCCACATAAATAGATAAATTACAGTGATGTATTGTGTAAAAGTAAGTGCTACTGAAGTTACACACAAAAATGTTTGATAGGAGCACAGCCTGGATAGGAAGGAATTGGGGAAATATCATATCCTAAATTTCTCAACATTTCTAAAATAAGGTACTGCCTTCTAAGGCTATCAAAACTACAACCTGGCTGCAAAATGGACAGTTTCATCCCTTGAAAGCTTCTTTTTACAGCCCAATAAGGTTGGTGACAACAGTTTTCTGCCTCTTGGATAAGAAACAACTCACCCAGGAAATAGTTCTCATTCAATTGGGACTGAGCATTGATAAGACCTTGACAAATGCTGTGTTGGGAGATTTGCCAGGAGATATTTCTAACTGAACAGCACCTTCAAGAAGTAGGCCACATCTAAATCAGGCCCAGGACACACTCTGTCCTTCCAAAAGTGGAGCTCATTAGTGGAGATGGCCTGGTGCTTCCCCAAATGGACCTATTTTAACATTCCGCTCCTCACCTCAGATGTGACTGAGGCGATCAAACATCAGGCATAAAAAATTATGGCTTCAGAATATGGCAAACTGAATTATCCACCAAAAAAAATGAATAAAATCAACATCCCCAATGACACTTTTTAATTAGTATTATCATTTCAAAAACCCATGAAAATAAAAGATTAGATATTCTGGAAGCTTGGATGTTGCCTTAGTATCTCAGTTTACTGTTTACTGAGATATCATAAAACCTGAGAACTTCACTAAACGTCTTCCCTGAAAATTACACGACAACATTATTGCAAGCTATGTTAAAATGGTGAAATGTCTGCTTAATGCTTGAATTTTATAAACATTCCGTCTTAAAACTGTAGGCTAGTTTTCCTTGCATTAATTTTCCAGGTGGAATAGTCACCACTTACTAGGCTTTCAGACTTATTTCGTATAAGACAATGGTTTTCTAGAATAAAGTTTTTTAAGCTGCACAGCCTTCTAGAAAATGTGGTAGGGACAAATTCCAGAGTGTCCCTAACATGGAGCAATTTCTGTCACTTTTCATAACCACCACAAGTTTTCCTGTAAAAGCGAAATCTGAATTGTGTTTATAAAGGGTTTATACTTTCTGAATATATTTGGAAGACCAACTATGGGCAGATGTCCAGTTACATACTGAAAGAATGAAAGTTATCACCTACATGTGACATTTGTCACATGATAAGGCTTAGGACACATGTCTGCTAAAACAAAACTTCCAGGTTTCCCTCCCCCTCCTTGTGTAACTAAGTATGTTCCTGCATATCACTCCTGAAGGCTTCTGGCCATAAATTATCCTGCTGCCTCCCTCTGATGCTACATTTCTATGATAAATCATCGCAGGGCACCGCTGCCCTGACGAGCTGTTGCTTCAGCACACCATTGAAGCTGTCACGTGGATGATGGATGAGAAAGGCATACTGATGATGCTTTACGCAAAAGATGGAGCTGCCCTGGAAACAAAAGGTTTAGGAGAAGATTCAACATAATTACTCAATAAAAGTCAACCGGCACACAGCATGCTAGAAAATGCATTCATGGCTATGGTAAATCACTTCCCTTCAATGTGTAGTATTTCTGATGCTACTCTCATAAGCCTCCTTCCCTGAGCTATAGATTGATTGAGTATAAAGATATTTTTTGTGGAAACAAAAGCTTTAAAGGGCGAAATTAAAATTTACCTAAAACTCAAATGTGTAATTTAACTCTGAGATTCTGATCATTTTCAGCATGAAGGTAATTTGCCCTGGAAGTTGATTTATGCTGAAAGCTTTCCTGTTTTATGAGAAAAAGAATCTCTATGTGTAATAACCATGCAGGATTTTCCTAGGAAAATGTTAGGACCCTAGCTAAAATGAGGGATTACATCAGGTTTACACCACACCCTTACCATGTAATAGTTAAATGTTAGAAAAGCTACTCCCTTAGTCATGACTGCTGGGAAAGTGTACCATATAATCCATTTAGTTAATATAACTTTTTCTGGTTTACTAAACCTACATACTGTGAACCACTCTTTTTTTTTTCCCTTTAAAAAAAAAGGTTAATGAATTATAGTTGACTTAAAATGTTGTGTGAATTTCTGCTATACCATAAAATGATTTAGTTATACATCTATCTATCTATCTATATATATATATTCTTTTTCATCATGTTTTATTATACCATATTGAATATATTTCCCTGTGCGATATAGTAGGATCTGGTTTTTTATCCATTCTATATATACTCTGCTAATCCCAAACTGCCTTATATCTTGCCTAATGAAAAGGAATTTAAGAATTTAGGTTTATTCAGATTCTTGGAGAACTGAAAGATTGATTCTCCACCTAGTTCTCCATCCACAGTCAACGCTAGATAAATATTTGATGATTTGAGTTAAACTCTGTAATTATTTGCCCCTTTATAATCTAAGCTCTAGTCCATGATGTGAAATGTCAGATAACCCAATAAACTGAATGAAAAGTGCAGTCCTCTAGAGGAAGAAAGAAATTTTTTTTGTTCTCAGTTTTAGGATGTTTTATTCTAAACTAAGGCCTTGTAAAGGAAGTTAAGGGAAATACATTAGGCAGTCACATAATGAGTTAGTGTTTTGCTTATCTTTCCAATAAAATTTAGTTTACATGAAATTTAATACTTGTTCATATTAAGTTCTCCTTTTCTATGAAAAATCATCAAGGCTGATAGAGATATGTTTAAAGAGAATTGTCAAAAGAACAGCTTTAAAACTTACATTTGCTGGGACTGTTAGAAAATGTAGACTAGCCCCCAAAGAAGCTGCAAACGTGGTCTTTAGTGTTTGCCTGATTATTTTTCCTACCTCCTGGAATATTCTTAAATTAGTTTTTCTCTGGAAAGTTGACAACTTAAAACATCTCAATAGAGTTTTGGTACCCTCATAATGCTTTGTTGGAAAGTGTTAACCTTTTATGCTGAATAGAACTTATCACCCTCACATCCTGGTGGTACAACTTCAATGCTGGCCACTTGTTGGAATAAACTTCTGCAACCATCTGCCTTCTGGTTGAGACCAACTCATGCTCAAAATCAAATATTAACTCCTAGAGTCTTGGACTCTAGAGACATCTGGGGGCGATAGAAATAAAACACCCTGAGACATTATTCAGTGCTGCCTTTCTGTTTGATGGTTCAGTGTATTTTTTATCTGTAATAGACTGAGGAGGTTTAAAGAGACAATTTATATAAAAGCAGTGGGAGACAAAACCAGTTGCTTACAGTTTTTCCTGAATCTGATCTTTCAAATGTTTTAGTAAAAGTCCAAGGAATGTAGCCTTATAAGCCAAAGTACAAAACATCTCAGAATTGAATTCCAGCCTCTCAGAAAAAGAACCAAACTGACACATTTTTCTTGTATTAAAAAAAAAAAAAAGCTGGAATTAGTTTCTCAGTGTATCTCCTAGATTAAAAGAAAGACACTAAATAAATTTGAAGGGATCAGTTGAAACCAGAATTATTTGAGAAAAGCAATATATCAAATAATGCACATGATAATTTGTAAAGTAATGTATGTTTGTGCCATTTTTATAGACATGTGCAGCTCAGATTGTATGAGAGAGTTGAAAACAATTTATTTCCTTAAAATTCTATAAACTTTCCTAAATGATTAGGACCATATGTTAGGGAGAAAAAGAAGGATTACATTTGAAACATTAGGGACCACTTTTTATAGTAATTACTTGTTTATAAATATATTTCTCCACTAAACTGCAGTTGTTTTGGATCAAACATATATTCTTACTTTTCATAAATTCTCTTCCATATCAATGCCAGAAATCAAATAAATAAATCTTGAGTAAGTATAAATAAGCAAAGAAAATCATTAAAGACAAAATATGAAGCATCAACAACTATACATGTTATATTTACTTTTAGTATAAAGTATATTAGGTATATTACTTTGAGTATGTCAATGTAGATATATGTATTTACCCATTACCCATATATAGGTACCCAGTAAATATTAGTCCTTTCCTAGAGAAGGCAAGAGTGTCTACAGCACTTGAAAACAGTTTAAAGAACATAAAATGCTATAGCTTAGAATCATCTCATGGAGGCACTGGAACACACTCTTCAAATATTGATTAGCATAGTCATGGAAAGAACATGTACTTTGCATTCAGATAAATCAGGCATTAGTAACTTCCACTTCTGTAAGTGTGAATTTGGTCAATTTCTCAACATTTTTGAATCTCACAATCTTTGTATCTGAAATAGAAATAATAACACCTACCTGAAAGGGTCGCTACAACTATCCTGTAAGATGACATTATAGAGTATAGTTCTGGTGAGAAGTACGTGCTTAGAAATGTTAACTGCATCCTTAATTCAATTAAACCAGTTTTATAGATAATTTTATGTTTGTATTGGTGTCAACATACTCTGTTGTGAGACTTCAGGTGAGGTTATTCATATCTTTGGTGTCTATCAAAAATATATAGCTACTTCATATTTACATGGCACTAGTACTAAATTTGGAGAAGGAAATGGCAACCCAATCCTGTGTTCTTGCCTGGAGAATCCCATGGACGGAGAAGCCTGGTAGGCTGCAGTCCATGGGGTGGCACAGAGTCAGACACGACTGAAGCGACTTAGCAGCAGCAGCAGCAGCAGCAGTACTAAATTATCTAAAACTTGGGGACAATTCAGAGTACAATGGACTTCCCAGGTGGCACTAGTGGTAAAGAATCCTCCTACCTATTCAGGAGACACAAGAGATGTGGGTTGGATCTCTGGGTCAGGAAGATCCCCTGGAGAAGGAAATGGCTACCCACTCTAGCATTCTTACCTGGGAAATTCCATGGACAGAGGAACCTGGCAGTCCATGGGTCATGGAGAATCAGACACAACTGAGTGACTGATCATGCAAGCATGCAGAGTACAATAATAAATATTGGAGAGTGAAGCAGACATAGTTTAGTCTATAAAAAAAGTGGGAAATGGTTAAACTACTTAACATATCCAAAGCATATGCTCTTTCCATTATACTAGGCAGTGTGTGTGTGAGTTCATGCATGTGTGTGTGTGAGAGTGATTTGCCTTTCTGTCCTTTGCAAGGCTGTTTTAACCTACCAGAATCTAAGTGACTAGCTTTTAAACCAATAAAGTCCTCCAGATATTATTAACTTGCAAACTGAGATTCAAAACCATTGCATGATTTAAGTAAATGTCTCCTATTGAAAGATAGGTTTCTGCATAACTTTTATGATTATTGCAAATCTGAAAATCCTATTTTTATAATAAATGGCATCATGGATTTTCTTGAGCACAGTATGGTATATTATTAGGAACATGTCATTTTGAATATTATTACACTTGGCCTTATACATATGTGGGTCAGCAATTAAGCAATCATTAACAAAAATAATTCAGAACAGGTTGCAATCTGAAATAGAAATAATGAAGATTGAACAGTGCTGCAAGAATGTTATTCAGCAGTTTTGTCGCTCTCCCCGTTATCTTGATGAGTCTGGCTAAAGGTTTATCAATTTTGTTTAGCTTTTTAAAGAATTAGTTTCTGATTTCATTGATCTTTTCTATTGTATTTTTAGACTCTATTTCATTTATTTCTGCTTTGATCTTTAACATTTCTTCTACTAACTTTGGGTTTTGTTTGTTCTTCTTTCTCTAGTTGCTTTAGGTGTAAGTTTAGATTGCTTATTTGAAGTTTTTCTTCTTCCTTGAGGTCACAGTATATTGCTATAAATAAACATTGACCACACTTCACATCAAAAGATAGATAAACCTGCATTGAGTGTTGAAAGGTAAATAATGGTGATGACGATCAAGATTTTAGAGGCAAACATGAAAAAAATTCTTTTTGATCTTCAGATACCAAAGTTTTATTAATTAGAACATGAAAAGTATTAACTATAATGGAAAAAATATAAATCTGGTTGAACTAAGCTTAAGAACTCTATTTATCAAAAGTTACCACTAAGTGAAAAAAATATATATATATAAGCCACAGAGTAGCAGGAGATATTTGAGAAATACACATTCAACAATGACTTGAATTATGTCAAATAATAGCTCCTAAAAATCTATCAGAAAAGAAACAAAATAATTTAAAAATAACATTTGAATATGAATTTCACCAAAGAAAATACTTAAAAGCTACTTAGTATAGTAAAATGTATTCAGTTTCATGATTCTCAGTGAAATATGGATTAAAATCATACTGCTATAATACCATACACCCCCTGAAAGGCTGGATGTACAGTATACCAATTGGGAGGAGGTATGTGGGAGCAGTCCTCTCATATACCCCTTGTGGAAATGGGAATTGTCCTGACCATGCTGGAAGACTGGCACCACTTCTAATTCTGAAAAATATATAGGTTCCTTATGCACTGACAGTTCTCTTAAGACACGGGATATCTTAAGAAGTGCAAACATGTGTTCATCAAAAGACACTTACCATTGCATTCTTAGCAGTACTATTCAGAGCAGCCAAATTGGGGGGAAAGATGAATGTCTGCTGCTGCTTCAGTAGTGTCCGACTCTGTGCGACCCCATAGACGGCAGCCCACCAGGCTCCACCGCCCCTGGGATTCTCCAGGCAAGAACACTGGAGTGGGTTGCCATTTTCTTCTCCAACGCATGAAAGTGAAAAGTGGAAGTGAAGTTGCTCAGTCGTGTCCGACTCTTAGTGACCCCATGGACTGCAGCCTACCAGGCTCCTCCATCCATGGGATTTTCCAGGCAAGAGCACTGGAGTGGGTTGCCATTGCCTTCTCCGATGAATGTCTATAAATACACGAATAATGTGACCTATTTGTACAATCAGTGCTATACTGCAATGAAGAAATAAAGTCCAGGCAACAACATGGATGGATCTCACAAACAGCATAGAGTGAAAGAAGCGAAAACTCTCATGGTACACAAACTGCATGATTCTATTTATATCAAGTGGAAAGATAGGCAAAATAGTGTTAGAAGCCAGAATAACGACAGTGCTGAGAACTGAGGATTCTGTTTCCTCTTCTGGGTCCTGCATGGAGCAGAGTCTAAGCCTGGGGAAAAGTTGCTAATCTGCACCATTACGATTTGCTCACTTTCCTCTCTTTGTTCAGAAACATGCTATATGAAAAAAATACAAAGCAGATATCACTAAAGGATTCTGTGTGTGCTGCAGCACAGGGACCGAAATATTGCAGGCAGGGCTTCCTGAGAGCGGGCTCTGAGTGGAGATCAGCATTCAGGAAATTGGCCAAGACCTCCTCTTGGGGCCTCACCATTATGTCCCAGGGACAGGGCGGAAGCAGGCTCGGATGGCAGAGAAGGACAGCTGAGATGCTGTCACAGGAAGGGCTCAGCTGCCCCATGGGGAGCTTTGTAACTGGACACCTAAGATATTGAGGAGCTCTGATCTTTAGCCCCCAGTAGTGACCAGTCACTGGATATGGTTTGCCCCTGAAGGAAGAATTGGCCTGAGTGAGGTCACTGCTGTGACCCAAAGTGAGTGACAGCAAGATCACCCAGCTCCCAGCAGCCCTCTCAGAAGATGGGGCTATAAATCATTTCTCAAGGGCTTGGGGAGCAGATCGCAGCACCCAGCAGACAAAGACCCCATCTGAGTGCTTGAAGAAAATCAAGTGGAACAACAAAGGGAAGAGCCACATTCAACCGTGTTAAAATAAGAACAATCCTGAATTCTCAGGAAAGTTCTTCCCTATAATGCCACCTAATCTCTCATGAGGCAGTTTGAAATTTGTTTAAATGTGGCATCAAAAAGTTGAAGAGCTGCTGAATAAAAGAAAACTTTACTTCTCCCCTTTCAAAGCTATAGCTGTCATCAACAACCCAACACGGAATATTTTATATGGTGAGCTAAACATTTCCATTCACAAAGGCTTTTGCATTCTCTCTTCTCTCATAAAAATTTTTGAAAGAATTCAGTAGTGTAGCAACCTTCTTTCATTTGTCATACTTATAATAAGAAATGACACATTAGAAATTAGAAATATTATCCTCTTAATTTACCAACATTTAGATTAATGTTTGCCCAAATTTTAAACTGAATATTTGGATATTTTTGTTCCAGTGTATTCATTGTTGTTCAGTTACTGTCATGTCCAACTCTTTGAGACCCCATGAACTGCAGCATGCCAGGTTTCCCTGTCCTTCACTATCTCCCAAAGTTTGCTCAAACTCATATCGATTGAGTCAGTGATGACATCCAAGCACCTCATCCTCTGTTGTCCCCTTCTCCTCCTGCCTTCAGTCTTTCCCAGCATCAGGATCTTTTCCAATGGGTTGGCTCTTTGCATCAGGTGCCAAAGTACTGGAGCTCCAGGTTCAGCATCAGTCCTTCCAATGAATATCCAGGACTGATTTCCTTTAGGGTGGACTAGTTGGATCTCCTTGCAGTCCAAGGGACTCTCAAGAGTCTTCTCCAACACTACAGCTCAAAAGCATCAATTATTTGACACTCAGCCTTCTTTATAGTCCAACTCTCACATCCATACATGACCACTGGAAAAACCATAGCTTTGACTAGGTGGACCTTTGTTGTCAAAGTGATGTCTCTGCTTTTTAACATGCTGAGTAGGTTTATTATTTGGTTATAATCAAAGTCACGGACAAGGCTGATGATGCTTTCTTTCCTTATGGTTGACTGAGACAGTCAGAATGCCTCAAATACTTACTTTATATTATGTATGCATATTAATTACTTTGCCTATTATCATCATAAATCATCCTTTCCACTAATGACACCCTCTTCACACTAATAAGTGGAAATTACAAGAGCAAACAAACTAATCTATAACAGGAAGGCACTTGATGATTTAGAAAATTAAATGCATCTGAGCCCTATATATCTTTCTAACAACTGTCTGGGTTTTTTAGTTCCCTACGCCTGTACTACAAATGCCACCAACATCTTAGACCACAAATAAGTTCTATTATTCTTAGATATTTTTAAGAAGCAGCAGGAAAGTAGGTTATATGTTATCACTCGTAAAAAGCCAGGCTATGACGTCAACTAACTAATCAAACCTAAGCAAGACAGAACCTTACAAAATTAAAGCTTTCCTGTCCCCCTAAGACTTGATATGGCAGAAATCCTATTAGGTGTACATTCTTATCCCTTGAATATGTACATATTTCTACTAGTCAGGGACAGCTTTCTGCATTTAGAAATCCTATCCATAGTATGATGTTACTGTCATTAACTGAAAGCTTACTTTGCCAGGCGGCATTCTAAGTGTTCATATCCATCACCCATTTAAACCTCCAAAAGCCCTAAGGGGACTAACCTATACATATTACTATATATAAAGATTGAAGGCAGAAGGAGAAAAGGGTGGCAGAGGATGAGATGGTTAGATAGCATTGCTGACTCAATGGACATGAATCTGAGCAAACTTCAAGAGTTAGTGGAGAACAGCGGAGCCTGGCAGGGCTACAGGTCACAAAGAATTGGACATGCCTTAATGGATATATATGTATAACTGATTCACTTTGTTATACATCTAAAATTAACACAACATTGTAAATCAACTATACTCCAATAAAAAAAATTAAAGTGAAATATTTTTTTAAAAGCTGTATGAGATGGGTTTCTAGTCTGAGGTCTGTTTTAAAAGGCAGAGAAATAAACTCACTGAGAAATGCCATACCTAGCTTAGGTGCCTCAGGAAGGAACTGATGGTGGGAATGATGAACCCAGGAGGCTCTGTGGGCAACAGAGACCCTCTACTTTGTGGATGAATTACTTTGCCCTTGCTGTCATTTGAAAAAATAGTCTTCAAATGATCATATTCTTGATCAGTCAGGTCTTTTGTTCACATTATTTCCATGTGAGTTCTGTGTCATAAAGGACGAGTTGTCTGTCCATGGTGGTAGAGGAGAGAAGAATTATCATCACAGAGTTCTGCTAACGGGACACTGTGACATGCACACCAGAGTCTCAGGCTGTTCCGGGGCTTGGACCCAGTGCTCTGAATGCTCTGTAGCCTCACTGATATGGTCCTCATCCGATGGCATTCTCTTTTCCGACTTCTTCAAGAGCACATGATCTCTTGGTTGATGAAAGCGTCATGCTTTTTAATCACCTGACTTATTAAATGTGCCTCAAAGTTCATGTCCTGAATAGCTGTGGGTGATTGCTTTTTTTTTTTTTTTTTTTTTTACTTATCAACTGCCATCTGCCCTTTTCCCCAGAGAAAGAGAGGAGTGATCCTACTGGAGCAGGAACTTCAGCAGACACTTTTCAAATGAAATATTGAGAGCCTAATTTTTTTTTTCTCCCAAAACACTCTGCAGCATCTTCCACAATATTCTAGAAATCTCCATTTTAAAGGAGGAAGTTGAAATGTCTCTTAACCAATACACAATAAGGTATAAATTTTTTAGGGGGAAAATTACACGCCTATTTATTGTATTGTCTCTGCATCATCATCACGATCAGGCCCATTAGTACAGAATAAGATCATTCATACAATAAATAAACACTTCCCATGCAAATAGTTACAGTAAATTATGTTGGTCTAGGTTAAGCGAAAACAGTGTCTTACCAAAGAGATGGATTTTCATATTTAGAAAAATAATAAAAGTTCATTTGATTGTCTTCTGTGTCCAAATTTAATATATAAGGAATGTCAGTCTCTAATATACATCATGTTTTCCTTACTGCCTAGAATCCAAAGAGGCTCACAATCAAATGTTAAACTCAGTCTCTGAAAGTAAATAATACTTTTAGGGGGTTTATTTGCATTTTTCATCTTTCTTTTTGTCCTGATTTTTTATTTTTAGCTTCTTGCTAAAAAGTGAGTTCAAATGTATTTGTAAAAGAGGCAAGGAATAAATAAATAAAATTAAAATATTTAGAATTAATAAGGCAGTGGGCAGAAAAATATTTCACTAGTATATTTTGGATATGAGAATTGTACTTTGGTATATACAAAGATAAAATAATTATACAACATTTATATTCATATTCTAGAAGAAAAACTTTTGTTCTACTTTAATTGCTCCTGCTAAGTCACTAAAGTTGTGTCCAACTCTGTGTGACCCTATGGGCTGTAGCCCACCATGCTCCTCTGTCCACGGGATTCTCCAGGCAAGAATACTGGAGGGGGTTGCCATGAACTCCTCCAGGGGATTTGCCCAGCCCAGGGATTGAACCCATGTCTCCTGCAGCTCCTAACTTACAAGCAGATTCTTTACTGCTGAGCCACCAGGGAAGCCCACTTTAGTTGTAGATGCAGCTATAAATATTAAGAAAACCATGCAATCGCAACCATGCCCATTATCCTTGTACTGCCATTTGTTAATGGCATATGCAAATTTTATCCTGAATATATAGTCATTGTATCTATAAAATAAATGTCAATAGATATAGGTCATTCCAGCAAACAAATATGATATATTTTACATTAGATTTACCTTTAATTTCTACTCATTCCAACAAAAAGTTCTTATTGTTTGGAGGAATAATGATCTAGTATCTTCAGGGGAAAAAAAGAATTCAGGATGGCATACTGGTGATAATAGTGAGACAGTGGAGTCAGTAGTGGGTGTGGGTCAGGGGTCCCTGTGAGTCAGGCTGTCCACGGTTTTGTGGGGGAAATGAATTGAGACTGTCTGAGAAATAACTCCAATTCATGCTGGTGAGATCAGGAATTATCTCAGCAGAGTTGCCAAAATTGGAATGTTCAAGTCTCATGTGAGGGTGCCATGAGGAAACCAGGGTTAAAACAGTCTCAAAGAAATAGCAGTTCCATAAATGGATATTTAAATTTCCTTTTGCTCCATACCTGCCCTGGATCCAGTTTGTTTTCCATTCTGTTTCTGCAGGGAAACAACATCTTTAATCTCAAAGGCTAATCATCCCTCACATTCTCTGTGCCTTAGTTATGTCATCTGTGAAATGGGGATGGCTGTATCTCACCCATGGGGTCCTTGTGAGATTCAAGGGACAATGGTATGATATCTGGCAGGTAAGAAGACCTCAACAAACATTAGCCATTATTTTTAGGTCAATGCTTCCCATGGCAGCTCAGCAGTAAAGAATCCGCCTGCCAATGCAGGACATGTGGGTTTGATCCCCAGCTTGGGAAGATTCCCTGGAGAAGGAAATGGCTTCCCACTCCAGTTTTCTTGCCTGAAAAATCCAATGGACAGAGGAGTCTGGTGGGCTACAAACCGTGGGGTTGCAGAGTCAGATGTGACTGAGTGACCAAACAACATTACGTCAATACAAAATTAGAAACTGCGTGAGTTCATATATACTTGTAACTATACAAAAAGCTCTTTCCTCATCAAAGCCTAATAATGTCCCTTGCTATCCAAACAATTCTAAAGTTCACCTCTCTCACTACAATTGTTCTTTAATCCACTCCAGTATTTATTGATTTCCTAGCATTTTACTAAGATTGCCTTTAGTGATACTTTACAGGTGGTCAAATCTTGTTTTTCTGTTCCTCTTATCTAACTTGATTCTCAGTGCCACAGGACTCAATTTTCATTCACACCCTTCTTGAGTTGAATGAAACTATATACCTGAGGCTTGTTTTTGTTCTCCTAAAAATTTACTTCTCTAGGCCTGCCTTTCTACCCGATGTTGAAATTTTGAGTTTTTGAGTATCTTGCCCTTTAATAACATATTTGAAGAATAATTACCTATTGTCTCTCAACTGAAAAATTGCAGGATGGGACTAGAACTTTACAAAATTTAGGATTCTCAGACTCCTCTATTAGATGCCTCTTAGGTGGTATCCAGAGAGAAAATACTAGAAGATGAGAAAAAGGGCTTTGGCTGTTCCTCACACCACCCCAGCAGCTCAATCCAAATCTAAACCTCAGATAACTTTAGTCCTTCAGAATCCACCCCATTAGACACCCTCCCATACCAGGGGTAGGGACCTTTTCTCCAAGATCTCTCACCTTTGTAGCTTACGATAGTCCCTCTGACTTTCCAAATTAGTTCGCATTTTCCTGACTGAATCCTGACAGATTATTTCATGCTGAAAACTCTACCTTTAGACATTCAGTCCTGAGCTCATGTAATTAACTTCTTTTTCTTTGCACAGCTTTACTATGGTATAATTTATATGCCATTAAATTCACTTGATGTAAAGGTACAGTTCAGTGAATTTTAGTAAATATACAGAGTTGTGAAATCATCATCACAATCTAATTTTACAACCTTTCCATCACCAGCTCTGCCCCACCCTCAAAATATCCCTGTGTCTCCTGCAGTCATTCTCCATTTTCACCTTCATTTCTAGACAACAACTAATCTTCAGTTTCTCTATAGATCTGCATGCCGTGAATATTCCTATTATCAGATTCAGACAATATATCACCTTTTGAGACAAAATTCTTTCAGTTAGCATAATAGTTTTGGAGGTTCACTCAATTGCATGTATCAGTACTTCACAAATACATGAATGACATGCTCCATTGTGTTCCAAGCACAGGTTGGGTGGGAGCACAAAACTGTCCATGCACATGGCATAGGTTAGTGTTAAATAAACAATCATATAAATCTCAGCGGCTTACCCCCAGAGGTCATCATTTCCAGCTGAACTAACCTATGGGTTTTGTCCACATTCTTACCTATCTCCCTCTGAAGGAAAAAACGGGACTCAAATTTATAAACTGCATGTCATGTTCTTTCACTCCTGGCTTAGCATCACCCAATGGCTTACTTGGAAAATCCATGATCCCTAAATTTCCTGTAAGAACATGCCTGGTCTTGTTGGTTTTCCTCTTCTACTTCATTATTTCCTCATCTCATTAATCCCTTCCAAGTCACCAAGTTCATCCTTGCTCTGTGCCTTTCCCTAGCGTTATTTCTTCCCATGAGATTAAGCTTCTCCTGTCTTTGCCTTTTGTCCTTTGGTTCTGAAACTCAGTGTCACCACTTCAGCAAGAACACACCTGAACATGCTAATCAAGTAGGTACTCTCCAAGTTTCCAAGATTTGAAAATGTGCCAGGCACTGAGCTTTGCAATGAGCCTGTGATTGTGACTGTTGACATGGATTTATCGTGAAAGTGCTAAGGCATAAAATTCAGTGTCCCCTCATCTGCATGAACCTTATCTAAGACTCTTGGAAAAGTCATAGGTATCATCACTGGGTGAGATGTCTTTGCAAATGTGTAACTGCAGCGGTTCTCACAATGTTTTCTCTATGTTCTGGTTTATTCTTTACCAGGATGTCACTAATGATTCCAACTATCCACAGTAATCGCTGTCTGTACAGGTTCTATTTATTTTCTTAAAGAGAACCCATAAAACTCAGACATACGTGGGATGAACAAACCTATCATAGTTCATGCCTTAAAGTATATAACAGTACAGTTTAGTGAGAAAGACATTAAGCAATGAATAATACATATTAGTGCAAAAAATGACTTTGCTGGAGAGGCATATGATAGCATGAAGACTTAAGTAGAAAAGATTAACTAAATCACTTAAATCTGTCAGGTAAACATGAGAAAGATTATCACCAACTCTTTTAAAAATAATGAATCATACATTGAGAATATAGTTCTACTAGAAATCAAAACAATGCAAATTAAAATAATGCCTATGATTTATCTATCAAATCGGCAGGATTGAAGGATAACATTACATGTTGGAGATGTAGTTATGTGACACTAGCTCCTAGAGTTGAGAGGACCTTGGCTGTATGCATCATGAACTTTCAAAGATTTTATAGACTATGGGTCTACCAAGGGTTGGAGAGGAATTTATGTGCAAAAATCATGTATTTCAATGTTCTTATTTACAATAGCACAACTTTGATAACTGTGAATTGAGTAATGGAGAAATGGTTAAATAAATTGTGTCAATCCATATGACAGTCAAGTCACATTTTAATTTGTAAGATGAATTAACAAGAGAAAACACACATGATGTTAGACAAAATAAAAGAGATAAAAAATCAACATATACAGGTATGATCTAAGTGGTGAATAATTGCTGGAGACAAGTGTACCAACATGATGGTAGTTATCTTTAGGCAAAGAGATAATGCATTGCCTTTAATTTTCCATTTTTAACTTTCTAGATTTCAAATTTTCTATAAAATATATTATTTATAGATTAGGACACAAACATTGTACCAATATAAGTACCTTACATCCTTTCATTAGAGAAAACATGCTCAGAGGACTTCTTGGATCAAAAGGAATCTGAATCCATTCGAGAAGCAGGGTTGAAAGAAGACAGATTCATCTTGAGGGATAAACCCTCCCTCTCTCTAAGGGGCTCTTCTTTGATATTCAGATGGTGGCTGGCCATTAGCATGATGCTTAAAGATGCAGACAAGACGTTCGAAACAAAGTTTTTGAATTATTAACAAAATTACAAGGGCAGCATCAAATGATTCAGTGGAACTCAGGATTTTAGAAGAGACCAATAACGAACACTAAATTTTAATGAAGTCCACAGTAACACTGAAATGCGTCATTTCATTTGCCGTTAACCTTTCTGATAGCTACTCAGAGGTCTTTAAATTCTGAGGACAAGGTGCCATTTAACGACAAGGACAGGTGACTGTTGCATTTAAATGATCACTAACTAAAACATGGCAGACAGAGAAAATCAGGGAGGAATATATGGGAAGAGATATGGGAGATTTAGAGGAAACGATTTGAGGCAACAAAATGCAAGTGAAGGAACGTTTGCACAGAATTTAGCAAACCAGTGATACTTCTGTACATTTTAGATAGAACACGTCGTCGTTGCTCCGTCACTAAGTTGCATCCAACTCTTTGTGACCCTATGGACTGCAGCATGCCAGGCTCCTTTGTCCTTCACTGTCTCCTGGAGGTTGCTCAGATTCATGTCCACCAAGTCAGTAATGCTAACCATCTCATCTTCTGCCCCCCACTTCTCTTTTTGCTTTCAGTCTTTCCCAGCATCAGGTCTTTTCCAATGAGTCGGTTCTTTGCATCAGGTGGCCAAAGAATTGGAGCTTCAGCATTAGTCCTCCCAGTGAATATTCAGGGTGGATTTCCTTTAGGATTGACTGGTTTGATCTCCTTGCTGGCCAAGAGACTCTCAAGAGTCTTCTCTGGCACCACAGTTTGAAAGCATCAATTTTTCGAACTTTTTAAAAAACAAAAACAGCAATAACATTTTTCAAATGAAGAAGTCTTTTATAGGTATCTGACAGGAAACATAATCAGACTGCATCAAAGTTTCTTCCAGTATTTATTCAAACAAAACCCAACTCTTTTAATATTTCAAGAGATGTCCTGTTTAGGGAGCAATTCAGTGGTGAGATCTGACTCAGAACGCAAATTGTCAGAATCCAGCAGTGTTCAAAAAATAATTCTGCAGCATCTTCTCTAACACATTTCATGGCAACAGAATATTGTGAATTTCAGAGTTACATTTCACAGCCCAGGTTCAGGAACAGCCAGGTGGTATAGTAGGATGATAGATGAATCCCAAACCCTGGGCACTATTCCAGCACCAAACCCACAGTTTTGAGTTGATTTTATTTTTAGCTGTGTAGTTAATGTCCCTAAGAATTCAAAGACAGTGCTTCCAGTTGAGAGGAAAATAAATGTACTAATAACCTTCTCCTCTCCCTGGTCCTCCCAGCCGGCCCCCAGACAGGGCATCTGATCCATTCTCCAAGCCAGGTTCTTCCTAGAATCCAGCTGACTCCATGCAGTGCCTGTCTCTTGAAGCAAGGTTATTTGTTCTGTGTGTGCTGTTTTAAGAACTTTCCACCAATACAGGGGTTGAAAATCACACAGATCCATCACCTTGCAGTTTCTGTAAGTCGGAAGCCTAGTGAGTTTGAGTGGATTCTCTGCTTAGGGTCTCACAAGCGTGAAGGTGGTGTTGGCAGAACTGTTTGTCATTGGAGTCTGTCTGGGAATATCTGCTCCCAAGTTCATTCAATCACTGAGGTTGCAGAACTTCAGTCTGATTCTTGTTTGCTGCCCACCAGAGGCCAGTCTTTGCTTCTAGCAATTGTCCCTATGTCCCTTGAGGTTTCCACGTGGCTCTGTCCAAGAATGGGAATAAGACCTTCATGCTTCAAGTCTGATTTCCCCTTTTGCCTCATCTCTCTGATTCCAACTAGAAAATTCTCTTTCTAAAGACCTTTGTGGAGACCCAGATAATACAGAATAATCTCACCATTTAAAGTCAGTGACCTTAAAAAAATAAAAAAATTAAAAGATAAAGTCAGTGACCTTCATTAAATATGCAAAATTGCTTTTGTCATGCAAAGTAATATATTTGCAGAGATAAGGACACAGGCATCCTTAGGGGGCCATTCTGCTTATTACACAAAGCTGCTGGCTGGGTGCCAGGTAACTTATTACGGACTTTTGTTTTTTAGTGTGTAAACTGAATTTACAAATAGTTAGAATGAATGGATGAAATTCAATCAGTCCTGTAATGCTTTGTATCTTTTCAGAATAGCCTTAATTGCTTGGTCATTTAGGATTTATCACAGCTTTTTAATCATAAATTCATCTTATCAGTCAGAACCACAGGATTTCAGAGAAAATTTATAGCACTTGCTGTTTCATTTATCAGTATTTTGACAAAACCAACAGGCAAATCTACTGTCAAGAATCAATCATTTCTTAGGCACTGCCTTTCTGTCCTTAAATTCAAGAAATCAAGCATATATTGATCCAATATTTTATTAATTTCTCTCTACAACAAAACCTTTTCCAATTGAGTTAAAATATATTAGAAAAATGACTAGCATGTATTCAAGTTTGAAGTTTAAGGCTGCATTTTTGAACACAGACCATTTCTGTAATAAGCATCTGAGAGCATATATCATGCAGGTTGGACCATATAATTATTCTGCTAATGTAGAAAGGTTTGCCCCTAACTCTGGAACTGACCCATCTCGGGGAAAATCTGAAACCCTTTGTACCAAGTGTCTTAGCATCAGTTCAGCTTGCTTACCACTCCACCTCTCTATTCTGATAGTGAGTGAGTCCCTGCTATTTTTCCCCTTTGAAGAAGCTATGTCTTCAAACTAAGTCATAAAATGACTAAGATTCCAGAATGTTTGCTCATGCTTGCATCTTACCCACAGAAATTTCCTATCATTGTTAGAGCAAATGACCACCCATGTAGTGACTTAAAATCAGAGTAAATTGTAGTTCTGGAGGTTAGACGTCTACAATGGGTCCCACTGGGCAAAAATCAAATTGTTTGCAGGACTGCATTCTTTTCCAGGGGCTCTAAGGGAAAACCCATTTCCTTGACTTTTCCAGGTCACCCACATTCTTCTGCACGTGGCCCTCCATCTTCAAAGCCAACAAGGACCGGGGATGTGAGACTTCGTCACAAGATATCATCCTGACACTGCCACCCTCTTCCACATCCAAGGACCACTGTGATTATATGGGGCTTGTTAGTATCATCGAGAATAGTCTCCTTATGTTAAGATCAGCTCTTGAGCCACGTTAATTCCTCTTTGTCATGGAACCTAACACCTCCAAAGATGCTGGGGATTTGGACTTGGGCAACTTTGGAAAGCCGTCATTCAGCCTTGATACGAATGTTAGAACATTTTCTGATAATGAAATTTTCTTATCGCCATGAATAAGATATTCACCTGTAATAAAAACATGTATTCAGAGAAAAAACATTAAAAAAATTTATGTTAAAAATCTATCACAATTTAGTACCTTGTTTATGAGCATCTGGAGAAGGCAATGGTACCCCATTCCAGTACTTTGCCTGGAAAATCCCATGGACGGAGGAGCCTGGTGGGCTGCAGTCCATGGGGTCGCTAAGAGTCAGACACGACTGAGCAACTTCACTTTCACTTTTCACTTTCATGCATTGGAGAAGGAAATGGCAACCCACTCCAGTGTTCTTGCCTGGAGAATCCCAGGGACGGGCGAGCCTGGTGGGCTGCCGTCTATGAGGTCGCACAGAGTCGGACACGACTGAAGTGACTTAGCAGCAGTTATGAGCATCACTGAATATCTTCACTTGTTTTTTGTTTTGCTTCATTTTTTTCTAGCTTAGACCAGCATCATCCATAAACTACCTCCTCAATTATGGATCCTCAGCCAAGTGAGGGAAACAGACATTTATCACTCATAAACTTTGCAGATACAATTTTTTTGTGAAAAGATCAAAACTAGGCAGTTGTCTTAATATTTACTCAAAATGATTAAATTGAGCAACTCCCTTGGGAATTTCTTTTTTAATTCTCCTAATCCCAGATATATTCCTTTTTTCTGCCATTATTATCTTTTAAATTCTGAACTACTAGATGTTGCAGTGATCATCTCTCTCTCACATATGTCTGTAGCTATTTTAAATCTTATTCTCTCAGGGGAGGAAAAAAAAAAATCCTTCTAGAACATAGACAGCTCCTTCTCACTGTTAGTAGAGTAAAAAATCAGTATAATAATGTTTTACACAGTCTTTTTGGGATGGGAAAAGCTGGTTTACAATGACCTTAGAAATAGGAATATGAAAGATTCATATTCGAACTACAATTCACCTATGCATTAAAAATCTAACAATTGTTAAAGTATAAGCCCAGAGCACCTCTGCTACAGATGTGGGTTATTACACACTGCAGAGTCAGCAAAAGACACAATGACACTAAAGTTTCAATAAATTACATTTAACCCATGGTAATCTATCATGGAAAAAGCAAAAATTGAAACATTTTAATGAACATCTCAAGATCAGAGCAAACCCTGAAATATTCAGGAATTCCTAATTTATATCTTCATCTATCCATCCAGTTGTCAGCAGCAAGAATCACAACAAGCATTCATAGTAGAATATTGATTTAGAATCCTCAGGAAACATCTTTAAACACTTCAAAATTATGAACACCTAGTTTAAGTAAACTTTAAAAACTGATTTATTCTTTTTTTCCCTGTGCTATACAGCAGATCCTCTATAATTAACTTTCACTTTTCACTTTCATTCATTGGAGAAGGAAACGGCGACCCACTCCAGTGTTTTTGCCTGGAGAATCCCAGGGACGGGGGAGCCTGGTGGACTGCCATCTATGGGGTCGCACGGAGTCAGACACGACTGAAGCGACTTAGCAGCAGCAGCAGCAGCAGCAGCAGCGCATATATGTCAATCCACCCCACCCCCAAAAAAGGAAGTACAGTTTATAGGACATATATTAAGTTAACCTTAAAAATGCATTCCAATATACATTAGGTACAGACAAACACAATTTGATTCCACTTATACGAGGTACTTAGAATAGGCAAATTCATAGTCAGAAACTATACTGGTAGGTGCCGGGGACCAGGGGCTGGGGGAAGGTGGGATTTGGGAAAGAGAATAGACACTTAGTGTTCAGCGGGGACAGTTTCGGTTTAGGAGGGTGAAACATTCAGGAGATGGATTATGGTTAGAGTTGTATAACAATGTGAAGGTACTGAGTGTCACTGAACTGTATGGCTAAATGTGATTAAAACGGTACGTTTTATATTATGTGACTTTTATCACAGTAAAGGAAAAAAAAATTTTTTTTAAGGAATTCAAAACCAAGCTTAAAAATAATTTGTTTTAGGTTTAATAAAGAGCCAATGATTATAGGTAATGTCTGTGGATATATTAATATTTTAAAGAACAAAATGAATTTTTGCCCACTTTCTGGCCACATAACAGGATGCTCCTTGACAGTGGCAAGCAGATAAACTGGAACCCTGAAATAGAAAAGCCCTGATTTGAAACATATACTTATTTCTATGATGACATATGCTCACCAGGGCTGATTTCATGCTAGCCACATGATCTCCACATGCCATGGCTGAGCAGGCTGTTGAGAACACAGGAAGGCAGTCTGCTCTCCCGAGCGAGCTGGAGCCAGCTCCTGTAAACCCCAGCCTACAGCCAGGTATCATATCTGGAGAAATATTGTTCTGCTGTTAGTGTGTATCCATCACTGTCAAATTCCAGGGTCAGACAGACTTGGATCAATAGTCCTACTTTCTTCTGTGATATCAAACAATTGAACACTGTCTATTAACCAATTAACTCATCATTTAAGGATACCTTCTAAAATAGTTTTTTTTTTAATGTAAATAGACTAAATGCTTTAATTATGTAAGAAATAAACTAGATAAATAACAAAGTCCAGTCATAGCTGATTACAAAAGATTCAGTTTAAATGGAGATAGTACAATCAGTTGAGTAGCTCAGTTGTGTCCAGCTCTTTGTGACCCCATAGACTGCAGTATACCAGGCTTCCCTGTCCATCACCAGCTCCTGGAGCTTGCTCAAACTCATCTCCATCAAGTTGGTGATGCCATCCAACTATTTCATCCTCTGTCGTCCCCTTCTCTTCCTGTCCTCCATCCTTCCCAGCATCAGGGTCTTTTCCAATGAGTCAGTTATTCGCATCAGGTGGCCAAAGTATTGGAGCTTCAACTTCAGCATCAATTTTTCCAATGAATATTCAGGACTGATTTCCTTTAGGATTTACTGGTTTAATCTCCTTGTAGTCCAAGGGACTCTCAAGAGTCTTCTCCAACACCACAGTTCAAAAGTATCAATTCTTCAGCACTCAGCTTTCTTTGTGGTCCAACTCTCACATCCATACATGACTACTGGAAAAATGATAGCTTTGACTAGATGGATCTTTGTCGGCAAAGTAATATCTCTGCTTTTTAATATGCTGTCTAGGTTTATCTTAGCTTTTCTTTCAAGGAGCAAGCATCTTTTAATTTCCTGGCTGTAGTCGCCACCTTTTCATCTTGTTTATATTGCTGTGTTTGGGGTAGCCTTTCTGTATTCTGGCAGTTGGTGTTTCCTCTTTATTGTGGAGGTTCATCACTGTGGGTGGGGTTGGACGGGTGGCTTTTCAAGGTTTTCTGGATATGGAAGCTTGTCTCGGTGTTCTGGTGAGTGGAGCTGGATTTCTTCTCTCTGGAGTGCAATGAAGTGTCCAGTAATAAGTTTTGAGATGTCAATGGGTTTGGTGTGACTTTGGTCAGCCTGTGTATTGAGGCTCAGGATTATGTTCCTGTGTTGCTGGAGAATTTGCGTGGTATGTCTTGATCTGGAGCTTGTTGGCCCTTGGGTGGTGCTTGGTTTCAGTATAGATATGGAGGCATTTGATGAGCTCCTATCAATTAATGTTCCCTGGATTCAGGAGTTCTCTGGTGTTCTCAGGATTTGGACTTAAGCCTCCCGCCTCTAGTTTTCAGTCTTATTCTTATTCTTATTCTTATTCTTATTCTTGGAGAAGCCTCAAGACTTCTCCATCTATACAGCACCAATGATAAAACATCTAGGTTAGTGATGAAAAGTTCCTTCATAGTGAGGGACACCTGGAGAGGTACACAGAGTTACATGGAGAAGAGAAGAGGGAGGAAGGAGATAGAGGTGACCAGGAGGAGAAAAGGGGGAATCAAAAGGGGCGAGAGCAAGCTAGCCAGTAATCACTTCCCTATGTGCTCTCCACAGTCTGGATCCCTCAGAGATGTTCACAGAGTTACACAGAGAAGAGAAGAGGGAGGAAGGAGACAGAGGTGGCCAGGAGGATAAAAGGGGGAATCAAAAGGAGAGAGACAGATCCAGCCAGTAATCAGTTCCCTAAGTGTTCTCCACAGCCCAGAACACACAAAGAGATTCACCGAGTTGGGTAGAGAAGAAAAGGGGGAGGGGCGAGATAGAGGCAGCCTGGTGGAGAAAAAGGAGAGTCAAAAGGGGAAGAGAGCAAAAGGGAGAGTGATCTCACTCCCGAGTGAAAATGGGTACTGAAGATTGGGTTCTTAAAGGTACAAAGTTGATAACAAATACCAAAAAACAAAGATTAAAAATCTTGAGTAGAGGTTAGATTCTCAAAAATACAGTATTAAAAAACAAACAAAAAAACAAAACAAAAACAAAAAAAACGTACAAAAGCACAGAAATTATAATATATATATATGAAGTTTGCTTTAAAAATAGGTTCTATTTTTTTTGCAAGGTAATAGTAGGTTATAAAAAAGAAAATTAAAAAGTTATAGGGACTTAAAAATAACAAAAAAAATATAAAAAAATGTTTTAATTAAAAAAATGATAATAGTAAAAATATATCTAAGACTTTCTCTGGAGCTGTTGCGGACAGTGTGGGGTCAGTTCATTTTCAGATAGTTCCTTGGTCTGGCTTATACTTCTCATGGTCTATAGGCCCCTTCCTATGTAGTCGGTGCTAACTACAGGGTTTTAATCTATTGCAGGTATCACTTCCAAAGCAGTTCCCTCTGCTTAGTTTAGCTTCCTCTGTTTGCTGGTCTCTTCAGTATCTAATTTCTGCCCTGACACAAGGGGCACAGTGGTGGTCACTTCTGTTTTTTTTTTTTCTTCGGGCGGGGGCTCACTTGTTCAGTCGTGCTTTGGGGAGGGAGGAACACTGCAAACAAATATTACTGACGTGTGTTCACAGTGATTCAGCCACACTGGGTTTGCCCCCACTCAGCATGTGTGCTTTCCCAGTCTACACTGCTCAGACTCTAGGTTGCTCTGCCAGGAACTGTCTGATGTGGGCCGTGGTTTGCATGCACTTCCAGGTCTAAGCTGCTCAGGTTCAGGTTCTCTGGTACTCCACAAAGGTGCAGACTTGGTTGGGCCTGCGTTTGCACCCGTTCCAGGTCTGAGGAGCTCAGGTGACCAGTTCCTTGGTACGCGTAGTCGCCCCCAGTTGAAGGCTGTGACTTATCCCCTCCCCAGTCCCAGCCGCTGGTTTTCTGGGTGTGTAACGGGCGTGCCTTGTGTCTCTTCTAGGAAGCTGATCTCTGGCTGCGACCCTCCCAGTGGATGTCAACCATCCAGAATCCCAAGAAGTCTTGGTTAGCAACAAAGTCTGCTTGCAGTTTGATATAGGATGCCTCTCTGGGGCCGCGATTGCCCCCTTGCAGCTCTGGCTGCCCTTGCCTGCCTGTCCCAAGTAGGGGATGGGCCGGTCCACAGCAGGCTAGCTCTGCTCAGTGCTTTGTTCTGTGAGTGTGCCTGGAGGTGGTTAGGACTTTTTTTCACAGGATAGCTATCCCACAATCTGGGTTGCTATCTCAAGCTAGTTCCCTCAGATTGCCCTCAGGGTTCAGGCCTGGTCCTTATGATAAACAATGCCGCCTGCTCCTCCCTGTCCCTTCCCTGCTTGCTAGTGGGGGATGTGAGCGTCTGGGCTGTTGCACCACTGGGAGTTGCTGTTAGGCACGTAATCTGTGGGGTTTAATTATTTATTTATTTTTCCTCCTGGTTATTTTGCCCTCTGAGATTCCAAGGCATGCCACAGACCCGCTGGAGAAAGTGTTTCCTGGTGTTTGGAAATTTCCTCTCTTTTTTAAGACTCCCTTCCTGGGATGGCTCTCCATCCCTACCTCTTTTGTCTCTCTTTTTATCTTTTATATTTTGTCCTACCTCCTTTCAAAGACAATGGGCTTCTTTTCTGGGTGTCTGATGTCCTCTGCCAGCATTCAGAAGTTGTTCTGTGGAATTTGCTCCGCGCTCAAATGTTCTTTCAATGAATTTGTGGGGGAGAAAGTGGTCTCCCCGTCCTATTCCTCCACCATCTTAGGACTGCCTCCCTAAAATAGTTTTGCTGTGCAGGTTAAATTACGTAACATAGGTGAAGCATAATATCCACAGGTGCATAACAAATATTTATCAGTGTTGTTACAGATATGTTGTTATAGACATGTCCTAGAGAAATGATGTAGCCTCGGATTTAACATGCTAAAGACAAACACCGAAAAGTAGAAGAGTCTCTTAACATAGCATGATATAAAGAAAATTCCTGTAGCTTTGAGACTAATATACACTCAGGTACACAAACCTTAGCACCTTCAGAAGAACCGCTATGCAAGTGCCTCTAGTTATCAGCTGCTTTCAACACTCCGACATAGAAAAAGATGATGAACATAGTTATTTATAAGCATCTTATTTCTTACTAGGTCATTTGAACTGTTGCTCTAAAACATATGAAAGCTTTACTGAGCAAAAGATACTTGGATTAAACCATTCAGAAATGGTTTTATAAAAATCACTAAAAGGAATAAGATGTGAAGTTTTTTGAAAATCATCTTTTATGTGAACAATCTGAAGCATACATAATCCTATGCTTGAAAACATAGACTACATTTCATGAATTTGAATAACTTCACTTTGCTTGAAAGCAATCTGCATTTTGTTTTGCGAAAGGAAGAGTGTGACATTTGCAATAACCCCTATTTGAAGTTTGGGGCCACATGCATGTGTATAGTTATAATATGTAAAATATGTTATGTATTAATCTAAATCTATATAAATATATTAATTGGATTCTATATATATGATCATCATATGTAATCATAATCTGGGTGCTACAATATGATACCATACTAAAATGGAATACAATAAGCATAAGAGAAACAGTACAAATACTTATTTGCTTATAGATGAAGTGGGAAAAATTTGTTGTGTTTTTTTTCTGGAATCTCATTTCATTGGTCTACATTAATTTCTTCTCTAAAAAATTTAATATGACTTGTAAGATTTATTTCATTCCAGAAGGACTAGTCCTGATACTGATTAATGAATAAAGCATAATATCAATCCTTTACAAATTTTCCCAATATTCTTTTTTATTTTCTTATTGGAGTGTAGCTTCTTTACAATGTTAGTTTCTGCTGTACAGCAAAGTGAATCAGCTATATGTATATACGCATCCCCTCTTTTGTGGATTTCCTTCACATTTAAGTCACCACAGAACACTGAGTAGAGTCCCCTGTGCTATACAGTAGGTTCTCATTAGCTATCTATTTTATAAATAGTAGTATATATATGTCAATCCCAGATTCCCTATAAATTCTACTCCCCCATCCCTCTCTTTGTGTCCATAAGTTGGTTCTCTGTCTGTATCCCTAGTTCTGCTTTGCAGATAGGTTAATCTATACCATTTTACTGCTCTTCCCTGGTGGCTCAGAGGTTAAAGGGTCTGCCTGCAATGCAGGAGACCTGGGTTTGATCCCTGGGTTGGGAAGATACCCTGGAGAAGGAAATGGCAACCCACTCCAGTATTCTTGCCTGGAGAATCCCATGAATGGAGGAGCCTGGTGGGCTACAGTCCACGGGGTTGCAAAGAGTCAGACGCGACTTCATTTTCACTTTCCTTTCACTTTCATACCATTTTACTAGATTACACATATATGCTTTAATATATGATATTTGTTTTTCTCTTTCTAACTTCACTTTATTGGACAGTCTCTAGATCCATTCACACTTGCAAACAGCACAGTTACATTCCTACTTATGGCTGAGTTGGGCTTCCTGATGGCTTAGCAGTAAAGAGTCTGCCTGCAGTGCAGGAAATACAGATTTGATCCCTTGGTTGGGAAGATCCCTTGGAGAAGGAAATGGCTACCCACTCCAGTATTCTTACCTAGGAAATCCTATGGACAGAGGAGCCTGGCAGGCTACAGTCTATGGGGTCACAAAAGAGTTGGACACTACTTAATGACTAAACAACAATATTCCATTGTGTGTATATGTATATACATATATACTACATCTTTTTTATCATTCTTCCAGTGCTGGATATTTAGGTTTCTTCCCTGTCCTGGCTACTGTAAATAATGCTGCAGTGAACATTGGGGTGCATATATCTTTTCTAATTATGCTTTTCTCTGGGTAGATGTATCAGGATTGGGATTTCTGAGTCATATGGTAGTTCTGTTTTTAGTTTTTAAAGGAATCTCCATACTGCTGTCCATAGTGGCTGCAGCAATTTACATTCCCACCAACAGTGCAAGAGGACTTGCTTTTCTCCACACTCTCTCCAGTATTTATTTTTTGTAGATTTATTGATAATGGTCATTCTGACCAGTGTGAGGTGATACCTTATTATAGTTTTGATTTGCATTTCTCTAATGATTAGTGATGTTGAATATCTTTTCATGTGTTTATTGGTCATCTTTGTGTATTCTTTGTATAAATGTCTATTTAGATCTTTTGCTCATCTTTTGATTGGGTTGTTTGATTTTTTGATATTGAGCTACATGAGCTGTTTGTGTATGTTGAAGATTAATCTTTTGTCAGTTGTTTCATTTGCAGATATTTTCCCCTATTCTGAGGGTTATCTTTTCATCTGTTTATGGTTTTCTTTGCTGTAAAAAAGCTTGAAAGTTTAATTAGGTCCAATGTGTTCATTTTGTTTTCATTTTCATTATTCTAAGAGATAGGTGATATGTGATTTATGTCAAAGAGTGTTTTGCCTATATTTCCCTCTAGTTGTTTTATAATATCCAGCCTTACATTTAGGTCTTTAATCCATTTTGAGATTATTTTTGTGCATAGTGTTGGGAGTGTTCTAATTTCACTCTTTTACATGTATTAGTATTAGTATAGTATTAGTCTCTCAGTCGTGTCTGACTTTTTGCGACCCCATGGACTGTAGCCCGCCAGGCTCCTCTGTCCATGGGATTCTCTAGACAAAAATACTGGAGTGGGTTGCCATTTCCTCCTCCAGAGGACTTCCCAAATGTACATAAAGGAGACTTCATTAATTACATGTAGCTGTCCAGTTTTCCCAGCACCACTTATATTCTTATAGCAACAATATAAATTTGTTATATTGTTATAACAATATATATTTTGTTATATTGTTATAACAATATATATTTTGTTATATTGTTATATAAATATGTTTATCCATCACAATCTGAATTATTCCACTTCAAAGTTTGATTAATGAGTTCAAATGGTCTATTTAGATTATAGAGAAAATTATTTCATTGTCTTGGATTCCTACATTTTAGATAGCAAGTAGTGAGACCTAAATATATCAAGCAATTCATCTAAAAATGTACTTGATTCAAAATTTGAACAGTGATTCCTGAAACTTCAGTTAATAGTAATAATAACCCTTATTATTACTTGCTAGTCAACTCATGCAAAGAGTTGACTCATTGGAAAAGACTGATGGTGGGAGGGATTGGGGGCAGGAGAAGAAGGGGATGACAGAGGATGAGATGGCTGGATGGTATCACAGACTAGACGGATGTCAGTTTGAGTGAACTCTGGGAGATGGTGATGGACAGGGAGGCCTGGAGTGCTGCGATTCATGGGGTCGCAAAGAGTCGGACACGACTGAGCGACTGAACTGAACTGAACTGAAAGGCTCTTGAGAAACCCATATGCAGGTCAGGAAGCAACAGTTAGAACTGGACATGGAACAACAGACTGGTTCCAAATAGGAAAAGGAGTACATCAAGGCTGTACATTGTCACTCTGCTTATATGCAGAGTACATCATGAGAAACGCTGGGCTGGAAGAAGCACAAGCTGGAATCAAGATTGCCGGCAGAAATATCAATGACCTCAGATCTGCAGATGACACCACCCTTATGGCAGAAAGTGAAGAGGAACAAAAAAGCCTCTTGATGAAAGTGAAAAAGGAGAGTGAAAAAGTTGGGTTAAAGTTCAACAGTCAGAAAACTAAGATCATGGCATCTGGTCCCATCACTTCATGGGAAATAGATGGGGAAACAGTGGGAACAGTGTCAGAGTTTATTTTTCTGGGCTCCAAAATCACTGCAGATGGTGACTGCAGCCATGAAATTAAAAGACACTTACTCCTTGGAAGGAAAGTTATGACCAAGCTAGATAGTATATTAAAAAGCAGAGACATTACTTTGTCCACAAAAGTCTGTCTAGTCAAGGCTATGGTTTTTCCAGTGGTCAGGTATGGATGTGAGAGTTGGACTGTGAAGAAAGCTGAGCACTGAAGAATTGATGCTTTTGAACTGTGGTGTTAGAGAAGACTCTTGAGAGTCCCTGGGACTGCAAGGAGATCCAACCAGTCCATCCTAAAGGAGATCAGTCCTGGGTGTTCATTAGAAGGACCGATGCTGAAGCTGAAACTCCAGTACTTTGGCCACCTCATGTGAAGAGTTGACTCGTTGGAAAAGACTCTGATGCTGGGAGGGATTGGGGGTAGGAGGAGAAGGGGATGACAGAGGATGAGATGGCTGGATGGCATCACCAACTCGATGGACATGAGTTTGTGTAGACTCGGAGTTGGTGATGGACAGGGAGGCCTGGCATGCTGCAGTTCTTGGGGTCGCAAAGAGTCGGACATGACTGAGCAACTGAACTGAACTGAAGAGCTTCCCTGGTGGCTCAGATGGTAAGCAGTCTGTCAGCAGTGCTGGAGACCTGTGTTTGATCCCTGGATTGGGAAGATCCCCTGCAGAAGGGAATGACTAGCCACATCAGTATGTTTGCCTGGAACATTCCATGGTCAGAGGAGCCTGGTGGGCTACAGTCCATGGAGTCACAGAATAGTACACAACTGAGCAACACTTTCACTTTATTACTTCTTATGTGCAAACACTCTGTTAAATACTTTGTATCATTTAATTCTCACTGGAATCTTATGATTTAGTGATTATACCAGCACTCTGTTATAGATAGAACAACTATAGTGGAGCAAGGTGAAATACATTTTTCTTCAAAATACAGATAACACATGACAGAGCTATGTCTCAATCCTTAAGTGTTTGTAACTTCAAAGTCCGTAATATAAAACACATTGCTAAGTTGTCTGTAGTTTCATCTGAGAGCCTGTGCTAGTGCATTTTGTGACATAACCCAATAGATCCACATCATATGTTAGTATTCATCTATTCTAAACTATCTTCTAACTGCTAACTATGCAACAATTAGTGCTTAATTATATTTGGCATAGCACCTGCTCTTCAGATGCTTGGAACAAAGTATACAGATAACAGACAAAGCCAAGTTGCAATGGCAGTATCTTGATCAGATGTCAGAGATCGTTCAGAAGTCTCCCAAAGGACTTTCAGCTAAGCTTTGAAAGATAAATAAGCAAGGAAGTCAGGGTAGGGGGCCATGAGGTAAACGAAACAAGAAATACAAATCAGAAATGTTTGAAATGACCTGACTCATTTGCAGATGGTTTCTACCAAAGAGTCATAAAAACAGAAAGCACACTAGAAATTTCAGGTAAAATATTATTTAATGTAGAAAATAAGAGAATTACAAAACTTTGGAAGACCTGAATGAGCTTTCAGCAGGGCTAAGGAAGCTTCTAATGATTTCAGGAAATCCAAACATCATAATATTTGCATGAAATTTTGCGTGAAACTAACACCAGTGACTTCAAGTGAATTCAGCACTTCAGGGGGTATCTATAGCAGATATGAGAGTCACTGTTAAATCTCTATTGTCTACTGAATGTCACACATCTGCCGGTCTACATTAGAGGACTTGATGTTCCTCCTTGTATTCCTCCAGTCCAATCTTGTGCCAACCTCTTACACTAACAGTTTCCAAATGGTGGGATCAGAGAAGTGTTATTTCTGGCCTCTGAGCTATAGAGAAAGGCCTGATTACAAGTGTGGGCATGACACTCAGTAACAATGTAACATTTTCAGTGCATCCAGCACAGAGGTTCAGGGTACATGCAGAGTAGTGGTGGGGGAAGAGGTGGAGAAGCCACTCATGTGGCTACTTCACCTATTAGTCTCTTGTGTATGAAGAGGTTTTATTTTAGCACGGAAATTATAAAAATCTTTTAAAGGATTTTATGCAGAAAACTGCCACGATCAGATTCACATTTTAGAGAATCATTATGGAAACAGATTTCAGGTTGAATTGCTTGGGCTGGAGTTTGGGAACAGATTGGATATAGGAAAACTCATCAAGGTGTTATTATAGTAATAGTCATTTAATAGATAAGAAACTAAAATAAGATATAATTCCTGATTCTAGATAAAAGTCAAATATATATATATATATATTCCAGGTCTTATCAAGAAAGAACATGTCCTACCTGGGGAATTGGTGGGTGAAAGGAAGATTCTCTGGCAGCCCCAGTTTTTAGGCTGTGTGTTGGGTTCAGCTGTGTTCCACGTCTCTCTCATGCAAGTTGTCAGCCCCAAAGATGCTGCGGCTACTGGGGCAGGTTCTCTTGACTAAGTGAGCCACTCAAGCCTATTTAAAACCTCTGCTTGTATCAAGTCCACTCATATCACACTGGCTAAATGAAGTCATGTGACTAAAGCCTTAATTAATAGTTGGTTTATACATACTTCTCCCATTTAGTGAAAAACCCTGCAAAACCACAGGGAAAAATTAAAGATGCAGAATTCTACAGGAAGAAAGTGAAAGGTTCAGGAAAATAATCTGATAAAGCCCGTGCAATTTGCTCTGTAAAATAGTGACTCTGTTCCACATGGCCATGCCCGCAGACCTTACAATACTTGGCACATCAGTCATATTTTTTAACAATATGAAGAGTATTAATTGAAATCTACGTATATTAACAAGGCTTTTTTGACCAAAAATTAGTTGGAGTAACCTTCTGACTCCTCTTGATCATTTTTGTTTTGTATTCTAAATATTAGATGTTCCTTTACTCAGATATGGATAGATCACCCTCCAAAATGGCCAGTCTTTAACACTGTCTACACTGTTCTTTTAAATAAATCACTTTGCATTTGATTTACTCAAACTTATTTATTCTTAGCTTTATGTTATAAGGTTTTTATTTTGGTTTTGGTCTTGTTTAACCTGTTCTTTACCAATGTAGAACACAATGACAATCTTCTTAAAGTGTTATTAGCTCTATAGTAATAGTTGTCACGGTTCAGTTCCTGTCTCTCTGAAATCAAGAGAAAGGATTATGTTTTCATTTTTTTCCTTTTAACAAATGAGTTTTCCCTGAATATGTAATACTTCAATCTTTCCTTTTGATTTGGGGTCACTTTATCATAAACTGAAATGTAGTAAACTTATATTATTAAATCATATCTGTCACTCTTCTGATTAGACCCTCCTAAGCTTTTATATAGTTTAAATGGTGGATTCTTTACTGTGGAATTTCTTCCTTTATTTATTCCAAAAGCATTAGTTGAACTTCTGTGTGTTAAAACTGTGTGTTAGAATTAAGTACTCTCTCTGCCTTTGTGAACTTGAATTATGCTACATGCTAATCTGTTTCATGATTCCTGTGTATCTAGATATAGGTTCCATACTTAGATAAATAAATCTGTATTTATTTAACCATTTGATTTTCTACAGAGCAGTTAAAAACACCCCTTTTAAGTGCTAAATGATAGGACTGCATAGGATTACAAAAATTATGAAAAACATTTTGAGGTTGAATTACTTTTAAAAAAGCTTAACTATGAATACTATTTAGCCCTTAATAAATTTCTGTGGTAATAATGAATAGGGTAAACAGGGCAATGATAATTCAGAAATCATGGAAGGTATATAATGTTAACAGATATTTGAATCCCAGGGCCAGACATAAGTGAGAACTCATTTATACATTATTTTTGAGCTTCGTACTCTGTGTGTTTACAGTTTAGATGCTGAGAGACATACGTCGATAAGTCAGCCCCATGTATCCCTTAGCACCTGCTTCTCTTTCCTTCAGTTGTTTCCTCTGCTCAGCGGTAGATCAATTGCTACTCAGTTCAAACAGAGAATCAAGCACCAAGGGACCATGACTACCGTGCAGTGTTAAGAGGTCAGTGTGAATCACAGCAGCTGATTTGGACCTCCACACATGAAAACAGAAAAGATAGACAACCTATCCATAGTTTTCATATCATACCAGAGTGGAGGATTAACAAGTATAGATAGGTATTTGATGTCATGCCAAGCATTTATTTTTCATCTCCATGAAATTTCATATAAGCATAAGTGAAGATAACATTTTATGTTGCTATGGCAGTCTTTGGAGAGCAGTATGCAAAATGCGAAGAGCTGCCAAGATGTACACCGGAGAATTGAACTCGTGCCTTTAGAGGAGGAGAGGTAGGAGACGTGGCCGTTGGCCAGAATCAAGAATATATGAGATTAAAAATACAGAATTGAGGTTTTAGAGACTTAAGCCTGCAACAGCATTTAGGCAGTATTAATTCTGAAGTGAGAGTAAAGGAGAAATCCAGCCACTGGCATTATTTATACATCGTACATGAAGAAATAGAGATAATTTATAGTGGTTAAAAGAATATTTGTGCTAAAGTCTAACATGAAAACCAGAGGACGTGAACTGAGGATGGGAAGAGTGCTCCAAGAATGCGAATATTTTTCTTTTCAAATGGGAGCAGCCAACCTGTGATGGAACTGACTAGAAGCAATTAGCATAAAGAGTTTTCAAATGCTGTTAAATGATCATAGTATTCGAAGGAGTCATAAAGGTTTGATCATTATAAGGACTATATACCGCACTTACATATTTTCAATGCACTTTATGGTCATTAACTAGTAATTAGCAGAAAAGGTTTCTCGCTCCAGGGAAATACACTGAAATACATTCTGCACCTTCCTTACCATATAGCATCTCCCATGTTATTTCTCTTAGCTTGTAGTGTATTTAATTTCTTGTCTCTCTCAGTATTTAGTGGAGATCTAAACCTTTATGATTTGTAGTAGTGTATTTACAGATGATTTAAAACATCCTTAAGAAGTTATATTCAAACGTCATTAAATATTTAATACTAAAGGGATCTTAAAAGTTATCTTCTGTTCTACAAGAGAAGCCTAAAAAAGCACAGCAAAATTTATTAAAACTGTAGAATGAGAGCAGAACCAAAGTGACAGAATCAAAAATTCAAATCCTTGTCTCACAGAAGACCCTAGCCAATGAAATATACTAATCATGGTCTTGCAAATAAACTGCTTTTATTGCAAAGCATATAAACTCACCACAGGAAGTACCTGAGGATTATAGTAAGGAGAAAAACCAACATGAACATTTCATCTCACAGTAATCATTTATTTATTTATTTATTTTTAAATATAAATTTATTTATTTTAACTGGAAGGTAATTACTTTACAGTATTGTATTTGTTTTGCCATATATCAACATGAATCTGCCACAGGTGTACACCTGT